>NC_135737.1:4572666-4882833 GCF_041903045.1 Epinephelus lanceolatus | reverse complement strand
CATCAGGGGTAATACTTTCCCAGAGGAGTAGAGGCTGTTCCAGTAGGAAATTAGAACCCATGGTCTTGGAATCACATGTTCAGCAATCACATGTAGTTAAAATATTTGGATGTTTACATACTTTTACTTTTGGTTTCTGTTATTCCCAAATCAAAGTTATTTAATTTGAACCAAATGATATTATGTGTAACTTTTCCAGTTCGTCCTGCCCCACACCCGAGGGAGCTCCCATGGCCAGACCCGCATCATCCGCAAGGCCTATGAGCAAGACTTCTACACCCACATGATGGAGGAGTGCTATGAGCTGTGGACCCAGCTAGAGAGGGAGGCTGGTGTCAAACTGTACAGGTAAGCAGTCAGCAGAAACACAGAGAGAGAAAACCCATTAAATGGAACATAACAAAAGCTTTGCCAGAACACGGGGATTTGTCACATTCAAGGTGCTATGTACGCACAAGAGCAGCAACTCAATCTACGGGAGCCATAAATGCATGACTTTCTCATTACCTCCGGCATCACTGAATCACCCCTTGACAGCTTCCATGCCTTTGAATGAGGAACAGGGGCTTTTTTCATCTCGCTAAACCTCTGATTTTCATACGCAGACCGGGGAGGAATTTGTGTGTTTATAAATATGACAGTCGCATCAAACTGTGAGAAACCCTCCTGCAGCACTTTAAGTTTCCTGGTCATATTACCTCCAAGCAGCCCTGTTTGTTCTCAGTACCAGAGAGCTGAATAACACATGAATTCATTATTCATGTCTCAGGGTAATAGTTCATGGTACCAAGCCACGCCCACATTATGTTCCCAGGAAACACAGTGTGACTCCCTGTCCACTGTGCACCCCTCCACAGCTCATGACTGATGGGTCCACATCTGATGGCCACCTGTGCCCTTGGGCTGGCAAAAAGTGTCTGCATCACAATGAGAAATGTCCAGGCCCGGCTGGTGTGAGCAATGCCTCCCACCTCTGCTCCTGCGTCTTGGACAGATGGAGCCATCGCAAAAGGGTCAGAGTGAAGCTAAAACCTTTTTATTTTCTCCCCATACATGGCAACACATGTGCACAACCAGCAGCTGAACTAGTGCCACCAATCACTAAGTTTGACAGGTTGGACTAGATGAGGTATCATATTTACGATCCTACACTTGCATGGCTTTCCCTTCCTCCGTCACACACTCGTAAACACACAAGCACACAGGGAGACATAGTCATAAAATTTTCTGACGAATGGCTGAAGCCTTTAGCTTGGGTTGTCTGTGCCTTATGGCTGCTGACAGATGTCGGAGCAGCCTTTAGAAAACACTGCTGGCAAAGGGCGAGTCAGCCATCTATCAGGCAGATTGCTGAATTAGACCCTGTGTTTCACAACCTCTTACTCTGGGACGCATGTAACTTCATACTGGAGCTGCTGTGATCTGCTGTATTACTGTCCACTGGTCATATGATGTCCAGTCATAGTCCAGTTTATTACAACCGGGGTTTTTAATCGAACTGCACTTCCTTGATTGTGTTTCATATCCTCATACAACATATTCTCATGGAACGGTTCGTATGATTTTCTACAAATTTGTCCTCAGGAATGACATTTCATCCTTAACATACAGTTACGTAATTAACGTAATAAAACTAGTTAGGTGTCTTTAGGTTTAGGCAAGTAAAGCTACATAGGTTAGGGTTTAGGAAAAGAAACATAGTAGGGAAGTATGACTCAAAGTTCACTCAAAGTTCACAGGGATCCGAGCAGGCGACTCCAGGGGAAAGTCACGGGCGAAAGTCAGTTTCTTTGTGACCCATCTACTGCTCCAGCCTGCCTCTTTACAAGCACTCAGGACTGCTTCCTTGTTTACTGCCGTCAGCACATTGGTTACATCATCACAGGCTTTCAAAATATGTGGGATATGTCCAAATTTGGGTGCATTCCTTTTCATAGGAAAACACACGAAATCACCCTGCTTAACCATCGTACCAAAGACTATAAAAATGGGACCCATTGCCTCCCTGCTTGGCACTCAGCATTAGGGGTTGGAACTGGGGGATACATCACCACATGTTTCCTGAGCGCCACACCTCTGCTGCTCACCGCTCCCTCAGGGGATGGGTCAAATGGGGAGAATAGATTTCACACACAGGTGTGTGACAATCAGTGGGACTTTAACTTTAATCTCTCTAACTCCGCCAGGACGCCGACGTCCTCGCTCCCCTCCTCCTCTGTTAAATGGTATCTCCCAGGTGCACTACGTCATCAAACCATGTGATGTTTGGTATTGTCAGATTCAGGAAGCTCTCGACTTTTCAAAAATAACATCGTTTTTCTTTTATTTCTTATGTATTTCGCACCAGAGCAGCCTAAACACACAAAGTCCAAAATAGTGATGAGTGATGACAAGTCATGTCATGCTGTTTTTCAACGGGAAAAGTTAAAGGATTACTCGCGATCTTATGCAGAGCCCACAGGGGGCCTTAGATCTTTTATAAAAGGTAAGAGTCTCACTCCTACCACTATTTTTGGCTGAGATACATCGTCTAGAAAGTGGGATCATAACTTTCACGTTTCATATGGCTTTATTTGGCCTGATTTCAATCATTACAATGTTTGAAGCTGGCTGAGTGTTGTTTGATCACTGATAGTACTGTTTTGAAGTCGAGCGACCGACTTGTCTTTTGGAGCTCTGCCTGGATCTTTTCATGGAAAAAACACTGTAGAATGGTCATACTTTGTGCTTTCTTCTTCAAATTTGAAATAAGTGTTCATTGATAGTGTGCCTACAGCCCCATAAGGTCATTTACCTGCTCAGATGAAGCCACATCCTGAGAAACATTTTTTATTTTAGGCAAAATCTTCATTTTTTTTTTACTGAAATCAAAGGCCCCTTACTCTGCCTCTGTATTACCTAGAGTGTTTCTGACACTTTCACAAGAAACTTTGGAGAGTCTTCAGTTCAGACGCTACAGTCATTTTAATTTGGGTATGTCATTTTAGGTGTTTTTGCTACAAAATGGGGGTGGAGTACAAGATGGCATATTTGCAACCACACAGCTTCTTGCTTTCTTTCTTTTTTTCAACATAGTGCTGTTTTTGGCTTGAATGCCTGCTAACAACCAGGTTGGCCAAAGTAGTTTAAAAGAGAAAACTGAGTCTAACAGCAAAATTATTACCCTTATAATGTTTGATCTATCAGAGTTTACAGACTGACATCCTGTCTCAAACACTGAACTCCTGTATTGTTTAGTTTTGCCCACACAGACATACCTGTGCAATGAAGGATTATTGCAAACGTTTCAGGTGCATTTACCACCTTTTCAGAATCTCCAAAAAAGTGGGTTTAGATCATCCGGATAATTTGTTGGTTTGTTTCCTGTCTGATCATCTGACTGCTTGTGTTTCTTGCCCCATTGGATATTGTTGTAGCAATGTCACTATGTTACCAGATCTCTGCACTTTTGACAGTTTTATTTCTGTATAGCCAAATATCACAAATTTGCCGCAAGGGGCTTTACAATCTGTTCAGCATGACACCCTCTGTCCATAGACCCTCACTTCGGATAAGGAAAAACTCTCCCAAAGAAATCTTTTATGGTGAATAAATGAGAGAAATCACACAAAGAGCAACTAAGTCCCTCTTTTAGAGATCTCTACGAGAGAGGGGGAGGGACAGAGGAAGGGAGAAAGAGAGAAGAGAGAGAGACAGTGAGAGAAAGGACAGAGCACACAGTTGTGCTTGCTGGACACAAACAAACAAAGTTATTGATGGTGTCTGAAATGTATTTTTTGACTCACAGGCCAAGGGGGCTGGTAGATAAAAAAATTGAGATTGTTGAGGTGGGAAAATAAAATTTAATGATTATAGAATAAGGCTGCACCTTAAGAGAATGTGAAAGAAAAGTGAAGGGGTCTGAATACCTTCTAAGTCTACTATATTATTTCACAAGGACTTTATGTAATTACGTTGTTGTGAAAACGTACTTGGTTTCATACATATAGAAGAGTCAAAAACTCATTTCTCTGTTTCACAGTCAAACTAGTTGGACGCAGTATAGTCCTCACAGTAACTGCGGATATTTTTGTTACTGAGCAGTTTTTATATAAGATCAGCAATGCCTCCTTTAGTTATCTTGACATGGTAAAGGGTAAAGTCTATTCCAACAAGTTGCTAACACACTGTGGGAAGTGTAACTGGTCTGACGTAACATATGTGTAGTCAGGATGACACACGGGGATGACTGCTACAGTATTCACTATACTATTACTTTAGAATGTTGTGTCTTTTACCAGAAATAATTACCTGACTACTGTTTCACATGTTCTATTGTTTCATATTGTACTCACCACTGCCACATCCTGAGCTTTTTTTTTTCAATTGTTAACCCTGTAAAACCCAAATATAGAAAAAAGAGCACCTCTCAGATGTTGTTTAAGGAGGCCTCTGATGCAGAAATTTAAGGATAATTTAATTTTTTACGTTATAGTAAGTTTTTACAGAAATGTTGTAATATTGCAACATTGGGTCTGCATGGTAGCAGAATTTGTGTATTTGCACTCACACTGTCAAACAATAGACAACAACTAAGGGTTCATTTTCAGTGTGGATTGCTTACAAAGCTCTATCACAGTATATATCATGAATAATAATCACACAACAGTCATACTTTTGTGAACCATAATTTATTGAGCTAAAAAAAAACCAGAATGAAATCTTTGGGGCAGACCCAGGACACGCTAGCAGAACCAGGATTAGTGGGAGAAGACAGCGATGCCAACTTTGTTCAAAAACCAGTGCCCAGTGTTCATGTACAGTGGTACTCCAGAAAGCAGTTCCTTTCCTTTGAAAAGCAGAGACGGACACTTCACTTCCTGCGGAGTGGAGTAGCCTTTATTGCAGTGTCTGCAGCGTCCTCTTTTTGTCTTTACTGGGAAATGTGCAATCATGTCCTAGCGCACATCCACTGGTGGTACACATGGCCTCTTCAGAGCAGTCCCAGGTCTCTGGTGTTACTGTCATGGATGTCAAAGGGCTCCGTGATGTCAGTGGTGATACAAGGCTCCCACTGCCTAAAGATGGTCGCCCTGTCCTTGGTGTGTTGACACTTGATTTTGTCTGAATAAGATGAAAAAAAGATCAATTACAATGTCAAACATACATTAAAAACCGTATAATCAGTGAAATATCAAATAAGGTAAACAACAGAAATGGATTCTTACCAGGATGAACTGGCACAGCACCCGCATCACTGCAGAAACCGCACCGACCCGCCGATCCATCTCACGCTTCATTCTACCCTCACTCGTGAACAAGACCCCAAGATACTTGAACTCCCTCGCTTGAGGCAGTAACTCTCCCCCAACCCGGTCTAAATAGATAAAACACATTCAGAAATTGCAAATCATCAAATACATTATATTTCTAGTAGTAATAAGCAAGTATTTTACCATGTAAACATTTAAGGAGTGCAATGTCCCTATGTAACGTGCAAGGTGCATATGCTATTTTGACTACCATCCTCACCCAATGTTGTAAAATTACAGCAAAGACATAACAAGCTGAAAATCTAATTTGATGCATGCATTCAACAATAATGTAGTATTTACATGTTCTAGACATTCTAATAATCACAAAAAAAAATATTTCAGGGATTTTACTTCAGTGTTGATATATCCAGTTCAGTAAAACAGTTAGATGTGCATCCAGGAAAATTCGCAAGTTGTATGAGTTCATGGCCTGATGGCCAGACCTATTTGCACATTTACCTTCCAATGGCATTGCAAGGCTGAACAATAGGACCTAATGACTATGTAAATATGGTCTTTTTAAAAGAAAAACATTTGCAGGTTTGATTTTGGGACAGCTAAAAGTGATGTTGTAGCAGTTGTAACAGTGGGCCTTACAGGGTTAATATTACATTTTCTGCTACATGCTAATACTGTATGTTACCTTTGTGTCCCTTCACAGCAAATGCTTCCTTCTTCACTGGGCTCTGTAAATAATTTCAAATAAGTTTTCTTGTAAAGACAAATGTAAAACAGTATTTCTTATGGTATACAGACAGGAGAAATGGGTAAATAAAGTAAGTAAGTAATTGTTTATGACAGATTACCAGTATTGGGCAGTAGCATCACTACAAGTAGCCACTACAAGTTACCAACTTAACTACATTTCTCAGTAGCATGGTAGTAACGTCACTACTTTCTGAGTTAAATAGCTTTTCAGTGGTGAAGTTAATTATTGGTCAAGTAGCGCGGTAGCGTCCACAAAAGTTACAAGCTCTTTTTCCTAGGAAAAGCTCTGAAGTACAGCAGACTGTTTTCTGCTGAGGTCTGGATAAAAGTAAGAATAATAAAACTGAGGATAAGTAATGTGACTGATGCCAGTACCACACCGAGGCATGTAGATGAGGGAAGCACTTCTATATGACATGACATACAATGTCAAAAGTCTTCAAAAAAAAGTTTAAATTTTAGTCTGTTACTTTATAACAAACAGTTCAAGTGATCATTTTTGCCACCTATTTGTTTGGCTGACAGTTTTTCTTCTCACTGAAACAATGCTATTAAAGTTAAAAAAAAAAAAAAGTAGCTTTGCAATTAGCAAGCTACTTTTGCCATTTTCTCGTGGCTTAGCTTGCTACTTTTTTTCTGGAGATAGCCTCCATGTTGTGAAACTTTATTTTGATGTAGAGCAACTGGTATCTTAGCTCAGTACACTTTCCAAGTAACTTGTCCAGCACAGCAGATTACAGATTAACAGATGATACGTGATGAGAAAGACTCTGGAGTTTAGACTTTACAGAGGGATGGGAGTAGCCAATAACAGCCCATCTTGTGACAAAACAGGACTTGTTTTGGAAATCTAAATGAAATTTATTAATGTTTGAACAATTTCACTTTCAGTGTTTTGTGTGTGTCAGACACAAATGCCTGTACAGGAGGTTATGGCCAATCCACTGCAAAAATGTCTTCCAAAGAGTTGGAAGTCATGTCTCTCATTGTCTTTCAGAACAGATATGCTCTTATCTCTGAAATATGCATGACATTGCAGGTCAATATGCGACCCTTTATGTACGCTTTCCTTTTTTCTTGATCACCTTGTATAGTGTAAATACCATTCAAGTCACAAGAATTTGCAAGTTTTTCCATATTATGAACTGGTAAACTACTGTAAACCCACAAAAGTAGTTCAGCAGCCACAGGTTAACAAATAACAAGTATTAACCCTTTCTGTCTGCTTCATAATACTCATACACCATACCAAAAACATTTTTGTTAAACAGAATCTTAGCCAGCCTGGTCAATACAATTTGTTTGGCTGCTGCCCTCTCAGCACCTCAGGAGTTGTTGCAGTTGGTTTTGACTGCCACTGACCTGTCACTTTCTGGTCAGGGTTAGATACTACTAAAGCAAAACTGTAGAATCTCCAATCCCAGTTTCTCTTCCATCCCTTTGACTGTCCTTTAACATGAAGCACCAGAGAACAGCCAGGTTGGCATGAGGTTACAAGTTTCTGGGTTAAGAAGTTTAATTTGTCAGGATACTGTTATGCGGAAATGGCACTGCGGAAACTTGCCTGAACAAATATGTCAAGAATTGATCTGACCATCCCTGGTGATGGTTCTCATAAACACATTGGGAGGGTTCAAATACACGCATGCATGTTCGATACTTCAGCTCCGTGACGCATCGCAAAGAACCTATGGGATCACTCCAAAGGGGCCCACTTGCTTCTCGAACCTACCACACTGCGCTGGCAACTCTTCTCCACAATCGGGCTTTCCTCCTCCACCAGGACTCTCACATTTTTGGTGTTCAGTATAGACTTCTCTTTTGTTGTTGTTTTTCAGTACAGTATAGTAGATGTGTATATGTTTATTTTTGATAATCTGTATGGAGCACAACCACCTCAAGGCCACATACATACATACATACATCAGCTACACTGCCCGTTTCTCCTCTGTTTTTTTGTTTGTTTGTTTGTTTGTTTTTTTTCCCTCCTTCTTCTCCGCATGCACTGTCGCTATATAACTCAGGACTTAAGCACCTGCCCCTCAATCCCCCCTGCTTGTTCCTTACTTTCCCCTTGACACACTTTGGTGTAACACGGCCCTCTCTGGCTCATATTAGGAAGTTTTTCCAATAAAGGCTGATAGGCTAGTCTCCAGGGAGGGTGGGTGACGGTCACAACCACGCACAGTAGGGGTATAAAATACTTGACTGCAAGATTAACAGTGTATCAATCTTCATAAGAAGCTTACACCCTTTCGTGGCGCTAAGCTATGAAGACCAATGCAGACAGGTAGAAAAAAAAAAAAAGAATTGATCTGATTGGTGCTGAAAAAGCATTAATTTGAATTAAATACATAATTTTAAAAAAAAATTGGAAATGACATTTGCAATGAAAATTGCAATTGCCCTCTTACAATAACACCTCACACCTAAACAACAAAACAAGATGTTTATTATCCAAAACAATTCTGTATTGGCGTACCCCAGCAGTTTGACATGTGCAAAAAGTCTCCATATCTAAACAAAATAGAAATATATATCTAAGCAAAATGGGTTACAAATAGATAAGTAAATTAGTTTGACCTGATGATAGTGGGAGAAAACATTAAGTGGATCACCAAATTTAAGAAATACCATGAATGTATGAATCAATTTGCATGGTAGTCAATTAATTATTCAATCAATTTGTCACATGAAATCATGTAAGCTACAAGTTTTGTGAAATGTATTAATCCAGTTACTTCCTTAGATTTGTGTGTAATAATTAATATATATGTATGAAGTATAGAAGTTCTTCCTGAGCCTCTCAGTGCTGCCTGGTGTAACCAGTGCCTTCCTCCTGACCTCAGCAGGAAGAAAAGGCAGTTATCTGGGTGGCTAGGATCTTAAATGATTCTCCTGGCCTCATTCTTGCAACACCTGGTGTAAAGATCTCTTAGGCAGGGTATATCAGCGCCTGCAGTACATTCAGCTGAACAAACCACTCTTTGCAGGGCCTTGTCATCCTGGGCCCTGTTTCCCAGTTTCGATGTACCTTAGCGCTCTACAAAGGTCTCTAAGATATACCTTAGCTAAGGGACTTCTTTTCCCATGAGTGTTTCCCAAACTGTCCCTTAGTAGGTGCTCGTAAGGAGAGCTGCTAAGGTACATCGTAAGTTGGAGCTGTCCTTCACCACGGTGCTGACAGTTTATTAATCGATGCTGCACACATCGATTGATCTTATATGAAGGTAAATAAATGACATTTTAACATAAAAAGTTTTGCCATAATAATTTTACTTCCATCAAATATTATATCATAAATGAGGCTTTGCCTTTTACAGAACATCTGCTCATGTATTTGAAGCCTAGTCCACACATACACGGGTATTTTTAAAAGCAGTGCTTTAAAAATAAATTTCCTTCCAGATGAACATTTTGGCACCATTTCAGGACAAATCCCCTGAAGCATATCACATTAAAACATGACTTACATGACCCCGTTATAAACAAGGAGACCAATGATGAAGCAGAGAAAAGTGATTGCTGCTCACCGATAATGCATTTGTTATTGAAACATTTATTGCAGCATACGTGTTTGTCTCTCTTTCTCCATCATTGCAGTTCAATGGCAGTTTGTGTCTTACATATAAGTTTTCCAACATCAGTTCTGTCAATGTACAGACTGCAAATCTGTTGTTGTCACACAATAGGCACCTGTAGCAGCAGCATATCCACGTTTCATTGCTCTGTGTGTGTGTGTGTGTGTGTGTGTGTGTGGATTGGGTTCCTCTTTATTTTTTCCTGCAGACATCTCTGTGAATAAAACAAAAACAGTAGGAAAACTTTTCCAGGTTGGACAACCATGATGTTTACCTGCAGTGCTCTGCCCCCTCCTCTGTGCCTGGGCTTACTGCATCCCCCTGCGGCTCTCTCCTCGCCCCTGAACCGGTCACTCCACTCAGGCGTCTTGGTAGAAGATCTCCCCTGATTAAGCCAGCCTGTCAGCTTCATACATCGGACTTTCTCTTCCAGAAGTCCCGTGGACAGTCTCCCGCTCAGCCCGGGCCCGGGCGGCCCTCCCCGGGCATTGGAAGCCGGCACAGAGCGCTCTGTGCTCCAGAGCCCCGTCCGCTGTAATGCAGCCATAATCTCATCTACAATGAAGCAAGCAGAGGTGATGTGGTGATTGCCTGTATGGTGCCACCTCCTTGATTAGTTTCCAGCCGGCCTCATTAGACTTCAATTTGATCAATTTGTCAAGTATCTGTCAGATATTCAGTATATAGTGGTAGGGTACAGCCTGTAGCCTCATCAGAAAAACATATCCTCAGTTAGTTAGCTCCATAAAATAAATGAGTGAGTGAATGAATGAATAAATAAATGAATAAATAAATAAACCTATATAGTCGTAGTATTCAATATTCATTATTATTTTTCATGAAGTTAATTTTAAACTAATGATATCATTTGCATAAGGAGTCTAGATGTGAATCATACTGTAACTGTTTGTTTAAAAAGCATAATTTTGGCCTAATAAAGCTAAAACTGTGACAGGATGAACGGAGTGTATCACTAAGGGACAGCTCACGAGTGCTTCAGACCGCCCTTCTTAAGATATACCTTTCAGAAGATATATCTTCACTAAGGAAACCCTGAGAAACAGCCCGTAAGCTTAAGGGAGACCTTAGGATACAACTTACGATGCATGTGGCGCTACGAAGGCTCTGGGTAACAGGGCCCAGTATAGTAATGTTTCCATACCAGGCAGTGATGTTCCCTGCCAGGACACCCTCAATGGTGCAGAAGAGAAATTCCTCAATATTGGAGGGGATACCTGGAATTTCCTCAGGCGTCTGAGGTAGAACAGTCTGTGCCTTGCCTTTCTCACCACTGAGTGGGGATGTGGACACCAAGGTACTTGAAACTATCCACCCTCTCCACTGAGGACCCGTTGATATTAAGGGAGGCGTTGACCTGATACCAACAGGCCAGGTCCTCTACTAGGGGTGGGAATCACCAGAAGCTCCGTGACACGATATTATCACAATACTTTAGTCACAATACAATATTACTAGGTTTTAAAATGTGTTGTGATATGCTGAGTATTGTTATAAATTATACTGCGATATATTGTGGTTTATGACCTGTATAACTGGTTTATGAACTGCAAATAATGTCCCCAAAGGAAAACTTTGTCAACATCTGTATATCTAACAAGATAAAGTTTTCTGTGTGTTTATCTCACTTCATTTTTTGCAAAATGTGTGTTTGGTACAAACATGCACTTGGACTCAACAATAAACTGATTTTTGGTGGTCAGTGGTCAAGGTCATTGTGACCTCACAGTTTTTGCCCATAACTTAAAAATTAATACACTTATTATGACAAAATTTCACACAAATGTTTAACAGGATAAAATGATGAGGTGATGACATTTTATATCCAAAAGGTCAAAGGGCAGCTTCACTGTGACATCGTAATGTTCTGCAAAAACACTTTTATGGCCATTACTCAATGTCATATCTCAGGAACACAAGGGGAGGAGACATTTGGTCAGATACTGAATTGGTGACTTTAATCTTGGGTGTCTACCTTGAAACTGTGGTGATTTAATAGATCTTTTGTGCTAATAAAGGAAAATGTGTGTGAATCATCTATTGATTTTACAGACATGGATGTAAACTGTGAGTACATGGCCGGTGCATGGAGGCATACAACTGCGTGGCAGTAATTCTAATTTTGTAAGCAATGAGGATTTTTGCCAACATTATGGCTGTGCTTACACCTTTGTATCCAACCAGTGTGAGGTTGATTTCTTGTAGTCTTTACCCTGTTTGAATGTTGTAGTAATGCTAGTGTGTCCTCTAGACTTAAATTTTCCTTTAACATTAGTACTGCAGGTGTTACACAGTTGGTGATTTGTAAAGGCTTCCATGTGTCTTGACCATTTCTTACCAAGATGCTATCTTTATCTCCATCGATCTCCCCTCTCAGGCAAACAGGACTCCTGGTAATGGGACAGGAGAGAAGTCAGAGTTACCAGATGGTTAAGAACACCCTGCAGAGGAACAAGGTTCCAATGATGATCCTGAGCAGCGACAACTTCAGTCAGCACATCCCCCATGTCATCCTGGCTGAGGGAGATGAAGCAGTGGTAGACATAACTGCTGGAGTACTGTATGCTGACCGTGCACTCAAGGCTGTACAGGTACAACACAGATACTGATGTCATGAGCCAAGGCCAATCATGTAGTCGACTCAGGACATGAGATGGACTACCCAGTATGATGCAGTTTAAGACAAAAGCTCATCCTCATGAGGTTTTATCTTATTTTTAAACATTTATCTTTATTTTTAAACATCCACCACTTTTTTTTTTTTTTTAGTAATGTTGCAGTTGTTGACCAAGCTGATGCAAAGCTTGGTTTGCTTTTGAATTACCTTCATGACTTCACGCATGACTGTGAAGTTTAACAAAGACTAATCATGGAGATCTATAGAGTTTATTCACCTCACAACCCATATCTTAATATTTTCCAAAGACTTTTAAGGTCTGTCTCACCTTGTTATATAAAAGAGTGCACACAGTGTCTACGTCCTTCATGTGCTGAAAGGCATGGCCATTTCAGATACATTTTGTGTGAAATTGCCAGCATTATTTAATGCATCAGTGCAAATTAGCCAGTCTGCTATTCAAATAGATATTTCAATAAAACATAAAGTGACCTTCATGTCTGTTCCAGGTAGAAAGTCGTGTCTTGATTTAAGAAATCTGTACCATACAAAATTTACAAAAGAACAAGTAAGAGAATTGGACTGTAAAATACCAAGATGTGGATAACTGAACATATTTCATGCCCATTGTTTTAATCTAATAATAGCTCACACTGTTAATGTCTTTCAGCTATAAATTCACATTACTGGACTCTGTGTGCACTGAGAAAAGCCAGTGGAGGAGAACAGACGTATCCATGGCTGCCAGGTCAAGCACAGAACATTGCTTTGTTATTTCAGTGAGGTGCCATTTTCAATTGACTGGACAGATTGTTCTGCTGCTTTTTTGTGAAGCAGCAATCACGTATATATTAAAGCTTGTAGTGACAGGTGTGTAACAGATAGGTAGGCATTTCTATGCCATGACTATTTTGTAGCTTCTTGCCTTTAATATTATGTTTATATATACACTGCTCAAAAAATTAAGGGAACACTTAAATCACACATCAGATCTTGCTGAACGAATTATTCAAGTGGAAAATATTTACTGATGTACATTGTGTAACTTGTTGAGAACAAAATGATGGTCAGTGGAAACCAAAATCATCACCCCACAGAGGGCTGGAGTCAAAATCACACTGAAAATCAAAGTAAAAATTGAAATCACAGGCTGATCCAACTTGCTTGAATTTTATCACGGTAACTCATAATGTGACTTGTTAGTGTCTATGGCCCCGTCGTGCCTGAATGCAACAAGGTCTGGGAATGCTCTTGAGGAGTCGGCGGATGGTGTCCTGGGGGATCTCCTCCCAGATCTGGATCAGGGTATTTGTGGTGGTACTTGCGCATGCACTGATACATAACGTCCCATAGGTGCTCAATTGAATTAAGGTCAGAGGAATGAGAAGGCCAGTCAGTGGCATCAATGCCTTCGTCATCCAGGAACTGCTTTCACACTCTGGCCTCATGAGGTTGGGCATTGTCCTGCACCAGGAGGAACCCAGGGCCCAATGCACCAGCTTAAGGTCTGACAATCGCTCCTAACAGCAGTCAGGGTACCGCTGACAATGAAGGAGGTCTGTGCAACCCTACAAGGATATGCTTCCCAGACCATCACTGACCCACTGCCAAACTAGTCATGCTGGATGATGTTACAGGCAGCATAACATTCATCACGGCATCTTCAGACTCTTCCACGCCTGTCACATGTGCTCAGTGTGAACCTGTGCTAATTTGTGGAGAAAACAGGGCACCAGGGTTGGACCTGCCAATTCTAGTGTTTTCTGGCGAACGGCAGTCAAGCTGCACGGTACTGGCCTGTGAGCACAGGTCACAATAGAGGACCTTGGGCCCTCATGCCACCCTCATGGAGTCTGTTTCTGACAGTTTGGTCAAAACATGCACACCAGTAGCCTGCTGGAGGTCATTTTGTAGGGCTCTAGCAGTGCTCTTCCTGTTCCTCCTCACATGAAGGAGCAGATACCGGTACTGCTGCTGGGCTGATGCCCTTCTACGGCCCTGTTCAGCTCTTCTCGTGTTACTGCCGGTCTCCTGGTGTCTTCTCCTTGCTCTTGAGACTGTGCTGGGAGATAGCAAATGTTCTTGCAACCACATGTATGGATGTACCATCCTGGAGGAGCTGGACCGCCTCATGCTACCAGTAGTGACAAGGACACTAGCAGAACACAAAACTAGTGAAGAATCAGTCAGGATGGATAAGGAGAGAGCAACTGTCTGTGGCCACCACATGTAAAACATTCCCTTTTTGGGAATTGTCTTGCTTTTGCCTCTCCATTGCACCTGTTGTCACTTTCATTTGCACCAAAGCAGGTGAAACTGATTTACAATCACTTGTGCTGCCCAAATGGACAGATTGATATAACTGAGGTTTAACTGACTTTGTGTTATACTGTGACGATCAAGTGCTCCCTTATTTTTTTTGAATACTTGAATACTTCATATCTCAGAGTGGCACAGTTCATTATATTTTCTTTTTTTCTCTCTTCCAAAACAAACTCTTCTGATTTTCCCTCATTACTGCAGAGGAAACTCAGGTCTGTTTGGGGCTCTAAACAGTTTGATGACCACACCCCAACATTCTTGATCAAGTGACTGCAGTGACCAAGGCAGGCTGAACTATGCATTTTGTTGTGACACAAAAGCCCAGTTCACCTATGGGTAAATTGTTTCGGGAAAATGGATAAATCAGGATAAGTAGGTAATTGGATAGTGTGTTCATGCACTGTGGTAACCTGGCTTCTGTAAAATTCACATGAATATGAATGAATGAATGAATGAGTGAATGAATGAATGAATGAATGAATGTTTTTTAAATTTCGAACATGTGCAAAAAAACTACAAAACAAACAAACAAAATTAAATTAAAAACAATCAAGTGACTGCAGTGACCAAGGCAGGCTGAACTATGCATTTTGTTGTGACACAAAAGCCCAGTTCACCTATGGGTAAATTGTTTCGGGAAAATGGATAAATCAGGTTAAGTAGGTAATTGGATAGTGTGTTCATGCACTGTGGTAACCTGGCTTCTGTAAAATTCACATGAATATGAATGAATGAATGAATGAATGTTTTTTAAATTTCGAACATGTGCAAAAAAACTACAAAACAAACAAACAAAATTAAATTAAAAACATGCAAAAACCTTAAAGCACCTTAAGCAATAAACCTAAACAATGTGTTACATGTCCGAATATATGCAGCATGTAGATAGTCAGATTCCTGCCCTACAGTGGCCTTACTCTGGAACCACTGGACCACATGCATGATTGATTGATTGATTGATTGATTGATTGATCTGTTTATTTAAGTGTCAAACACCATAATTGGTGCCCAGCCCTCATTAGTCTCGCCACCAGACAATCAGAGATCTCTGGCTTCTGATAGTCTGGGGACACTCCTTTCTAAAGCGTGTTTAACACACCAGCGAAAACGGCCGGCAACACCTCTTGCATTTTTTAAAAGGACACGCCCTCCCGGAAATGTGCGCTCCCCCTTTTCTCGTCCGAGCTTGAAAATGGATGCCGAGAGATTAAACTCCGTTTTATCAAACGTGTGCTCAGTCCACAAGATTGTGGAAATGAAGGACGTACGGCAACGTTGTTTAAAACTTTTAATGCACTCGGACTATGTTTACAAGCACAAGAGTTCATTGAGCCACCGAAGGACTGCCCTGCGGATTTACTATTGGTTCTGCAACGTAGGGAGTTTTTTTAAACTCTGAAATTGTATCCGCCCATCTAAACACAAAATCAGGGAGAAAGTCATCAGTCTTTAGTTAAGCAAAGCATCTAAAGACTGACTTGTGAGTCTAAGCCCTCATGGGCTTATTAGACACTGAACAATAAATAATACATCAAATAATTCCACGATTACATCCATGATAACCATGTGACATAATACATAACATAACAAAACCTCTGAGAATAGGGACACATACAAATAAAAAAAAAATAGTTTGTTATACAGGGTACAAAATACTTTGCCGCAAATACCACGCCTTTTCTATAAATTTTGCCAAAGCAAAAACATTATTTTCAAATAACCAACACAGAATCTCACCTTCATATTTCCAAAATAGATCAGGATTTAAGTGAATTGATTCAAAAAGAGAATTCCTTAAATCACTATATAAAGGACAATGAAAAACAAAATGAAATTCATCTTCCACAACCTGGAGATCACAAAATTCACACAAATGTAAATCTTCTTGTATGCCTTTAAATCTTTCCACTTCTACTGCCAGAGGTAAGGTACCAGTTCTCAATTGAGCACAGAGGGACCTCTGCCTTCTCTTTAAATTAAGACAATATAAGGTTCTGTAGCATAATCATGCATGAATTATGGATAAACACAGATTTGATCTGAAAGTGTTCCTGCAGACAGTTTTTAAACTTTTGTGGCATTCAGCAACACTGGCATACTTCCCACTTGTTCATAGAGTATCCTAGACCAGTGGTTCCCAACTGGTGGGTTGCGAGGCCATTCTGAATGAACCAAAAATTACTTGCAAACGTGTCAAAGAGGTAAAAAACAAAACAAACAAACAAACATTTTTTAAGTGCAGTAAATTTCCAGCACAGAGCTTTTATTTTGAATTGCTGTGTTCTCCTGTAGAATGAGTGACTAACCAACAGCTACTTGACAGAGACAGCAAACTTGCTCATCGACATGGCCAAATTCAAGTATGACGCTGAATGTATTAAACTGTGGGACCTCGAACTAATGTCTAAGGAGAAATCTGGGCCCTCTGGCTGGACCAGTTGAGAACCACTGCACTAGACCACATGTACCACAGCACACACAACAGCCAACTTGTGTTTTGTGCTGTGAAATATAAATAATGATGATGAAAACAGGAGGAAAAAAATGTTCTAAAATTATTTATTTGTTTAATCATTTTAAATGTTCACCTATTAAATATGATTAAGTCCACCCTAAATGACAAAGAAATTAGATCAAAATTTTCCCCCTGCATGTGCACCCAGCTCCACATTGATTATCATGTGTATGTGCAGCTTTTTGAATCTCATGAAAATAATGCATTTATGCATATTTCTGTCCTTTTAGTCATGAATATACTTCTTGTCACTGTTTGTAGCTGTCAACCAGTAAAACTGCCCAGTACAGCATTCATTTGGAAATTTGCTCTCTTACACACAGATTACATTATACTTATTATTTTATTCATACAATTAGGCAATGCTATTGATGTATCTGATAATAAAAAAAAATGACAACTTAATTCTAGTGATTCTGGATGATCATATATAATACTCCAAAGTACTGTTTTTATAACGTGAAAAATTCAAATTTGAAAACATTTTAACAGAGCGCTTAAGTTTATTTGTGCATATGCTTCAGATAACATCTGCAGGTTTTTCAGCTTAATGATTATATCACAGCAAAATCAAACGTAAATCATAGTAGTATCATTAGATGCCGAAAAAGCATTCAGTAAAGTAAACTGGACTTTTTTTTTAGCACTCTGCACAAATTTGATTTTGGAGAGTCATTCATCCATTACAAAAGAACAGTGTACACCTCAACTAGAGCCACAATAATCACAAACAAGGTCACCTCATCTCATCCCTATTCACCTTTTTTATAGAACCACTTGTAGTAGGAATATAGCAAAACAATTCAATTGAATTGCCAATTCACAACATGAAATCAGCTTTGATGCAGATGATTAATTATTATATTTACAGAACTCTTCCATGTCACTGCAGGAAACTTTCAATATTATTAACAATTTGTCCACAGTCTCCAGCTACATAATAAAGTGGAACAAACTACAACTACACTACCACTGTCTGAAGACGCTTGGGATTCTACAGTATAAAATATTTAGGTATTTATATTTTACCAAGAGTGTGAGAACTCTTCAACCTCAATTACACCTCGGCAAAAAAAAATAGAAGACAACTTCAAATGCTGAACCAAGGTTCTACTCACTCTAATTGGATGAATCGCTCACCCTCAGTTTTTTTTTATTTTTTATGCTACCCTCCACCCCCACCAACAAGTGGTTCACAACACTCATCGCATGAACTACTCAATTTTACTGGAAAAAAACCCCAAAAAATCGAGAATCTTATTTCCAACTTTAAAAAATGGAAAAAGTGTGGCTTGGGAACCAGAGGGTCGCTGATTCAAGTCCCAATGCAGACTAAGTATGGAATGTGGACTGCTAGCTGTACAGGTGCTAGTTCACCTCCTGAGCACTGCCAAGGTGCCCTTGAATAAGGCACTGAATTCCCAATTGCTCTGGGTGCCTGTCCAAGGCATCCTTCTCACTCTGACATCTCTCCATTCAATGCATGTATAGCTCCTGTGTGCATGTGTGTGTATTTCTGGCCTGTGTATACATGACAACAGAGTTAAAAAACTGAATTTCCTCTCTGGTATTAATAAAGTCTTCTTTTTCATATTCGTCTTCTTCCTTTCCCAGGGGCAGTTTCAGAAGTTGGGTGGGGTCATAAGAGACAAAGAGAAGGTAATGGACATCAAGCCTGGCCCTGTTGTGACAGTGTCAACCTCCAATGGTGTTTATCGAGCCAAGCGTGTGGTGATCACCGCTGGACCCTGGGCTAATCAACTGCTGGCCCACACTGGCTTACAGTTGCCACTAGAGGTATTTAAACTGTTAGTGTCCCACAGTAATGTTCATACAGCTGCCTATGTATCAGTATTGTACTCAGGCATGAATTGAAGTCAAATATTAGGATTCAAGAGGTTAACATACATGTAAATGATACCAAAAGCTAAGTTTCATTGTCAACACTTATATTTAACTGCATGTCAAAACTGTGAGATACAAAAGGTTAAATAGATCTACGTGGTGTGTGAACAGATTGCATTTGTGAGCACCAGAGTTGACCCCAGAAATTCTTCACAGGAGTGGCCAAATGGGGATACTGAATATCTTGGGTGGCACATCAAAACCAAAAGCCATAATGGAATTTTAGAAATTCAGTTATGCTGCTGATATATAGGGAAGTTGAAAAGAGGCATCTTGTAGGTCATTCCTCATTTAAACCTTGTGAATCAGCCATTCCTCGACCACTGTGGCACTTCCAATGCAAGCAACAGAATGAAAGTAGAAACAGGGTGTCTGACAAAAGCTACCAAAACCAACTTTGAAAGTAAAAACAAGTCGCCGCAATGCTTGTGGGCAGTTAGGTCAGTCCAATAGAAAACAGCGTAATCAAACTGATTTAGTTGCTGATGCTCACTCACGTTGCATCCAGTTAGGACATGGTGTAAAGCAGTTTCATGTTACAAATCAGTGTTACCTGATGCTATTTGGCATGTCAGAGACAGGCCACTAGCCCAGGACCTGCTTATCTGTGCCCTCCTGTTTTATCTGATAAAATAAGATCCAGATGTTCAAGAGGTTTTTAACTGGAGCTGAATGACCCTTAGAGGCCACTTCCTCTCCAAAACAAACGGACCCAGTGATTTAAACCGGTAAAAACACTAGATAAAGCAGTTTCATGTTACATAGTATTTCTGACCCTGCTCGTCACAGAGGGGCTGCAAACCATGGTGGCTAACACAAAAGCATGAATGTCCCTATCTAGAGCCAGCGTTTGGTTTGTCCATTCTGGGCTACAGTCGAAACATGGCGGTGAAACATGGCGATGTCCGTGGATGAGGACCCGCTCCCTCTGTAGATATAAATGGCCTCTTCTAAGGTAACAAAAACAGAATTCTTATTTTCGGGTGATTATACCCTAAAGAAAACATACTAATTTTGAAGGGAACATTGATGGTAAGGAACATAACATTCACTGGGAACAAAAGTTGTCAAGTTTAGGGGAGACTGGTGGGTACCCATAGAACTCATTTTCATTCAGATATCTTGAGGAGAGAGTTTAAGGGAGTTCACCTTTGAAAATGCCCATGCCAGTTGTTCCCGTGACCTAACTTTGAGCAATATTTACCCCCCATCCAAACCAGCTATGCCGACATGGTTGGTACCAGTGGATGCCTTAGGTTGTCTAGTTTCATAATGTGTACCACTACTAGCTTAAAAGATGAGCATGCCACAACCTCTTTAAGACAGTCATGCCAGTCTCCAGTGATTTTTGCCAGGGAGTGAGTGGGAAGGCCATTTCCACGTTCCTTCCATAGCTAGTGAACACGTTGATCAAGATGCTTAACACTGTCACACAAAGACAGTACTATGCAAAAAATGAAACACAAACTGCTATGTGTATGCATGGTCCAAAGTATGTGTGAGGTTTGCACAATCATTATATATGCATTATGCACAAATTTATGTGCAGGAAATAGTAAATGCATTTTTTTTTTGTGTGTGCATGATTCACACATCAGGCCCCAAATATATAGTACAATCAGCCACACGTTTCCCATTAGACTCTGTATGTTGTTAGACACTGTCTTGCAACTTTAACTCGTCCTTCTCTAACCAGTTTCACTGTCTTTCACCACTGGAATCTTGCCCTGCCTCCCCTTTAAATGACCACCTGAAGATGCCACAGAAACAAAAGCAATTCTCCTCCATATTTAAACAGCTCAGAGGCCTTAGTCAGCAAGGCAGTATTTTCCATCTTGCAATATGCCACACAGCCTGAAAAGAGAAGGTGATGGGAAAACAAGCAGACAGCTGTTAGAGTGGAGAATTGGAGTTGATATTGGAATTGCATTATTCAGGCTAGCAGCAGGCTGGGGGGCCTGGGGAATGCCATGCCTGAGTGAGCTGGTAGAAAAGCACAGGCTCTGAGCTCGTTGGCTCGCTGGAGCACTTCTGTCTGAATTTTTATGGTCCCTGGGAATGAGTGCACGGCCGGTTAGTTCATTACATTGAAAGCTCCTGAACAATGTGTCCTTATTATTGCCACACTCAGATGGATGTCATTTGTACAACCATGTGTACATTTCATTAAATCCCAATTCTCACTTCACCACCGCAGAGCTACTTTTGTAATTGCACTTCTATTAGACAGAAAAAAAGGTGATGAGGAGGATGGAGTAGGTGTTATGGAGGTTTGTATTTTAGGTTTAATCAGCATGGGGGTTTTTTTGCTGCTAATTCTGTGCAAGTATGTACTCATTCAGGTGTTGGGCTTCTTGCAGAGAGTGAGTGTAGTATTAATCAATTGTAAGGAAATATATAATTACTGAAAATATATCCATCATATCTGATCATATCTACAGCTACCAAGTTTGCCATGACATTTTGTTTAAAGATTTTAATACCTCAGAGGTCAGTTCCTAGGGGCTGTAATGACCCCCAGATCTCTCCCCTAGCACCGCCATCAGGCCCAAAATCCCATTTGAACAACGCTCCTGCCAACATCTGGGAATTAGTTATCACATTTCCATCAAATTAGATGTGGATATTTATGGTCCCTAATGGTTTTTGGTGTCCTTGTGACCTTTCCTCTTGCACCATCTGTTTCAACACACAATTCTGAAAAAGGAATAAGCAGACTGGTATGAAATTTACTGAGCACAGCACATTGATACTGCTCAGAGGATGAACTCTTTGTATTTTGTACTACTATCAGGCTAAATTGTCAAGCATGTCTGCAGACCATATCTAATCAAACACGTTTATGAACAGTTTTCAAGTAGGAGATCAAGTTTTGATGCGCAAATGGTGTGGTTTGGCAAAAGTAAAATTAGTAAAATGCTAGTAAATAATAAAAAAGAAATGTGTGCTGCTTTTGCATCTGCTCCTTGGCACAGCAGGTTGTTGTATTTCCATCTGAGTACAAGCTTGTAATACAATTTTGCATGTTAGTTGAACTTTTGCATACATTTTGAAATATTTATCCATTTGCGCTGGTGATAGCCGTGGCCAGAGGCATTATGTTCTCTGGTTGTCCGTCCATCTGTCTGTCTGTCTGTCTATCTCATTTTTGTGAAGGCGATATCTCATGAATGCCTTGAGGGAATTTCTTCCGAATTTGACACAAATATCCACTTGAACTCAAGAATGAACTGATTAGATTATGGTGGTCAAAAGTCAAGGTCATTGTGAGCTTGCATCTGTCTCATTCTTGTTAATGCGATATCTCAAGTAGGCCTTGAGGGAGTTTCCTCAAATTTGGCACAAACGTCCACTTGGACTGAACAATGAACAGATTAGAATTTGGTGGTGGAATGTGGAAGGTCAAGTCACTGTGTCCTCACAAAATATGTTTTTGGCTCAAGAACGTATACTCAAGTTCTGATCAAATTTGACATCCGTCTAATAGAATATCAGTATCAAAGTGATGACATTTTTATATCCAAAAGGTCAAAGGTCACCTTCACAGTAACATCATAATGTTCTGCAAAAACATATTTCTGGCCATTATTCAATGTCATATCTAAAGAACAGAAGGGGAGACATTTGGTCAGACCTGAAATGCAGACACTAATCTTGGTATCCACTTTGAAACTTCACCAGGTGAAGCCAAACTCTGTGTTCTATAGAGAAGATGCGTGTGAAGCATCCATGTTTTCACAGACATGGATGTGAAGTGTAGGAGAAACTTGATTGGTTTGTGGAGGCATTCAAATGGGAAGCTGTAATTCTTGTTTGTCTTTACAAGACACTTCATGTCTACACTATGGCTCCTATTCAACCTCTGCAGTATTTTGTAAAATCTCAAATGTGTGCAAAGAGACAGCCTAGCCTCAGTCAGAAAAACTAAAAAGAAAAAATCCAATAAGCAGCCCCAATAAGCAGCCCCAATTAGGTATGGTTAAACAAAATGACCATAACATGTTCAGTAATTAAACGATAATTTACCCAGTTTTGTTTTTGTTTTTCTTGAAATCAAATTTATCATAACTATAATTTGATCACATCCATAAAAATATTTTTTCTCAATGCGTGTAAACTAAAATTTTGTCAGTAAGACAGTAAAACCTGTGTTTTTAGCAAAGCTAGTCAAACCTCAGATGTGACCTCGCTAAGGTGAGTAGAGAGTGTTCTCCACATAGCATTTGTTATTCCAGATACATAAAAAGAAAGCAAATGCTTACTCTTGCCTCATAAGCACCTCTGGTGGCCATGGAAATTATGACTTATCTGTCAGGGGCAAAGGCAGATGCAGCATATTGTTATTAGCACTGCAAAACATCATTGGGAGTAGGGCTGCACGATATTGGAAAGAAACTGACATTGGGATTTTAATTTTTTTTGCAATATATATTGCGATATTAAAAAATACAAGAATTTTCACCAGAAGACTTGAATAGCTCTATTTGGAAAGAATTAGGTTGACTCACCATGATACCATTGCATTCATAAAATACCCTTCTATTAATCCAGGCTAAGGTCAATGATTTAACATGACATACTCTAAAGTAAGGGGGTTCATCTGTGAATGAAGTGGAGTGGATCATGTTTTTAACCTCTCTAACTCCGCCAGGATGCCGACGTCCTTGCTCCCCTCCTCCTCTGTTAAATGGTATCTCCCAGGTGCACTACCTCATCAAACCCTGTGATGTTTGGTATTGCCGGATTCAGGAAGCTCTCAACTTTTCAAAAATAACATTGTTTTTCTTTTATTTATTCTGTATTCTGCACCAGAGCAGCCTAAACACACAAAGTCCAAAATCGCGATGAGTGATGACAAGTCATGTCATGCTGTTTTTCAATGGGAAAAGTTAATGGATTACTTGCAATCCATTCTCGGAACCCATCGGCTGTATTCGGCGTCTGACTTCTGGCAGACGGCAATACAGCCTCTGGGGGCAGACCCCTGATTTTTTGGCATTCCGGTTTGACTTGGGCGGAGGAGGCGAATTTCCGTTTCCGACTTCCGTTTATATATAAGTAAATATGCTGAACCATTGCGATGGATTCAGAGTTTGCAGTGATGGCAATTATGTTCCGCTTCATTAGTTCACCGCACGGACCGTTTAACCTGGCAACAACTGCAGCCGGCTCAAACGTGATTTTGATCTTCAATTTTTTACTGACTTCAGAGGCCCATTACTCTGTCTCTGTATCACCTAGAGTGTTTCTGACACTTTCACAAGAAACTTGAGAGACAGTCATTTAAATTTGGGTATGTCATTTTAGGCATGTTTTGCTACAAAATGGGGGTGGAGTACCCCTCTTTGGCAACTGTGTAGATTGGTACCATGTCTTTAGCGAGGTAAAAAGTTATTGGATCTTTGATTTCTCTATGCCGTTTGGACTTTTTATTGCAAGGTGCTACATTGGCAAAGGCATCTGTAATTGTTTCTCCCTCTTGCATGTCGCTCATTTTCAGTGTGTGACTGCAGCGTGTTCATGAGAGGGGGAGGGGCTGCAGAGTGCTCAGAGAGGGAGAGACAGCAAGAGAGAGAGAGGCGACCAGAGCGGAGCAAGGAGCTTTCTTCAGAGCTGCTTTTCTGAAGCAAAACAAAAGTTAACATTCTGAAAAAAGAGAAAACATTGTATGTCCTGCGATGTGACTACCGTACATGAGCACATCACGATGGCGATGTTCAAACGATATATCGTGCAGCCCTAATTGGGAGGTTGACACAGCATGTTTACGTAAGGGTTAATGCCCGACGAGGTGTCCATTATCAGGAATTAATGGACGACACGGAGTCGTGAACCATCCGACGCGAAGTGGAGCTTCCGCGAAGTCCATTAATTCCTGATAATGGACACCTCGAAGGGCATTAACCCGCTTATACCATGGTCACTTACCAAAGAAATGAATATTTAATCAATTATTTATGCTTTAATGTGTTTAACAGTTATGAGATATTATTCAGAAGATGATTATTTCAGAAAGCCAGTGCACTTCTTACTGCTTGTGTGTTACAGACTCTGGTGGTCAGAGGATGACGTGCAAAAAAAAACCTTGAGATATTACTTTCATGATTCATTGGCATTCATTTATAGGCCCAAGAAGATTTGTTTCAAATAATCAACATCCAAATAGTAGGCTAGTCAAAATCGTTTTTAATTGCATCAAATAATTCATAAGCATATAGTAGTCGAGATTAAATCATAAAGACACATTAACAAATTAACGATTGTTTCCTATTTAAAATTAAATGCTACATTACCATTAATAGTGAAATTTGAAAGTGATATGGGTATGTCCATCATAGTGGCATTTGAAGGTCGGAGATTGACAGATTGAGCACTGCTTGTTTGGACATTTGGAGACGAGAAGATGTTGCTTCAGTCTCGTCTCTCCTGCGCTGACTGAGCCCAATAAGCCTGCCGGCTGCTCTCACACCGATGTCCCTGTGACGGTCATGATCGGAGTTTCCAGGCTGGCGTCAGAGAGCCGACCTACAGCTGTGCTCTGGAGGCTGTCATCAAAATGATCAAATTCACGAAATAAATGAAATCAAATGATAAAATCACTCATGATGCCTGTTGTAATCCGTTTCCTCTGCTCTGAGTCTCCGTTGCTATGGTTACAAACTAGCAGCTGAGCCAGCGCAATAATTTAGAACCTGTCATCAGGCAATTTGACCGGAACGTCTTTTTAGCTGTCCTATAACACCTTTTAACGGACACCCTGCAGCCAATCAGAATTGAGTATTCACCCAGACCATGGTATAAATTCTGTTTCCTAACAACAGTCAGTGTAGTTTCTTCTAACCTTGACAACAACAACAATCTACCAACCCGGTTGCCAGAAGGGAAAAAAAGGCATTTTGTGTTTTTGCAAACCACGGATACAATACATTTATTTATTATGTAGTAAATACATTGAAACTTTATGTTTCATCGGTGCTGTGGTTACCATGTGGTTAGGTATAGGCACAAAAACCACTTGGTTACAGTTAGGAGGTCATGTTCTGAATTAAAATACCTGGTTTGGGGGCCCCCAATTCCAGCTGGAGGAGCAGCAATGTCTTGGTAAAAAAATGCTTTACATGCCTAAAAAGCTGCTGGAAAGACAGAAACTACTCACTAAGTCACCACCTCTTTTGTTGTTTGTTGGTCTTGAAAAATGGTCTGCAGTTGTCTGCAGCTTGGCAGGCGTCTCGCATAGGTGACACACCATCGATCCTCTCCACCTCCCATTGACAAAGTCAGCTTATACCATGTCACTTACGATACGTTGATCTGATATGTATGAAATGTGCAAATGTAAGGTAGGCTATTTGCAAAAATGCACAATGGCCACTGAGCTGAATCTACAGTCATCATTCTGGGAAAAAAAAATATGCCAAAGTTTATCCTTTAGGAAGGGATCTTTGAATTACCAGTGTGAACAAGAGAAATTATTACAGCAAATATTAAATCTGACTATTGTTGTAAGGTGGTGTCAGACAGACTTGAAAAATTGTGAGCCTGTCCTTTGACCTCTTCCAGTCCCCAAGGACAAAGATGTCCTCAGCCGACTGTACTGTCTGTCAGAGGCTGAGTGAGTTCTAAAGCTAGAATGAAGATACTGGTATCATATGAAACTAGAAGACCTGAAGAATCCCCTGGTATTCATTGTCATGCTAGTTTGTCAGTGGATAGGGGGTTAAATAATGCTGCAAATTTAGGCAAAATTTTAAACTGGCATGGCTAATTTCTAGGGTTGTAGTCTCCTGGTCGACTGGTCAATTGTCGATATGCTCTTGTCTGACCAAATTCTCATTGGTTGAATAATCGCCGTGTTACTTTCATAAGGAGAAAAGTGCTACATCAACAGCTTTCCAGGATTAATCCATTATTTCCTGCGGCGGGGGGACAGGCTAAGTTACCTGTGAAAATGGGGGTGTTTTCAAAACACCCCCACTGTTTACACTACGTTGAACTCACCCACCGAGCGTTAGGGTGGGCACGCGGCGACACAGACCTCCTGTCTGTTTCTGTATACTGAAACCATTTCCCTCAGTGGAAACAAAGCTTGTATTTACTTTTGATTCACAGATAAGAAACAATAAATTGTGAAGACAGTAAAGCCTCCACTAAAATAGCATTTTAAGCCGTGTGTGTGATTTATCCTTCAGGGATTTATACTTCGGGATTTATCCTGGCTTCATATGAGCAGAGGAAATCTCCGCTCATCGCTAGACTAATTTATACCATGTAAAATGCCATAGGCTGGCGCTAATAGCGTTAGCATGATGTACTTGCTTGGAAAACATGTTTAGTATAAGACAGCTGTTTTGTCTGTGAATGTTGTGAGTTGTAATGGAGCCAAATTATGTACCGTTATCTTTGTTAGATGTCGCTATTGTCCCTGGTTTTATATGAGAAGTGCGAAAGATTAGAATTTATACAATGTAAAATGCCATAGGCTTGTGCTAATAACGTTAGCATGTTGTATTGGTGGGGGAAATGTGTCCAGATAAATACAAGTGTTTGTGTGTCAATGCTGCGATTTATAGTGAAGCCAATTTGTGTACTTGTGTTTGAAATTGTCTCTATTAAGCCATATTTAATGTGTGTTTTGAATCAACTAAACAGCACTTAACACAGTCCTCCACCACTGACCAGCATTTTGGAGGTAGAACTGCAGAGTGACACAGACACAACACCGCAGAAGTAAAAATAATGTGCAGATTTTTTTCCCCACGACTAATCAGTTAGTTGAAGATTATGTACGACTTCAGTCGACCAAGATTTTCTTTTGTTGACTACAGCCCTACTAATTTCAATAGGGGCCCTTCAACTCAATATGAACCTCAAGATAGCTGAATGAAAATGGGTTCTATGGATACCCACGAGACTACCCTTTACAGACATGCCCACTTTCTGCTAGTACCAGGCAGTTTTTGGCAAAAAGCATGCCTTATTTCTTATGCAGTGCAGAGTTGTTATTTTTGCCTGTTGTATTTGAATATTTCTGCATACTGGCTTCCCTAAACAGTCTTGGAATTGCTGCAGTTGGGTATAGCTGAAAAAGCTGAGACTCTTGTGGATTCAGTGAGCTCAACTGAATTCATGTGTTAGTCCCCATAGTATCCATTTCATTGTTGTGAGACTACTTTTTTTAAACTTGACATCACTGAATAAAATGACCTGTTGTGACCTCTGGGATAATACCAGCTTCATAAAACTTTACAAGACCTCAGGCATTGAGAGGATGGATGGCTTTCATGGGAATATTGACAATAAGGTTGTTTCTCAGCAGTTTTCCAGAACAGAGGTGCTCGCCATCCAGTAACCTAAAAATGCAGTTCTCACAGAGATCTCCAAACATAAAAGTTTTTGATACCAAAAGCATAATAATGGATTTTTCTTTGTTATTCCTCAAGGTTTTGGTATCTCAATGTGGCATTTTGGAGGGATTTTAAGCATTTTTATCAATTCTCCAGTGGTCAAAAATGCTTAAATTTAGCACCAAATCTGGGTAATAAATTGTATCAACCCAAAAATTGCTGCAACAACCAAAGAAGCATAATCAAGCATGGGAATGGCCATCATATTGTTTTCCATTATAATGTTCTAAGCCCCTATAGACTCTAAACTTTCAATATTTATTACGTAATCATGACCAGAAAAATTGCAATCATTTTTCTCATGGTCATATGTTAACAGTTTTAGTAGGCACTGGCAAACAACATATTTAGCTACTTTTTTGCAGCTAGTGCTTAAGAAACCCTCTGAATTTCAATCAAGGATTTTTTGTGCATCAAAACTCATGCAAAGTATACACTGTGGCCAATTACTTGGTCTTCAGTGACAGCCAGATGTCTTGGACTTTGGCTGGTACTAATAGTTTTCCTGGTTTCACTATCTGGTTTTGTTACCGTCTGTCCTGCATCTCTCTCTGTCTCTGTCTCATTGTGTCATACGGATTACTGTTAATTTATTATGTTGATCTGTTCTGTACAACATCTATTGTATGTCTGTCCATCCTGGAAGAGGGATCCCTCCTCAGTTGCTCTTCCTGAGGTTTCTAACTTTTTTTTTTTTTTTTGCCCATTAAAGGGTTTTTTTGGGGGAGCTTTTCTTTATCCGCTGCGAGGGTCATAAGGACAGAGGGATGTTGTATGCTGTAAAGCCCTGTGAGGCAAATTTTGATTTGTGATATTGGGCTTTATAAATAAAACTGATTGAATTGAACTGATTGATACTACAGGTGGTGAAGATTAACGTGTGCTACTGGAAAGAGAAGGTTCCTGGATCATACAACGTGAAGCAACGCTTTCCTTGCTTCTTGATGACTGAGGGCAAGGAAGCCAAAGAGCACATCTATGGTCTTCCATCCAACGAGTACCCAGGCCTGGTGAAGGTATGTCACAATACTGAACCCTGAAGTGTGACTATACAGAGGAGAAACTCTACACTCTGTACAGACCCCTCAAATATTCATGGTAATAACATAAAGTAGACTTTATTAATGATCATTTATTTTATGATGCAGTTTCAGCTATTAGCTTTTCTAGTTGATCATTTGACTTCATTATTCAGTATTAGCATCTAAACAAGTACTGTGTGTGCACTAAAGCAAGACTTTTTATCAAATTAAGATATATACATACACTGAAGCACTAACTTAGCCTGGTTCCAGACCATAGACCCCACCCGCTCAACTGAGTAGGCTTGCATTACTGGTCTGGCATACTTCAGTGAATTTGCGATTTATCTCGTTCAAACGATGGACAGACAAATGAACGCTGGGGGTCTAGCAATTAGCCAATCAGCGCCACACTGATGTCAAGCTGTGCGCCGGTGGGTAACTGGTGAGGATTAGAGATGGGATTTATGGCTCTTTGAGGGGAGCCGGATCTTGGTGAGCCGTTCCTTTCAAAGAGCCGTTCAAAAAACTGGCTCATTTGACTGATTTTTATATTTATTAAGTTTTAAGAAGCCAGCCTGGTGGTAACTCATTTTATTTTGGAAATAATCACTGGGAGGTATGATGGGGTAAAATTTGGAACAAAATAATACAAAATTAGATATCCCACCAATATCTGAGTTTGAATTATTCTGAAATATTGATTATAACCTCATTTGACATGTGTGGACTAGATTTTAAAGTCTGATCTGGATTCATTGTAAATATTCCACAAGGTTGCGCCCTATCACTCTGCTTTGACAGTGACATCACTATTTTAGATTTACCCTTTATACAAATTGTTTGTACGTGTGTAAAGCTACCATGACTTGTTATTCATGCAACACCGTGACCTTAACACTCAAAATAAACATTAAAAAACAAAGCAGGCTACAATGAATTTTGCTCAGGGGAGGAGCAAAGGAGGAGCACACAGTGATATTAAAAAAAAAAAAAAAAAAAAAGAACGGTTCCCAGCTGCGACTCGGTTCCCATCGTTCATGTTAACAAGCCGTTCAATAGAATCGGTTCGTTCGTGAACGTCACAACACTAGTGAGGATAGCAACAATGGCGACCGCTACAGATCCTACAGACCACATTAACGATGCTATCAAGGTATTTCGCCACTACTCGCATTAATGGCGGACCAAATTAAGGAAGATGCTAAACTGGATTTAACGGCGATGCAGCTGGGCGTGCACGACGACGGAGACATTTTAAACGGGCAGTGCTCGCTTGTTTTCGGCACCCCGGAGGCATGGATACTAATGACGTCAGCTTCTGGGTGAGTCATTGATCTCTACCGATTGGTTAGGGAAAAATCAAATTCCCTCCCCCTTGTAAATCGCCTTCAATGGAAGCCATGTCAGACTGAAGGTTCTGGGAGCTTCAGTCTGACACTCAGGCTAGCACTAACTTCTGAAAGATTACCATAGCATGTGGTGTCTTCTAACCATAAAAGTGCTTTGCTAACCAGCAAACAGTAACATATTTCAAATGTAGAAATACGTTTTTGTGTGATTTATCAAAATGACCCTGTTTAGCTTTAGACTGAAAAACAATACAAAAAGAAACAAATTTAATATAGCCGCAAGGTGCAATTCCAGATTTTAGGCCAGCATGGACCTGATCTCTGGAAAGCTGGGTAGGACCAAGACCTTTGACAGTTTACAACACCTGCATTAAGAATAACCAACAGGTTTTTTTGATGATCGGACAGATGCTTATTCATTTATATCCAAATCTGTGCTGGCAACACTGATACTTCCCATTGGTCAACTGCAGAAAGCTTTTGAGCACAGGCTTCAATAGCTTAGTTAAAAATATAAGTTGATAAAAGTTTGGTGTACAAACTGCCATTGACTTATGGTCAAACTTCTGTGAAAGGCCAGTGCAATAATTTGGAACTATTGAGCGATTTCAAAATACTTTTACACAGTATTCAGTGTTATTATTCAACAACAAGACAAACAATTTGATTGGCCAATTTGAATGAAATTTCCAGGGTATATTGTAAGTGACTTATGTGGACATATGCAACAAGTTTCCTGATGATTGGCCCCAGTGGTTGTGAAGTTGGAAAATAAACCTTTTTCAAGTAGCATGTTTTTGCAAACTGCATAAGGTTTTTCTCCAGGATTGGAAAGCCTGATGCAGTGATTTGTATGTTACGTTTGAAATTATTTTGTGCTATTTTAAAATTAAAGGGAAACTATACCAGTTTTCAAAATTAATACATGTTATTCCTATGGTCTATAAAAGTCAAAAAAATTGAATAAACATAAACAACTATCTCCAAAATCCAAAAAGTAAATCGCTGAAACTCAAATTTGTGATCGCATCATTCTGCTTGGAATGTTACTTTTGGGAACCATATAACTGGTGGTACAATTTCAGTCCATTTTAAAATAAAAGCAATGCTGCAAAATTAACTGTAAAATATGATTTGTCCTCCCTCAACATTAGATTAGTTGTGGGAGTTGTGCTGGGTTTGATGTCATCTGATGGCACATCTCTATTTTGGGCATTATGGCGGGCCAGCAGGAGCTCACAGCCTAATAGCAGAACACATGCATGGAAGAGAGGGGTGGACAGATGGTGATGCCACGTCACATTATTCACTCTGAGACACGAGTGAGTCACTAGAGCTACTGTATGACCATTAACATAGTTTGAAATAAAACCCCGAATGAAGCAGAGAGGAGTTTGCTTTTGTTGTTATTTTTACTGCATGGACCTGACTGAAAGTTTTCTAAATCAGAAAATCCTGTGGATAAAAATAAAAAACTGCAGCTCTTTTAAATCCTCAGCCTCCTCGCTGTGCCTCTAGTCTCTGGTGACACTGTATGTGTCAGACCTGGCTGACAGGAGCAGCACACAAAAGCAGCTTTGGAAGTGTGGAGTGTGTGTCTGACAGTCACTCCTCCTTCCCTTTTGTCACTTACCTTTGAAGCTAGCAATAGGGGCCTAAATAAGTAACATACATGTGTAAAACAAATCATCTGTAGCTGTACATGAAACAACTAATGACTCCCTGAAAAAGCCTCATTCAGCACTGCACAAACAGAGCTGTGGGACTCTGCCTTAATACCATATTGCTGTGTACTTTAAAAGAGTTGTTTTTCTGACTCAGGCTACTGAGGCCCTGCGTTTAGATTTAGTGAGCATTTTGGTGTGGATTAGGGGGAGGAGGACAACTTGAAGCATTAGTTTCATTTAATGACTGTTTTCTTGCACACCTGAATGTCTAGTGTGTTGGATTTAGTGGCATCTAGTGTTGAAGTTGCAGATTACAACCAACTAAAACGTCTCCCACATGTACAGTAGGAGAACTACTGTAGCCGATGCTAAAAATGCAAATGGTCCTGTCTAGAGCCAGTGTTTGGTTTGTCCTCTCTGGGCTACAGTAGAAACAACATGATGGAGTTAGTAAAATAGGATCAGGCCTAGAGGAAATGCGCTGAACTTTGAAGCCAGTTTGAGAGAGGCTGGCCAAACTGTGCTCTTGTATTTTACGTCGTTTTTATAGTTAAATTCTTTTATCTTATTGTATAAACATGCTCTCAATTTAGCCCTTTTGCACTAGCAAGGATAGCTACCCCATTTTGTTTTATTTGTGCAATGATAATTAAGGTCTGCCTACCTACCCATTGACCTACCTACCAACCTACCCACCCACAACTTCTGGGTCTGTCATGTGATGCCTATTGGGAAATAGGTGTCTGTAAATAAGTGGATGCCTTTTTTTTGAGCATCACATCCCCTGCAAATGACTCATCTTATATATATATATATATATATATATATATATATATATATATATGTATATATATATATATATGTATATGTGTGTGTGTGTGTGTGTGTGTGTGTGTTTGGTATTATGTTTCCAGTTTAATATGACTGATATAAGCACACCTTAAACAGCACAGAAACATTAACGTTAATGTTGTTCTTACTGAGAGTGCAACTCATTGCACATCAGCTGTAAAATTGTCAATACAAGAAAGGTTATGGATTCATGGAATTACTTACAGCTGTTGAAGAATCTCTTGCTTTGCTTCCCTGCAACATGACATGATAATCCCGCATGGGGGCTGCTTAAGGGTAAACAGAGTAAAGAGCTCATGGTGCACCTGCTCCTTTAAACAGGAGTGGGTTTGCATTGGACATGTGCTTAAGGAGTTCCAGTCCGTGTCTGTTGGGAGTTATTGTCATGCAAATGATGATGGTGGTGGCAGTACATCAAGGCAGAAATGACACAAAGACAAAAAATGAGTTATGAAATTTTGCTAGAAGTAAATATAAGCATGCAAAAACATGAAATTATAAAAAATCAAATACCAGTACTTCTGAGTTGGATCGTATAATATAATATGAACAAACTACTGCTGCTGCTTTTCATTTGAAGTTTGCAGGGCTTCCAAGCTTATAGTGAACAAGACCGAAATAATGATGTCATTCTGTGTGCAGATATGCTACCATATGGGCAGTGAGACCGACCCAGACCAGAGAGACAAGCAAACTGACAGGTCTGATATTGACATCCTGCAGCGCTACATTGCCCGCTGTTTTCCTGGCCTGGTCCCTGAACCTGCTGTGGTGGAGAGCTGCTTGTATACGGTCAGTACTAACACTTACAAAATTACAGTGCTCATAAATGTCATCCTCCCGTCAAAGTGTTAAAGGTAGAGGAATGTGATTACATCTGTGGCTCATCAGGAAATACAGCAAAAAAATCAACAAACTGGCAACATTTATTTAATGATATATTTGTTTAAGGCATGAGCTAATGATGAAATTTCAAATGCTTCTATCCAACACGTTCTCAACCAAAGTCGGTATATATTGCTGCTTTGTCAGTGTACTCTCACGTCTACATATTATGAACTGAGTATCCTGCATCTGCATTGGTGCCTGACACTAAAATCACTGACAAAATGGTGGTATCTGAGGTCTTCGGAATGAGAATGGGCTGTTCTATCTTGTTTAAGACATCCCATTGTAACCATTAGCATTTCTTTAGTTAGATACAGAAATTAATGATTTTTTTAAATTTCAGACTGGTTTCAAGTTACTCTTTATATTGTTGAAAAATATTAATCATGATATTTTTTATCGTAATACATCTTTAATTTCAGTAACATTAACTAACTATTTTAACAGCTTAGGTATGTAAGTATGAAGACCACTATGAAATACAAAATAAGCTTCTGGCTGTTGGTGACTGATAAGAATGATATCAGTGGATAACGGTTTTTGGTACACTACTTTAAAAAGAACCACCAAAACTCTGATGTTTTTTCCAAACCTCCAGAGAGCCTTTTAATTTAAGTCGCTGCTCTTATGCAACCTGATCTGCAGATTTTTTTTTGGCATTTTGTGTTTCTGCAAATAGCAGAATAGGTAGCAGATACACTGAATGCATTACAACAATGCTGTGGTTATATTTAGGCACAAAAACAAACAAAAGATCACATTTTGTCTTAAAATAGCCAGTTTTTGTGGCTAAAAAGCTGCTGGAAATGCAGTGATGCCTCTTTAAAAAACACCTGATTTTGTTGTTTATTGGTCTTAAACAGTAGTCTGCAACATGACAGGCGTCTCACCCAAGTGTCACACCATCTACCATCCCCTCCGCTTTCCAATGACAAAAGCCCCTTTTACACTGCCTGTTCAGGGCAGTAATATTGCACTGTTATGCTGCCTCGCTGTTCTGTATAAAGGGTACGATCCCGGAATAGAGGGACAGAGTTATCTTGTAGTGTTGCACTACAAGTACTAAAGACAGATGACATCTTACAATTCAATTCAATTTGATTCAATTTTTTTATAAAGCCCAGTATCACAAATCACAGTGTGCCTCAGAGAGCTTAACAGCATACAATATTGCTTTGTCTTTACAGCAAATAGGGAAAAACTCCCCCCCGCAAAAAAATCCTTTAATTACAAACGTCTTATATCAACACAACCCAACATCTTTCTGACATCATTTTGACATCCAGAGACCTTTAATCCTGTTTTCTATACACTGTATGTGTTGTTCTTAAAGCAGCCAGTAACAGGTCTGTATCATCAATTGCAGAGTGTTCAGTTTATTATTGGGCAGTTAAACTGTTAATATACTGTGTGTAATGTGGCCTGTATTTAATTTACTGCTGAATGGCACTCTCCAGTGTCATTCTTAGGTGTTAGATTCTGTGTGTGTGTGTGTGTGTGTGTGTGTGTTGCAGGGGTGGGGGGTTGTGCAGCTGCTCTGCCCTCCAGCAACACAGCAAGCTGCTTGTACCACGATCACATAGTGAAGCTGTAGGAAAACATAATTTCTATGACCTTGTCCAATGCCCCTGAAAATCCTGACAGTCACGCTCGTTTCTCACTTAACAGCCAGTGTTTTGTTCTATTACCAGTGATTCTTAAAGGAGGACAGAGAGTTAAATTACATGTGTCTCTGCAGCAGTGGTAGAATGTTGACTTATGTCAGATGTCATTATGTATTCTACGATGGACCCTTTCATCCAGTTAAACACATTTTCCACAAAGACTTAAATAGGAATGGAGATGGAGTATGTTTGTCCTTGTCAAATGGTTCTCCGGATAATCTGCAGTGGCTCAGTTCAACATTCATGTCACTATATTGTGGAATGAGGAGGCAGGAGAAAGAAGGCTACAGCACTCTTGACTGAATGTGCACAAAGCGCTTCACTTTCATCTGACAACAGTCAGAATCTGTGAGATCCCAACTCAGCTCTGTGGTTCCAGACCTCAGCAGTTCATACTTTTCAAACCAACAGGTTTGCATCCATGGTTTAAAAACTGACAGCTTGATCAGAGCAGCGTATTTCCATAGAACGGTTCATATGATACCCTGTAAAAAAACGCATGCACAATAGTGCGTATGATATCCTATGAATTAGCACCCCACGAGTTATGTTATGTCCGTAATGTACAGTTACACAATTACCGTTAAGTTACAGAGGGTAGGTTTAGGTAAGTAAAGTTACTGAGGTTAGGTTTAGGAAAAGAAACATGGTGGGGATGAAGCTTAAAATGACTAAAAATTCACATAGTTCCAACACATGCGACTCCCGGGGAAAGTCCCATTGTGACATATCCTCAAGCCCAACCTGCCTCTTTACAAGACTGATCAGGACTGCTTCCTTGTTCACTCCTGTCAATTCATTGGTCACATGATCACAGCCTTTCAGAAATCATGGCTTATGTATGAATTTGGATGCATTACTTTTCATAGGAAAATATATGAACAGTTTGTGAGAACAGCCTGATCAGAGTGAATCAAATAGTAAAGGTTGCTTCCTTGGTAGGACAGATCTTTCCACGTTGGACCCTGCAGAGGCTAGGCAAGACTCCTTCCTAGCATTCAGTGAACACACATTGACAAAGGCTGGCTATTTCAGCAAATCGTACATGAAAAATTGTGGGTACTTCATGCCCGCTGAGGATACACACATTCATCCTTGGAAATTTTCTAAAGGTAGGACTCAGTCCTCAGTAGAATTTGAAGGATCCTTGACAGTGGAACAGGCCTTTGGCAGGATTCGATGACGTAGCTCCCTTGAAATTCAGCCATTTAAGGATCCGTCTTTGACTTTGAGAAGCATCAAGTTTCTTATAATCTGGACCCTTTCAGTTTTATGTGGAACTTTGCTTGCTTTTTGTGTTCTGTTTACAGCTAACGCCTGATCGTCATTTCGTGCTGGACTGCCACCCCACCTACAGCAACATTGTGTTTGGAGCAGGATTCTCAGGTACGTCACAATACAACACAAATCATCTCAAACCGAATGATAGAAAATTTATGGAAAGGATAATCTATGACAAGCCATGTGAGTGTTAGGGTTGATTATACCACTTTTCACAACACATTACTGCTGTTTATACACATTTTGAGGAGGTAGACACGTAAACCTTATCTTTGTCAGCACTGAATTTAAGGTTCCTATTAGTAGAAGCTGTAGCCTAGTAACAGCTGAACCCAGCAGCCTTCCAGCTGTGAGAATTTATTTAGAACAATTATGAAGACGCTGCATCAGAGCTGTACAGTTATATAAGCCAGACTAACAGTCTCCAGCCGTGCTAAAAGCTCTGTGAGGCTGTACTCAGGCATAGTGTTGTTTTGTGCTTAATGCTAACATGCTGACTATGCCATGTTAACATACTGAGGTTATGTTTACCATGTTCACCTATATAGTTTAGCCCTTTAAAAACAGACATTCCGTGTATGACTGTGGGAAATTATTGTTTGCATGATCCCGTTAAAACCGGTCTAAAATAAGAACCACAATAGCCAGAGCATTTCTTCTTTTGCAGCAGAAAGCTTCTGTCTTCCTCATCATCAAATCATGACCTTACATTACATTACATTACCTTATGTGCCATCCAAACGGTATTTCCCCAGAATTTCCCCCAGGAATTTCCACGCAATAGCTGCAAGCAATCATTGTTTCCATATTCGTGCACATATATCTAAATAAAAACCACAATAGCAAGAGAATTCATTGTGTTTGCAACAGAAAGCTAAAGCTTCTGTCTTCTGTGTCATCATGTTGTACGCTTATAATGATATGCGGCATGTTATCAGTCCTGCCAACCTGTACGCATTTTGCGTACCAGGCACGCATTTTGACATCAAAGTACGCTGGTACGATTTGATGAAAGAATAAAAATAAGACAAAAAGATTTCGACCAATCAGAGTGCTGCATAATAGAGTTAGCTTCTATCTCTTAGCAGTTAGCTTCTGTCTGTAAACCGTTAGCTACAGTCTCTCAGCAGTTAGCTTCTGTCTGTTAGCAGTTAGCTCCTATTAGCTCCTCACTGTAAGCTTAGATCGGAGTTACCGTGTGTTCAGTCTGGTAAACGGTATCAGGCTGATAGCTGGCGCCTCTCCATTAAGACATAGAATGAAGCCATGGGTGAAATGAGATGATTCTAAATCCACTGCAACACTGTTGTCTAACTGTTCTGACAATAAAAGCGTTGGCTGTTTGAAGTCAGTGTTTCTCCTATATGCAACTTGCTGGAATATGACCACCGCTGCTGATTTTTTTTTTTTTTTCTTCATCTTAGCTCTTTAGAAACTACTGTTATATTATTTGGCGCTACGGACGCTTCATATCCAGGCCTATTGAACAGGTCTATACCTTGTCCTTTTATTAAACAAACTAAATAGCCTTGTGTTATTTATCTTATTTACGTGACGGTATGTCATTTCTGTCTCTACATGGACACATATGCGCGCGCACACACACACACACACACACATAGACACGTGCGCACACACACACACAGGTAAGCACACTAGAGTGCTGCATTTTCCTGACCAAACCCGACCCAAGTCCGAGACAGTCATAACCGAGCCCGGCCCAAACCAGCAGCACGGCACTAATGGAGCGGAGCCTGTGTTGCGTTCAGGCGTTGTCACATAAATAACATATTCCAGTCCTTGAATAGGCCATAGCACAACACAGCAGCCTGTCAAGTGGGCTGAACCCAAGCGAAACTTTTGATTTGTTATCCGACCCGACACATAACTCATAACCTTTCTTCAAGGTTGGCAGGTCTGTGTTATGTGTGGTGCAAACCACCCAAAATTGTACTGTGGCACCAGAGGAATGAATAATGAATCTGTCAACACACCTGTGCATTCTGTTCATAAAAATGAGCATATCTCAGCAACTAAATTATGTACATAGTTCAAATAACTTAAGGAGTGTTGGTCTTTTTGATCATCTGTCATCTTGAACATCTGTCACTGCCGTTCATCCTCTAGGTACCATGAATGTTTTTATAGCAATCCATCTAATAGCTGTAGAGACATTTCAGTCTCATACAAAGTGGTAGGCTCATCTAAGCATCATATAAATGAGAGAAACACAACGATTTCTGTGTTCAGATCTGCTCATGGACTATTGACACATGTACTGCATATCCAACCTATCTTTACAATCATGCAATAAAAGCAAAATGCCACGTCTTCAAAGAAACAACAACAAAAACAGCATCTGTGTTTTCAAGCCAGTGGAGTCAACTAGAAATAATCGGTGTCGAAATGAAAATGTCAACAGCTCAACAAGTCAAAGAGCAGAAAGTAGTGTATCTGGCACCTTGTACACCAGATGTGTGCTGATGAGTGCCAGCACAAAAACAGCAGCAGCAGCAGCAGCAGCCAAATGAATCAGCATCACTTGTTCCCTCCTCACCCAGGAGGAACACAGAGCCAAGTGGCTCAGCGCTCAGTGAGCGGCACACAGAAAAGTGTGTGATGAGCTGTGGATGTGTGTGTGTGTGTGTGTGTGTGTGTGTGTGTGGAGCCCAGTCATATAAGGCTCCAGAGGTACATGTTCATGACCACTGTGGTCAGAGAACAAGGTCACACTCCAAGAAGGATTTATTGGACAGGAAAATGTTTGAGAGAGAACCAGACCTTTGTTTGAACCAGGCTTGAATCAAAGAGAGGCCAACTGGGGGAGGTTGTGGCTCATTAAGTATTTGAATTTGAGAGTTGGTGGTTCGAATCCTGGCCCCTGCAGTCTTCAGTTTGAAGTGTGCTTTGGCATGATACTGAACCCCAAATGGCTGTGAGTGCATGTGAATGTTTATCTGATGACCAGGTGGCTGATGGAGAGGGTTGCCTGAAGTGTAAAGCTGTTTAAGTGGTTGGGAAGACCAGAAAAGTGTAACAGGTGAGTCTAAGACCCAAGAGCAGCATCGATGACTGGCAGGACAGTTTATAATAGACTTCAGTGCACCGCTTCAATAAACACAAAGTGAGCAAACTGATGAAACAACTGGGAGAGTCAGTGTTTGGGTTTGGAGCCTTCTGAGAAGCGGGTTCAGCCCAGGGCTCTTGGCATGGAATGAGTAACATTGCATGTTATAGTGGTCATGCCAGTTATTTTTGAGATGTAGACATTGCATACCACTGTTCTCTTCTTACTAGTGAATTACTACTAATAACTACTACTACTAAATACAAATGTAATGCACTGGCAGCAGACCTGATTATAGAAAACAAGTGTCACACACTCAATCTTGTTGATCTTGAGGAGGGTCTGGGGGCCCGAAATGTCATTATCAAAATTGGGGAAATGCATATGGGGCCAGACTGTGCGACTCTACTTAATACTGTCCTTGACAACATAATATAACCCCCCAAAAAGTTGGGACATTGTGTAAAATGTAAATAAAATCAGATTGCACTCGTACTCGTACTTGTACTCGTCATCCTCTGCTTATCTGGGTCCGGGTCGCAGGGGCAGCAGCCTCAGCAAAGAAGCCCAGACAGTCCTCTCCCCAGCCACTTCCGTCAGCTCTTCCGTGGGAACCCTGAGGTGTTCCCAGGCCAGCTTGGTGATGTAATCCCTCCAGCATGTCCTGGGGCGGCCCCGAGGTCTCCTCCCGGTTGGACATGCCCAAAACACCTCCCAAGGGAGGCATCCGGAAGGCATCCTTACCAGATGCCCATACCACCTCAACGGGCTCCTCTCGATGTGGAGGACCAGCAGCTCTACTCCGAGTCTCTCCCAGATGTCCGAGCTCCTCACCCTATCCCTAAGGCTGAGCCCAGCCACCCTGCGGAGGAAACTCATTTGGGCTGCTTGTACTCGCGATCTCGTTCTTTCGGTCACTACCCAGAGCTCATGACCATAGGTGAGGGTTGGAACGTAGATCGACCGGTAAATCAAGAGCTTCGCTTTTTGGCTAAGCTCCCTTTTCACCAGACCCGACCGGTTAAGTGCCTGCATCACTGCTGACGCCGCCCCAATCCGCCTGTCAATCTCCCGCTCCATCCTACCCTCACTCGTGAACAAGATCCCGAGATACTTAAACTCCTCCACCTGAGGAAGGACCTCCCCCCCGACCTGGAGTGGGCAATCCACCCTTTTCCGGCTGAGGACCATGGCCTCAGACTTAGAGGTGCTGATTCTCATCCCAGCCGCTTCACACTCAGCTGCAAACCGTCCCAGCAAGAGCTGGAGGTCACTGTTCGATGGAGCTAGGAGGACCACATCATCCGTAAAAAGCAGGGACGAGATCCTCCCGTCACCGAACCTGACACCCTCCACCACTCGGCTGCGCCTAGAAATTCTGTTCATGAAAGTTATGAACAGGACCGGTGACAAAGGGCAGCCCTGGCGGAGTCCAACCCTCACCGGGAATAGGTCCGACTTACTGCCAGCCACGCAAACAGACTCACGCATCTTCGGTACAGGGACTGGATGGCCCTTAGCAAGGGGCCACCAACCCCATACTCCCAGAGCACTCCCCACAGGATGCCCCTGGGGACACGGTCGTAAGCCTTCTCAAAATCCACAAAATACATGTGGACTGGTTGGGCAAACTCCCATGCCCCCTTCAGCACCCTGGCGAGGGTAAAGAGCTGGTCCACGGTTCCGTGTCCGGGATGAAAACCACATTGCTCCTCCTCAATCTGAGGTTCAACTATCGACCGGACCCTCTTCTCCAGCACCCTGGAGTAGACCTTACCGGGTAGGCTGAGGAGTGTGATCCCCCTGTAGCTGGAACACACTCTCTGGTCCCCTTTCTTGAAAATAGGGACCACCACCCCGGTCTGCCACTCCAGAGGCACTGCCCCCGATGTCCATGCAATGTTGCAGAGGGGTGTCAGCCAGGACAGGCCTACAACATCCAGAGCCTTGAGATATCCAGGGCGAATCTCATCCACCCCCGGGGCTCCGCCGTCTCGGAGTTGCTTCGCTACCTCAGCGACTTCTGCCCCAGAAATTGGACGACCCGCCCCCAAGACCTCCGGTTCTGTTTCCTCACTGGAATACGTGTTGGTGGGATTGAGGCACTCCTCATAGTATTCCTTCCGCTGCCCGACAATGTCCCCAGTTGACATCAGCAGCTCCCCGCCCCCACTGTAAACAGTGTGAGCAAGTTGCTGCCTTCCCCCCCAAGGCGCTGGACGGTTTGCCAGAACCTCTTTGGAGCCAATCGATAGTCTTCGTCCATGGCCTCACTGAACTCCTCCCATGCCCGAGTTTTTGCCTTGCGGCCACAGCTCGCAACTGCCGTCTCGACAATGGCAGAGCGGAACAAGGCCCATTCGGACTCAATGCCCCCCTCTGCCCTCGGGACGCGGTCGAAGCTCTCCTGGCGAGAGAGGAGGAGGGGAGTTGAAGATCATCTGGACAGGTTCTTCCGCCAGGCGTTCACAGCAGACCCTCACTGTTCGTTTGGGCCCGCCAGGTCTGCAAGGCGTCCTCCCCTGCTATCTGATCCAGCTCACCACCAGGTGGTGATCAGTTGACAGCTCTGCTCCTCTCTTCATCCGAGAGTCCAGAACACATGGCCGCAGGTCAAATGATATGACTACAAAGTCAATCATTGACCTGTAACCTAGGCTGCCCTGGTGCCACGTGCACCGATGGACATCCTTATGTTTGAACATGGTGTTAGTTATGGCCAAACTGTGACCTGCACAGAAGTCCAATAACTGAACACCACTCTGGTTCAGATCGGGCAGGCCGTTCCTCCCAATCATGCCCCTCCAGGTCTTCTGTCATTGCCCACGTGAGCGTTGAAGTCCCCCAGCAGAACAATGGAGTCCCCGGTCGGGGCACTGTCCAGCACCTGTCCCAGGGACTCCAAAAAGGGCGGGTATTCTGAGCTGTTGTTCAGTTCATAAGCGCAGACAACAGTCAGGACCTGTTCCCCGACCCGAACGTGCAGGGAAGCAACCCTTTCGTCTACCGGGGTGAACCCCAACGTACAGGCAGAGAGTCTGGGGGCTATCAGAAAGCCCACCCCGGCCCTCCGCCTCTCACCCGGAGCAACTCCAGCAAAGGAGAGAATCCAACCCCTCTCAAGGACTTGGGTTCCAGAGCCAGAACCATGTGTCGAGGTGAGGCCGACTATATCTAGCCGGTAGGGCTCAACCTCTTCCAAAAGCTACGGCTCCTTCCCCACCAGAGAGGTGACATTCCATGTCCCAAGAGCCAACTTCTGTAGCCGAGGATTGGACCGCCAATGCCCCTGCCTTGGTCTGCTGCCCAATCCACATAGCACCAATCCCTTCTGGATCCCTCTGCAGGTGGTGGGCCCGCAGGGGGACGAGCCTGTGTAGCCGGTTCGGGCTGGGCCCGGCCAGACCCCATGGGCGGAGGCCCAGCCACCAGGCGCTTGCCCACGGGCCTCAACCCCAGGCCTGGCTCCAGGGCGGGGCCCCGGTAACCCTCCGGGCTGGGTACACGTGTCCTTGCTTTTGTCCATCATGAAGGGTCTTTTGAACCGTTCTTCATCTGACCCTTCGCCTAGAACCAATCTGCCATGGGAAACCCTACCAGGGGCAAAATGCCCCCGACAGCATAGCTCCTAGGGTCATTAGGGCACTCAAACTCCTCCACCACAATAAGGTGACGGTTCTCGGAGGAGAAAAAAAAAAACAGAATGCAATGATTTGTAAATCCATTTTGACTTATATTCAAATGAGTACAGCCCAAAGACAAGATATTTGATGTTCAAACTGATAAACTTAATTGTTTTTTGTAACATATACACTTATTCAGAATTTAATGCCTGCAACATGTTACAAAAAAGTTGGGACAGTAGCAACAAAAGACTGGGGAAGTTGTTGGATGCTTTAAAAAAACCCTGTTGGAACATTCCACAGGTAAACAGGTTAACTGGTAACAAATGACAGTATCATTAATAGGTATAAAAGGGGCATCTTAAAAAGACTGTTCACAAGCAAGGATGGTCACGTTTTAAAAAACTGTGTGGGCAAACAGTCCAACAGTTTGAGAACAACTATTCTCAACGCACGTTTGCAAAGAATTTAGGGATTTCACCATCAACAATCTATAATATCATCAACTGATTCAGAGAATCCGGAGAATTCTCTGCATTTAAGGGACAAGACTGAAAACCAACACTGAATGGCTGTGACCTTTGACCCCTCAGAGGGCACTGTATTAAAAACTGACTTGATTGTATGAAGGATAGTATGACATGGACTTGGGAACACTTTGTAAAACCATTGTCAGTGAACACAGTTTGTTGCTTCATATACCAATGTAAGTTGAGACTGTGCAGAGTCAAATCCATATATCAGCAACATCCAGAAGCGCTGCAGACATCTGTGGGCCTGAGCTCATCTGAGAAGGACCGGCACAAAGAGGAAAAGTGTGCTGTGGTCTGATGAGTCCATATTTCAAATTGTTTTTGGAAATCATGGACGTTCATGACGTTGTGACACAAGAGGATCATCCAGGACCATCCAGACAGTTATCAGCTCAAAGTTCAAAAGCCAGCATCTGTGATGGTATGGGGGTGTGTTTGTGCCCATGGCATCATGGGTAACTTCACATCTGTGAAGGCACTAGGAATGCTGAAAGGTACATACAAATTTTGGAGCAACATCCAGACAACATCTTTTTCAGGGACATCCCTGCTTATTCTAGGAAGACAATGTGACACATTCTGCTCATGTTTCAACAGTGTAGCTTCAAAGAAAAAGAGTTTAGGCACTGGCCTGCCTGCAGTCCAGACTTGTCTCCCATTGAACATGTTGCATATTATAATGCACAAAATGCAGTAATGGAAACCATGGACTGTTAGGCAACTGAAGTCGTATATCAGGCAAGAATGGGAAAGAATTTCACTCTCAAAACTTTAACAATTAGTGTCCTGAGGTCCTATACACTTATTGAGTGTTGTTAGAACACTCAATAACATAAAAACACTTGAACATTAAATATCTCGCTTTGGACTGTATTCATTTGAATAGCACATTATTGCATTCTGTTTTTATTTACATTTCATACAGCATCCCAACTTTTTTGGAATTGGGGTTGTACTTCAAAATACTTCATTCAAATTTTATTGTATCTGGACTAGCCCCCCTACATGATAGCTGCCACATCCTAATAGGTTGCCAGGCTCAAGCACATTGCACTGGAAACCAACCAACCATATTTCAAAAACAAAACTTAACTTTTCAGCATCTAGAAATTGCAAATATTTAACTGAACAATGTCATGTCTTATCAAGTCATCTGTCTCAAGTCTATGTCCAGTCTCAAATCATAAATACCAAGTCAAAGTCAAGCTAAGTCTTTTATCAGTGTTAGTCGAGCAAGTCTGAAGCCCTCAGATTTCCATCTCAAGTGGGACTTGGGTCAAGTCATTCGACTCGAGTCCCCCATGTTTGCTGGTTTGTGTACAACGTAACCATGACAACACACAGAGCTGACCATAAACATGTGTCTCAAACTGTGGTTAAAATCCATATTGAGAAGCATATTTCAAATTCACTGTATACAAAGTATGCTCCTTAAGCCTGAATAATTCCAGCATATCCCACATCTTAATTGGAAAATGCTCCAGTCAGAAAAAGGCCTAATACGAATATCCACGCAGAATATGCTATATACATTACCCATGACCAAGCAGCTACCTCCACAGCTGAAAAATTGGGCAACATTAAGTCCCAAAAACTGCAGTTCTTAAAATGGCCTCTTCAGGCTGAGAGTGCTGGACTACAACAACAGAGTCACGGGCAAAGACTGTAAAAATAATGGACATAGCTACCATTACTTTACCCAATGGTATGTGGACTCATGTTTTGAAGCCTGGAGTTCGGCATTTCGGCCATCGCCATCTTGGTTTTTTGGAGCCAGTAGCGGCTGGCACTGTTGTTATGGTGCTATGCTAAACCTGGCTCGTAAAACGTCATCAACCAAGGCTAGCAAGCCTGTAATTTACTGCCTCTCAGGATGTGTTGCATTAGACGTGGGACATGTGCCTGGACTTCCCTGGATGAGTGCAACCTTCCCTATCTCGGGGGTGTGTGTGGTTGATTCACTGCCAGGCCACTGCACTTGCTCCTCGTGACCAGCTCACTTGGACCGGAGGATTCCAGCTTGCTCTTCTTTGTGGTTGTTCAGAGTAAATGTGTATTCACATGGATAATTTGTGGTGTCAAATGCTTTCTTAGTCTCTTTTGTCTTCAGAATGTCTTGCCTTCGGCATCTCCCTCATGGTGTGCCCGTTCAGCTCAATGGCCTCTCCAGCTCTCCCTGCAGGTGTGGCTTATTTTGCCTAATGAGTCATTACCACCAACCCCCAAGTGTGATGTCATTGCTGACCCTGCCTCCTACTACCTACCTTTACCACAAGACAAGACATTCATTACAATACCAATAAAGCTGTCATAACACTGTGGAGGAGCGAGGGATGGATCTGAGCGAGAAGCCAAAGACACTATCAGCAGACAGCCTGTCACTCAGAGCTACACGGCCTTAATTCTGCACAACTTTAAGTCTTAATAAATTGTAAACCGATGAGTCATCAATCAATCAATCAAACTTTATTTATATAGCACTTTTCATACAAACAGAATGCAACACAAAGTGTTTTACACAATAAAAACAATAAACCCCCCACCACCCACTACCACACACACACACACACACACACACACATGCTCGCACACAGACGCACGTGCATAAATTCAGAGACTGTAATGGTAAGGACTAAACAATAACAGACTATTTCACAGCACTCATAAAAACGATAACTGAGGAAATGCTCATAAGTGGAGTAACACCAGAGGCAGGATAAAAAAAAACTAGAATAAAATAAAATAAAAATACAACAGATAAATAAAATTAAATAAATAAATACACAATAATCATAAATACAAAATTTAAAAAATAACATAAAATGAAAAATAATAAAATAAGATAAAATAAAATTTAAAAAAAACAGCTTAATTAAAAGCCAGGCTAAAAAGGTGGGTCTTGAGCTTGCTTTTAAAAATATCAACACTCTCTGCGGCCAGTCATATAAAATTCACCCCATGACCCTGTACAGTTGTCATGAATGTTGAAATTAGCTATAGACACCAAAACTGTGTTTTGTACCAGGCTGTTAAACATGTTTATTTCTGCTGTCGGACATTTAAACATGTGGGTGTTTGGGGATTGACTGGCTTCTGGAGCCAGACTCAAATGGACATACAAAGAATTGTAATTTTTGACACTTCTGTAGTGGCTTAATTTTTCAGCCTCGGAGATTGCAGCTTGGTTTTTGTTTATAGGTTTTCAACACAGTAAATATCTGTATATGGATTGTAAGAGGAGAGTGTCAGTGTTCCAGGACCATATTGATAGGAAATTCTGAGCCATTGTAATATTAAAAAATATATACCTCGATGACACAGACTTTTCAGGAGATGAGCACCTTGCCCAGTATGGGGACACTGGGGCACCCTTCTGGAGCCAGACCAGGGGAGAGAGCTTGCCAGCGACCGTCTGGTGCCTGGGCCTTAGGACATGGGGCCCAGTCAGGCTCAGCCTGAACAGATGGATCGGCAGTTCGGTGCGGCTTCTGCAGTAATGCAGGCGCTGTACCAGTTCATCTCGGTGAAGAGAGAGCTGAGCTGGAAGGCAAAGCTTTTGATTTACTGGTCCATCTACGTCCCGACCCTCACCTATGGTCATGAGCTCTGGGTAGTGACCGAAAGAATGAGATTGCAGATACAAGTGGTGGAAATGAGTTTCCTCCGTGGGGTGGCTGGGCTCAGCCTTAGAGATAGGGTGAGAAGCTCAGACATCCGGATGGAGCTCAGAGTAGAGCCACTGCTCCTTCGCGTCGAAAGGGGTCAGTTGAAGTGGTTCGGGCATCTGACCAGGATGCCTCCCGCTGAAGGTGTCCCGGGCACATCCCACCGGTAGGAGGCCCTGGGGTAGACCCAGAACACGCTGGAGGGATTACATATCTCATCTGGCCTGGGAACGCCTTGGGGTCCCCCAGGAGGAGCTGGAAAGTGTTGCTGGGAAGAGGGATGTCTGGGGTGTTTTGCTCGGCCTGCTGCCCCTGCGACCCGGCACTGAATAAGCAGATGAAAATGGACGAATGGATGGATATTGATAGTGCAACTTGAAAAAAACGTTTGATGGATTTTGTCTTTTCTATTATCATTCAATGTATTACTTCTATCTGGGGTATAATCAAGTCTTGGAACAACAGTTTGCATGATTTTAGGGATGTTTCAGTGGAGTTTTTTTCCTATATTTATTTACATGTATCATTAAAAAAGGCTGAATTGGCTATTAGTGGCTCCTGTTGGCAGTGTACCCATAAATATACTGACTACTACTTGATTACTTTCATACTGAACAAACTTCTCAGGCAAGTGCTGTAGTTATAAGAACCTTTTTCTATTGTTTCTGGGCATATTTATGGACATGCATTTGCAATGGATTGGTTAGAGGATAATGATATTCTCAGAAATTTTCATATTCTGTGCAATTCACACTAAAGCTGTGCAGTTCATTTAAGCATGATTCACATATGACTTTGCGTTTCCAATTTGACAGAGTTATGCCTCAGAGAAGGAGTCCAGTTTTTGACAAAAAATATGGCAATCGGGGCGCTGGTGGCATAGTGGATAGAGCAGGCGTCCCATGCACAAGGCCATTGCCACAGCGGCCTGGGTTCGACTCCAGCCCGTGGCCCCTTGCTGCATGCCTCTCTCTCTCTCCCCCCTTCATGCTTAGTTGTCCTATCAATTAAAGGCAGAAATGCCCCAAAAAATATCTTTAAAAAAAATGGCACTTAATGTTTTTCAAAAGTAAACCTCCATGTGTCAAAGCCACTGTTGTTTTAACACTAGAACCGCCACGACGGTCTGACAGACCATTTGGGTTTTTATAATGCAAATAACTCTGTTTAGATAAAACCTACAAGCTTCTCTTCCTATGACTTTTCCTAAAAATGTGTCTTGTATGTTTTCTAAAGCCTGTAAGTTACAACAATGAAACACACTAGACTTCTGAGCAGTTATACCTCCGACCACGGCAGACGGCTGCTGAAAGTTATACATTTTGATACATACAGGTAGGCTATACCAGTGCTTAATTTGAGCCGGAACATATACCAGGATCTTTTCAGAAAAGGCCCTGGTGCCTTCCGGAACTAATCTGCATCAGACTAGAACTTTTCACATCTAAAAACTACATACAGTATTGGCTGATGTCACTAGTGTTGCAGGGTGGAGTACCATAGTACTACGGTTCCTCACGTACCACTACTGTGGGATAAGTTCAAAGTCCAGTCGCAAGAGGGTGAATACCCATGCGCTGTCCAATAACGGCTCGCACTGGCCACCTGGCACTCAATATGCTGCTGTAGTGGTTTGTTTTCCAGACATGTGAGTATCTTTGAGCAGTGAAAGTTATTATTTATTTCTTTTTACTTGTTGGCAGTGATTTGTTTTCCACAGAGCTCTACGTGCGAGCATTTTACTCACATTTGCGACTAAAAATAGCAACCAGCAGCAGAAACGAAAGGCCAATCCTGCCGGTTGTGGGTTGAACAGGGGTCACAGACAGGAATACGGCGGTCAAATAGCCTACGGCGGCTCCGCGGCACAAGATAACAGCTTACCGGCGACAGAGGAGTCTGACTTCAGGTCCAGTAGTCTAATTTCCTCTTTCGTTGGCGTCATGACTGCCCATTAGTACCTGGACAACCGAGCCGTGGCAGGTATGTGGCGTGTCAGAGGAGAAACGAGCTGTTCACATTTCTCTCTTTGTGGCAGGTATCGGCCCACAAACCTCACCACACTTTAGGGACTGTTCTTTACTTATGAAGGGACTGTTCTTTACTTGTCAGGGGAGGAGGGTGGCTGGTTGATTTTTATTTTATTTATTTATTTTATTTTGATCCCTACTATGTTAATCACTTATTGATGCTGTTTTTGAAGTATGAATAAGTCAGTAAGTAATTTATTCAATTGAAATATCATTGATGTATTATAGAAAAGTGATTTATCTTTTTATAAATGACAAAAGGCACATCTGCCTCATTTTTGCTGTGGTATCATGATACTACTCAGAACGGTGATACTTTCACTGGTATCGTACCGTGGGTCCCAATTTTAGTACCATGACAACACTAGATGTCACAACCATTCCATTCAGAGTTGTGCAGTGAGGCGGCTTGGGTGCCACTTAAAAAAGTGTTCCCCCACTTTTGGGAGTGGGGGAACACTCTGCTCTCTCAGAGGCCCAAAGTGTTCCCCTACTTCTAATTTTACAAATTAAGCACTGGGCTATACATATTGCAAAACTCTGTAAAAGTACACCAAAGCATACATTTTTGTTTCCAAATATTTATTTGAAAACGAAACCATTCATAGGGTCACTAAAAAAACATTTTGTTGGTAATAAAAAACAAGTGTAATCTCAACAGTGACCGTGCCAGCCGGCGGGACTGCGGCTGAACCGCTTCCAATTTTCATTCATTCATTCATTCAATCGCGTGTTCAGTGTGTGTGTGTGTGTGTGTGTGTGTGTGTGTGTGTGTGTTAGTTTGTCAGAGAGGAGTATCCATTTAAAAAATTTTCCACTAATTATTTCGGTGTTTATTTCTTTTATTCTTATTTTTTTTTATTAAAATGCGTAATATAGCCAACAATATTATAGACCAATGTTAATCTAATTTATTATTGTAGAATGTATTTAGCAAATCACTACTTTCAACTGGCGACACGGCACAGTAGCAGTGCAGCAGCAAAAAAACAAAAAAAAACAAAGGTATTATAAAAAGCCGACAGATAGTGTTAATTAATTGACATGAGACATTGGAGAGGTTGTCAGTCCTGTAATTTTTTTTTTTTTATTTTATCATAACTTCTCAGAAATTACTCAAAAATGCATTTTTTTGTGCTTCTGAGCACATGGGCAGCATAAACAATTAAAAAGAGCTAGGCTAGCAGTGTTTTTTTCCCCTGGTGTTTTTGCTAAGCTAGACCAAAAAAAGCCCTGACCTCTGTACCAACTGCACAAATATGAAACTAATATTATCTTCTCATCAAACTTTGGGTAAGATGGCAATAGGCAGCTGTTCCTTTGACAGTATTTGTTTACAGTACACCAAAGCGTTTCCTTTACAGTGCCACCAAAAAGGGGGATTTCTCCTTTGTAATTTGCATGTTTGGGAGGCCCCTGCTGGCCTATGGGCACTAAGCAGCCACCTAGTTCACATAATAAATAGTAACCATTAGGGATGTCCCGATCCAGCTTTTTCACTTCCGATCCGATACTGATATTACAGCCTTGGGTTTTGGCCAATACCAATACCGAGCCGATCCAAGCACGTATTATACATATTCACTTATTTTGTCATGTTAGAAAAGGTTTGATCAAGCGATATTACTCTAACAAGAACAACTACTTAATCAGGTTAGTTAGAATGTTCCACAACAGTTGGTATGAGAAACTGACCTGTTTATTGTTAACAGGGTTAAATAAAAAATATAGCTGGTTTGCTTTGGCTACTTTGGCCCCTTAATAAATAGAAAATAAATCAGCACAAGAAATCTTTAAAATGTCTAACATTGAAATTAAAATAGCAGCAAGACTCCACACATTTGTGCTTTGCTCCCCTAATAAATAAAAAATAGATTAACACCACAAGACATTGTTGGCATTTAACAAACAATGCAGCCTTTCCTGCCAGCCTGTTTAAACGAGCAATAGTGCATCCATGGCTCCAATTTCACTAATTGTGCCCAAAACAATGCTATCAGTGCTCTTTACTTAAACAGTAAGAGTGTAAACCAAATAAAAATATCACTCTCAAAAAACCAGAGCAGAAAACAAATAGTCAGTTAACTAAATTGACTGCTACTGTTCCTACCCTTCCCTCCATGGGTGCGTCCCAAGTCTCTTATTTTATATTGCTAACTCCTAACTCCTTACTTTAACCGGAAGTCGTTCAAGGTCTGCCATCTTTAAGGCCGTCTCATGTCTCTTATTCCTGCCAGTAAGGAGTTAGCGTTAGGAATTAGGAGGGATCTGTTGATGCGATGAGTAAGGTAACACGAGAGGTTCCTAACAGGAAGTCTTTTTCAGCTTGAGGCCATGACGTATAAATACCCGCCCCCTACGTCTGTCTCATTTGAACGAGATGGCAGAGAAACAGCGCAAGTGTACCCGTTACATGCATTCTTTGCAATGAAACGCTGTAATTCACATGCCTACGTGACTACAAAGAGTAATGTTAATGACATTTCGTGCAAGACTGTCATGTTGTAATTAAGTTTATTTCATTCACAACCCGTGTTCAGCGGACTGTGATGCTTGGCTGTTAAATGTGCAGTTGCTCGAGTGATATAATACCACGCACACACATACACAAACACATTTGCCCATCATTAATTGTCCTGCATATCATGTGAGTGGAATAATGTTTAATAGGCTGTAGGTAATTATTAATATTAATATTAATTATTATTATTACTTTCATTAATGTTGTTGTAAGCTACTGTCATTACTGTCTGTCCTGCATCTCTCTCTGTCTGTGTCTCTGTCTCTCTCTGTCTCTCTGTCTCTCTCTCTCTCTCTGTCTTTCTGTCTCATTGTGTCATACGGATTACTGTTAATTTATTATGTTGATCTGTTCTGTACGACATCTATTGCACATCTGTCCGTCCTGGAAGAGGGATCCCTCCTCGTGCTCTTCCTGAGGTTTCTACCGTTTTTTTCCCCGTTAAAGGGTTTTTTTGGGGGGAGTTTTTCCTGATCAGCTGTGAGGGTCCAAAGGACAGAGGGATGTCGTATGCTGTAAAGCCCTGTGAGGCAAATTGTGATTTGTGATATTGGGCTTCATAAATTAAATTGAATTGACTGAGGCAGACTGACAGGTCTGATGTCTTATTCACTCAGCAGCTGACTTGTTGAATGATGGCGAGTGGATTTAATAATAGTGATAATGATGATAATAATAATGATAATGATGCTCATCACAGTGACAGTGGCAGGGCTACAGACCGTTCTTTAATTGCCACAAACTTCGGCAAATGACTCAATAACAATGGTAAGGGGGGGGTTACGGCTTTGATCAGCGAATATAATGTGACTTGGGATGTACGCCAAATGCTGGCTCCGTTATGCAGCACATCCAGCTGTGCCGCCGTCATCAGGACAGGACGTCGCTTCACGTGACGCTTCAGAGTAAGGCCGTCTCATGTCTCTGATCAGCAATCCTCACTCCTCACTCCTAACTCCTGACTCCTTAAATGTTTTCCTAAGTGGGAGGGACTAAACAGTTAGGTTAGGTGGCTAGGTTAGGTGGTTAGCAGTAATTTTAAGAGACTTGGGACGCACCCCATGTGTGTCTGCATGCTGGCCTGGTGGATTGATAGTAAGTGCTGGAGCGGATCACTGGAATGGACTGCTTGAATCGCGGAGCGCTGGGCTCCGTGAAAAACTGGATCGGAGTTCTGGGATCAGCATTTTTCCATGCAGTCGGATCCGATGCCGATGCACGTTTTTTTGCTAATATTGGTGGACGATACCGATCCGAATATCCGAATGGGTGGTTACTAGGGATATCCCGATCTGATTATCGCCATGCCTTATTCAATAGGAGGAGAGAAATAGGTGTGGTGTCCAGTGCTTTTTAGGGCTAATTTCTGCTAGTTTTAGAAAATGTGTGAATTTTCTCCCTTTCTCTATTTTTCAAATATCCTCCCCCATCAAGCTTTCAGTGTTGATGTAAGTCATATCATGGGCACAAATGCAAGTCACTGCATTAACTGGATGTGAGAACCAGTTTAAAGCTGATTATTTACAGTGTGTAAGAAGATATCCTCATGTGTTCACAGTGTTCAGGGCTGCAGAATATCTACAAAGTCTAGCTGGACACACCAAACCTTCCAAGTATTCTAGGGACAGAGATCCTTAACTTTTAATGAGATGTTCTTGTCCATTGTGAAAGGTGAAAGTGCCTGTGCTTCGGGTCTACACTCATGTTCTTCTCTAATTAACATGGCGGAGGCACCCAGAAGGCCGACTCGGCTCCACCTCTTCTCTCCTACAGTTCTTTCCATTGTCTCCTGGCACTTTTCCATCTCTTCATGCAGTCCTGTCCTTTACCTAATTATATCTGTAATTAATATCCTGCTCACAATCCTTTGCTTTCAGAGGAGCCTGCTGGGATAAAGGGACTAAAAGTGTAAAGACCCACAGTACAAAAATGTTGGTCAAATGAATAACATACTAATGACTTTGCTTTTCTTGAAGCTATCAAACCAAATGCACAAGTGCAGCATTGAGCAAAGTAAGTCCATCGTGTTCAATGGAGGATGCTGCAGCTCTGTATGTAGCCTCTGCTGTTTCTGCAAGGATATTTTCCTGTTGGGCTATGCTCTACCCCACTTGTGTATTTGGTATGAAAGATGGATGAAAAGAACAAAAACCTTTTCCACTTTTGAAAATTCAGAAAGTGTAGGGGGATAGGGTGCATGATCATGCTCAAAAAATGTTAAGGCAACAAGAGAACATGCCAGGGCATTACTGATATTTTAAGGGATCATGCCCTGTGAATTTTGTGGCAATTTGACCAGATGTTTCCAAGATCTTGCTCTAAAAAGCCATATAATCCCGGTGAGTCTTGTCTGGTCTCCCCCTTGAAATTATTTCTCAGAATCACAAGAGGAACCACAATACAATATTATCGTATATGATACAATACAAAATTATCATGATACTTTGGTCATGCTACAATATTACTGCAATTGCCATTTATCCAACTGCAAATTATTTCTACAAAGGAAAATGTCAACATCAGTTTCACATTGTAAGATGAAGTTTTCAGTGCACATCTTACTTTAATCATATTCATTGCAGCAAAATGTGATGCAAAGCCGCAAGAGTGACCAACACTGTCATAAAACCTGTCGGATATGCTGCATACACTTGACAAACTGAACTGTTGACAGATGTAACGCCCTCTGTGAGGCCAGATTAAGTGCATGATTGAAACACTTCACATGCAGGTATTCTGCTAACTGAACAACACCCATGTTATAAGCATTGTCTGTCTTGACAAGGTTTTAGTTGGCAGTCCCCCATTCTTGCACTTTGGTGTACTGCTCTAGTTTGGAGAACGTAAGACAGCAGTCGCCAGTTCTCTGTGAGATAATGTGCTGTTTTAGTCACATATGAATCCACTGACCTTGAAGTCCAGGCATCAGAAGTTAATGCCAACCCCTCTGCTGTACTCAAAGATTTCTCAACTTAATGCTTCACTTCTTTGTAGAGCTTGGGTACAGCTGTATTGTTTTAGCATTTAACAAAAGCCTTTGTTTTCAACAATGCTTTATGGACACAGATCTTTGCATGTAAAATAGGTGATGGACTGTGTTATTTTCTTAGCTCTCTCAGAGCTGGATGGTCATTTTGTCAAGCAAAGTGTGTCCAGCATTGGTTGATTTTTAAGCAGAGCGGTTTTAGTGTTAGCTTGGCCCCTTAAGTGGCTAATGCTGTCTCCAGTTGGTGGTGTGATAGGTGAGCCCTCATGTTCATCATATTCCCAGAGACTTTATTCTCATATGACACTACTTGCAAATGGCATGTGTCATAGCCAAGTCCTCCTTTCCTTCTGTGTCAAAAAATCCAAAATAAGTCCAGACGTTTGATTTAAATGCTGACGGCGCATTTCATGATTTTTTTTTTCCGGTGCCTCCATCTTTGTTTTGATTAACTTTCTGCGAAATGCCACTGACTGAGACCTCTGCTGCCCTCATCAGGAACAAAAACATCAGCACCATCTAGTGGACAGAAAAAGCAATTGATTTTTATTATTCTAGTACCAAAAGTTGTATTAAAATGTCACTATGCAAAATATCGCGATACTATGCTGTATAGATTTTTTCCCCACCCCTAGTAGTCAGTAATATATTATATAGTATAAGTGATATTTCTCCATGAATGTTGATTTCATAAAAGTGTAGTATTATTTTGAGATGATGCTGCTGTGGTGTGCCTTTATGCCATGTTCACATCATGTGGGATGGTTGTTGTTGTCTTTCTGTACAGTGAGTTACATCCATCTGTGAGTTTGTTGTCACCTGACATTCTGCCAGTCTTGTGGGCCGCAAAGTCCTCTTCAGTCTGTTCTAGGTTCAACTTCTCAGCTGGTTTCATTCTCAAAGCAAAATGTAACCAGAGCACTCAGTCTCTCCTAGCCAGAATCATCCTCCATCATGATGTAATCCCTTGTAATATTGCACTCATGTACTGTTAATAAACTGCTTGGTCTGGTCCAGATGCAACCACACTCCTCAAAATGCTGACAGCCCATTGACCCTATACATTTACAACATGTACTGTATGTTACGGTGTCTTCTATCAGGACCTCTGCCCTCCCAGAGCTGCAGACACACCAGCAGCATCTGCTTTGCTGCAGCCACTGATTTGTGCCCTTTTTGCTCCATTCTGACAGTTTATCAGGCCTTTTCGTCTTTTGTTTTTACTCTGTGATGGATGTGACTTGAGGAATAGCGAAGTGCAATACTTCAGATGAAAGACAATTCAGTAAAGGTAAAGTTAGTGATTTTTAAAGATACTCAACTACAAGAAATGTTGTTACAGTAACTGGAGTAAATGTAATTTGTAACTACCACCCACTGGGTAAGGCATTCATGTTTGTTAGCTTTCGTAACTAGCCATCCATCCATCAGTTTCTTCATCCCTACATCCAGTCTCTAAAATGTCTTCTCTCCAAATTTAGCACAAACATCCACTTTGAGACAAGGATGAACTGATTGGAATTTGGTGGTCAAAGGACAAGGTCACTGTGAACTCATAAGTCACATCCTCATGAAAGAGGTATCCAAAGAACACCTTGAGGGAATTTCTTCACATTTGGCTTCTTCTTGGACTCAAGGATGAACTGATTAGAATTTGGTGGTTAAAGGTCACTGTGACCTTGCATCCATCTTATTTCATCAAGGTGATATCTCAAGAAGGTGTGATGAAGGTCTTGAGTTTCCTCATATTTAGTGCAAACATCCAGTTGGATTCAAGAATGAATTGATTAGAATTTGATGGTCAAAGGTCAAGGTCATTGTGACCTCACAAAACATGTTGTCACGTTGACATCATAATAATCCATATATACACTTTTCTGGCCACTATCAACGTCATATCTCAAGAACAGAAGGAGAGACATCTGGTCAGATACTGAATTGGTGACTTCGGTGTCCACCTTTAAACTGCTGATTGTATAGATCTTCTGTGCTGTTGGGGGTAAGATGTGTGTGAAGCATCCATGTAAACTGTAACTGCAACTTGACACATTTGTGGAGCCATACAACCGCAAGGCAGTAATTCTAGTCTTTTAAAGGTACTTTCATATCATAAAGCTTAAGTTTTCTGAACCCCATAGTTGGAAATTGCTAATTACCATAACTTCATTGTTGCATTACTCAAATCATACTGGGCCTCATTCACTAAGCTGTGTGTAGAAATGTTGTTTCTTTGTGCACAAAAGAAGTGCAAATACAAAATTACAATTGGATTAATGGCACAAGCACATTGGCTAATTTTCTGTGCCTGTGTTAGTGGATCTGAGTCTTTCTGCATAGAGCAATGGCACAGAAATTTGTGGGAATGACCGATCATTATGGCCAAGTCAAAAAATAGTGCACACCAAAACTGGTCAATTTAAATATGACATGTACTCCATCGTAATGAAGAACTGGGACACCATTAAATTAAATATTCTAATTATGACCATTGCTGATGGGGATAAAAGGGCATTATTTTTAATTAGAACATTTGTCCGATGCATGTGTAAATTAATGGTTTTTAATATTGTTGTTTATTAAAGCCCTTTTTAATAAATGCAGTATTAATATGCTATGAATGTATTTAGTCCAAAGGTATGTGTCTAAATTTTCTAAGGCAGCCGGGCCTTTATCATTTGTGTGAACGCATGGTCTGAGGCAGTTCTAATCTGTTGGCAGAGTATGAAAAATTCAGGTAAGAAAATATTGATGAATCCTGTATTTGTACGTGAAACCCTTGTATACACAGTTTAAGCACAGATTTGTGTTTACACACTGTTTGTGAATGAGGCCCATTGTCTTCAGAGAGCAGCACTGCTTATTCTTTTTATTAGTCTGTATTAATTATTACCTGTGCTCTTTGTGCTCGTTCCCCAGCAGCAGTAAAGATGCTCAAAGTCATATTGGAGAAGTTCACAGGGCTTCTGCCTAATACAGAAGAAAAAATGTGTTGCCTTCCTCCCCCTCCTTCACAACGTGCATTTGTCATCAAAGCCCGACACAAGTGCTTTAAAGCAAGTACTGGGGGGTTGCCATGGCTACAAAGTCACCCTGTGGGCTTGGCCATCTATTGAGGTTTTCCATTCTCCTTCTCTGGCGAGATGAAAATTCACGTGGCCAAACTGTCAGAGCCAAGCTTTTATGACTTCAAAGCCAGGCAGAATCCACAGGAGCTCCGAGACCTTTGTCAGATGGTGATGTGCTGCATTCCTCAAACCCTGTTGACATTCACAATTTGCCTCTCAGACCTTAGCAACAAGGACAATCAGACTGCTGCATTTTGAAAATAGCACTCTCTCATCTCACTTCTGGGCTTGAGCACATGAAGCCATTACACAGAGAAAGGACAAATCCCCCTTAATTTAGCATTTGGTCCCAGTTCACTAAAGTGACTAGATGCTCAGTGACAGGCATTGCAACAGGTTTACTCTTCTTTTATGCATTCACTCATGTGGGGCTTGAACCCACCGCCTGACTTAGACAAAGGCCCAGAGATGCAGGCTATTTATAGGCTAACTACAAGGTGCACGGCCGAGATTTGCTCAGATTAGGATGCTGATTCATCTGACATGGTTTAATGATCTGTGTACGTACTTTGCTCACTGTAATGACTTCTCTTCTCCAGGTCACGGCTTCAAGTTTGGACCAATCATTGGCAAGCTCCTGTGTGAACTCACCCTGGGAGAAGTGCCCTCCTATGACCTTTCACCTTTCCGAATCAGACGCTTCCAGGCAATGACAAAATCATCATTGTAGAACTGAGACTGGATACTCAGAGCATCAACATAGCATCACCAAGTCTTATCTTATTATAAATGTAGTGTGATTTTCACTTGTCATTGTAATTCAGCCCCACAATCACAAATGATGTATGCTTTGTCTGCCGGTTTATTTGATGTGGTCAGTATGTGTTTCCATCTCCACATGATGTGATCAGGCGTGAAAGCACTCAGGCGTCATGACAGTCTTTGGGCCCTATCTCACCCGGTGCAAAGTGGTGCAGATGGCAGCGTAACTGTCATTACTAGTTTTAGACCAACACAGTTGTCACTTTCATAGCCAATGTCCACATGTTGTCAGTAGCAAATGTACTTGCGCCCATCTGTGTGTCCATGGGCATGTAGGTCTTACCCCCAAATTCCACCAGATACGTGTTGGTTGCGTCTGCGCTCCGGAGCGGCAGTGGAGCCGATACGTTTCAATTCTAGTCAATGTGTATGCTTCCACCCGCTGCGGCTGTGCTGTGTTCCGGCTCCGTCACAGCTGCGGCGCTCCGGAGCCCTCCGCAACAGATACGCAGGACTTCTATTTTTACCGGACAACGGAGCACAACGCAGCAATTCAGCACGGAGCAGATCGTGCGGGGCAGGAAGTTGTGCACAGAAAATAAAATACACAGTGTTCACGGCAGATCATATTCCCTGCACTACACCTTGAAAACATCATAATGGGCGGTGGCAGGCCTGAAATCAACAGGTCAGAGGTTTTCAGTTGTCATTTCACCCCGTTGACACTAGGCTTGTGCCGGTTTGAAAATTTTACAACCGGTTTGATTTAAAGCCAAATATCTAACCGAACCGATATATCGAAGTATATACCTAATTTTACCACTGGGGGTCACATTTGAGCTATTTTTCCAAATAAAAGCCCATTATAGGTGTAATGCGCTTCCAACCCACTAGGTGGTGATAATGCTGTATTAACCGCCAATACACCCAAGGTCACAGACGGCCCAGTCCTCCCTCCCAGCAGCAGTCAGAGTAGGAGATGTTAACTCCTCCGTGTCCAGACTGCAAGTGAATCGTGCATGCGCGGAACCGCCGCTGGCTGATCCCAACCTGGTCTACAGTCAGGGCGGGATGTAAATGTAAAATTTTCTTTGTCTAATATAAATCACTGAAAGAACATTCATTTGTAGTTCTAAACATATTCAGGGTGTTTTTTTTACTCAGTTTTTGTCTCTCCCACAACGTTATTCCTCTCTCCTACAGCATCCATTACAATTACATGCATATGGACAATTATGCAAATTAGTTGATGATGTCATTTAACGACTTCTAGCGACTTTTAGGACAGCCAATAGCTACTCTTCTTACTGAGGAGTTGGCAACAGTGCTGTGGAGTCTGCAGTCTGCGGCTCCTCCACTTCATTTAAAAACATACATAAACCTCATTAAGTTGTCATAATGCATGTTACAATGCAAGATAAGTTGAATATAGTCCCTTGACACGCCGCTGATGTGAAAAGCCCAACCCCCCCACCCCCACCCGGTTTATCCGGTTGACATGAATTAAACCGGGTGGAGTTCTTAAACCGGACCGAACCGGTTAAACCGGAAATCAGCACAAGCCTAGTTGACACCATGGACGAGGAGATGTTAATCATGGAGGTGCACCAAGATGTCTTCCTGCTACTCCTCTGATTTTGTGGTTCTGTTGATAGAAACTACATCTTGTTACATCGCGCAATTATGCGTGAATTGGGTCATGGGTCCTCGTGACTTCCGCTGTCCAGTGGAGCTGCACTGCTCTGCACAACAAACACAGCGGGACAGGGACATCCAGTGGAATTCCGGCGTTAAAATGAAGTGTAGTCTGGGGCACTGTTACAGTGTGTTCACACCGGGTGCGAGGCGAATTTTTCGCGCGATAAGATTACATACAAAGTCAATGTAAAGACGCGAATAGATGCAAATTTGTGCCGGCAGTGCGAATGACGCGAATGGCGCGACGCAAATGACGCGAATGGCGCAACGCGAATGATGCAACGCAAATGGAGCAAACGCGCAAAATTCGCGTCATTTGCCTCTTCGCGCAAGTTCAAAATATTGAAGTCGAGCGCTGCTGTCCAACTTCCTGCTGCATTTACACATGAGGAGCAGTGTAACTTCAGTGATTTTTTCAGATGATTGAAGTGTAGTTCTGTTTTCTCTGTCAAGTTTCTAACTACAGTTTTTAGTTTTGCTGCTTAAAAGGACCACGATAATTGCAGCAGTGAGATCACTGAGATCACTAAATTCACTTGCATTATGCACTTTAGACCATGTGCTATATTATCATTTAAATAGGGCCCTGTGTACTTATATGATCTTGCATAAACAGGTAACAATTGGAACTCCGCAGTAATCTGAAAATTTTGGGAACCAAGTTCATTTGTTGTCTTGTCGGGAGTGAGATGAGAAGATTGAACCCACTCTCGGGGCTGTATGCTAAATATGAAGACAGACAGAAGGCAATTAATCTTAGCTCAGCAAAAACACTGGGAGCACAGGGAAACGGCTAGCTTGGCTTTGTCCAAATTTTTAGAAAATCTGCTCTACCAAAATTTTTACATTTAGCTAATTACTGTAATTCATCATGTTTATTTAATTCATCAACTACCAGAAATAAAAAAATAAAAAATGGCATGTTGTGGTTTTACATGTGCTGAAGAGAAGCACCATGTACAGGAGAGACCTGGTTTCTGTAATTGATGTAGCAGGCATTAGAGAAACCTGATTCCACAGCTAGTTCTCCTGGAGAGAGCTGATTTCTTGGCTATATATAGCCTACTGTACATGTAACCAGGTTTATATTCAACTTTAACATGTATGCATGTGCATGACAAAGACTTCAGACAAAGAAATGATCACTATAATGGCAGCAGGATGAAAGGAAAAAATATATAAATATATAATTTAGCAATACAAACTTTTATTCAAAATAATTATATTTGAAGTGGGGCTAAAACTGAAACTGATTCTGATTCTAAAGTAGCTTAAATGGTAAATGGACCTGCATTTGTATAGTGCCTTTCTATGCATCTGACCCCTCAAGGTGCTTTTTACACTATGAGTCACATTCACCCATTCACACACAGTCATGCGCTGGTGGCCGAGGCTACCATGCCGGGTGTCACCTGCTGCTCAGTTTTTAGCACACTTACACACCGACGGAGCAGCCACTGGGTTCAGTATCTTGCTCAAGGACACTTTGGCATGCGGAATAGAGAAGCTGGGGATCAAACTGCTGATCTTCTGATTGTGAACAACCTGCTCTTGACATTAAACATGTACAGCTCACCATGGTGTGTTTACTCTGCAGTGTGATTTGACATCCAACCCATATTATACAGATTTGCATTTGAAGGAATAAAAGAGGAAACAGCCTGTAGAATAGGAAGGTTTGTTGTTCTCCAAAGCAACAAGAACCATATGTAATGAACTCAGAATAATCTAATACTGCCTTGATTTTGACCAGAGAACCAACATCAACTAGTCTAACATCATCGTGCAATTGTAAATCCACCCATCTGTGACAAATGGTAAAGTAAAAAAAGCTATAATCTTATTGGCATGTATGATTTAATGCATCAGTAAACCTCCCTCTTGCTGTTTTCCCAGCATTCACCATTTTGCCAACTAAGTACATGGTTAAAAAGACATCAGCCACCAAGCCATTTCTCTATGTGAAGCCAGCTGCGTGCTTAGGCTCCAGAGGTGGCCTATTGCCTGGATCTATTTCCCCATGTACCGGTAAACATTTTAATCACTAATCAGATGGCCTATTACAATGGATGCCAACCACGGCCATCAGCGGGAATGGGAAAATTATGCAGTGAAACGGCAGAGATCAGCGAGCCATTTGCTCCCTTGCCTCTAAGTGACTTCAGATGGATAGCAAAAGGGCCATTATGCAAATTGAAAGAATTAGAAGTACATTAAACATGCAAATGCAAATATTCAACCACCAATAATCATCAAGCAGGGCCAACTGAAACACCTATCTGGAACATTGTCTAGCTTGTAAAATCCCACAAAGCCTTGAAAAAGCCAACTTTTTTCTGCACATGATTCTCTAAGGTAATGGCATCCAGTCTGCTTATTGTGTTACCGTAGCAGAGTTCATGCTGTACATCAGTAGCTAGCAGAGGCAATGCAAAGGGGAGAGAAACATGGAACAGATCTCAAGTAAATGGATGTGAGTGCTCAGTGCTCTCAGAGCACAGTTTTATCTAGAATTATTCAGACAGAAGAATAACTCATTAAAGCTGCATTAATCAAGACTTTTATGTTAACAATTGATCATATCAATTGTTAACATGTGCGATGTGAAAGGACCAACGTGCAATGTGAAAGGGCTTGCTTGCAGTGATGTGCCCACAGAGCATTATAACCAACCCTTTCCTGCAGCTCTACTGAGCATTTTAGCATCCTTGAGCTCATTGTCTTGGCTTTCCGACTGTGCACACTGAGCTCATCATCCTGGTTTCCAGCAGCAGCACTGTTTTCAGTGACAAAGCTCTGGTAAAGCCATTGTAAACTACTTGCTCAGCAGCAAACAGTAGACAGACATTGTTAGAGACTAGCTGCTGAACGCAGTGGAGAATTTAGCAGCTAAAGAGACAGATTTTTTCTCAGGAGGTTGTGGCAACCTAACCAGAGCTAAAAGAGAGTGAAAATTGAACTAACATTCATCCAGTGTTGGTGGTAACACATTAGAAAAGTCACACGTTACAGTAATATATTATGTTTTTATATTACCCATTACTAACAGGATTTCAGGTAATATAATTACATTTACAATGTCACATAAGGCGTTACCATCCTATTGTTTTCATTTTCATTCATCCACACTGATCCACACTGCTCCATTTCCACCAGTGTGCCACCAGAAAAAATATCATCCAAAGGTTATTGTGTCTTGTCATGTCATTACAGACTACATCATTGAAGGGTGCCGGTGATAAGCACATCTGGGTCACGCCATACTGTTTTCAGTTTGTTTCCATTAATGTAACTACAACGTTTACACCGCTTGCCGTTCTGCTTTTGCATCCTAAGGCTGCCTGAAAGTAGTGGGGATAAGGAGCTGGCCCCCGGTTCGTTTTTTCCTCGTTCTTATGCATAACTCTCTCCCCAGTGCTGTTGTAGCTGACCGACACACCGGGAACTGGCAGGTGGGTCTTCCAGCTCTGGTGTATTAATTTGCGCTCGTCATAGTGACTCAATTGCACATCATTCCATTTGTTGTGCTAACCTCAACATTTGTTTATTGTATATAAATATATATATATATATATATATATATATATATATATATATATATCATAGCACCACAAATATGTATCTGTATCTCATAATTATCAGACTTTGATCCTCTGCCTGACCCTCTCTGTGTCCAAGGCTATTCATTTATTCAAAAGGTCTAGGATGTTTAATTGTTCTATATCTACTATTATTAATACAAAGTGGTAACCACTGTATGTGAATGCATGAATGGGTCAGACCTGTGCAGCACTGGATTTGAAATGAACTGTAATAAACTGGAGCTTCTGTGCTTTGATGAAAGTAATGCAAAATAAGTAATGTATTACTCTACATAGACAGTAACATTTTGAGAGTAACTTGCCCAGCGCTGCATCCATCAGATGCACAAACAGGACTCCTGATGAATGATCGTATTGCTCCGTGTCTGCTGAATGTAAAACTAGGCAGTGTTTTGCAAATATGCACATTTTTGTAAGGTGATGACATGCTGATAGTGTGCTTACTTACTGTGTTTACTGTGCTTGTTTCATTGCCTGAAGGTGTCAAAATCAATAACTAAATGAATTATTCAATTTTAAGTACTAGATATCTTTGATAAGGCTAAAAAAACAGAGGCTTCACTTGAAGCAAGTGCATGTCAAAACTGAGGTCAAGAAAAAAAGCCAAAGCATTCGCTTTCAGTGTCAGAAGAGCAAGAGCTTTTGTGACTTAAAACTTTGGCACTTTGGTCAAAGTTTATTGACAGACTATGTAACTAATGCTGAACAGCAACCTCCATGGCCAACTACTACTTCTGCTTTTCTTAAAACCTTTCTCGTAAAACCAGTAAATGTGAAAAGTTTCCATTATGGCTTCTTTAAAAAGCTACATAGTCACATTGTGAGTTGTTTTTACACCAGGAAAATAAAAACTGATGAAATAAAAGGAAATTCACACCAGAGGTGCAAAGTAACTAATTACATTTACTCAAGTTACTGTAATTGAGTAGTTTTTTTGTGTAATTTGTAATTTTTTTCAGTAGTTTTTGAAATCTGTAACTTTACTTTTACTTAAGTAAATTTTGACTGAAGTATTGTACTTCACTACATTTGAAATCACATCCGTTACTTAGTAAAAAATAAAAAAAAAGTTTTCGGCTAAATGGAAACCAAGAGGGTGAATCTCGGAAAAATTGACCCAGAACAAGCGGCCAGTGCCGGCGAGTTACTGGAGAGAGAGATGGAGGAGGATGGGAGTGCTGTCGGTCAGAAAAATGGCCCGTGCTCTTGTGTGCTCACCTGTGTGTGTGTGTGTGTGCGCGCGCACTGGGGCCTAACTCCGCTGTGCGCCATACAGAAAGCAGAGGAGGATTGTAAAGGTACGACCATGTAGAGACAGAAATGACATGCTGTCGTGTAAACAATATGTCATCACGTTAAAAGGTGAAACGTTTCACCGTATAACACGACAAATAGTATATCGTTATGTTATTATATGAAGCGTCCGTCGTGCAAAATGATATAACTTTAGTTTATGAAGAGATCAGAAGGAGCCCTCTCCTCTTATATGCTTTACTCACAAGTGTGTGAATTGACCTGGATCCATAGCAATTCAATTCAATTTCAATTTTATTTATAAAGCCCAATATCACAAATCACAATTTGCCTTACAGGGCTTTACAGCATACAACACCCCTCTGTCCTTAGGACCCTTGCAGCGGTTAAGGAAAAACTCCCCCAAAAAAAACCTTTAAAGGGGGAAAAAAAAATGGTAGAAACCACAGGAAGAACAACTGAGGAGGGATCCCTCTTCCAGGACAACAGACGTGCAATAGATGACGTACAGAACAGATCAGCATAATACATTAACGGTAATCTGTATGACACAATGAGACAGAAGGGGAGACAGAGAGAGAGAGAGACAGAGAGAGATGCAGGACAGACGATAATGTTAATGGCTTACAACAACATTAATGAAAGTAATAATATTATAGTTATAATTCTGGTTATTGTGGTACAATATGTTGAAAGTATATATTAATATCTGACAGTATACATATGTGACAATAATCATATGTGTATAATAACAGTAGAAGTATGACTAATGATAACAGCAGCAGCAGGAGGCATCTGGCAGGACCACGGCAGCAGCACAACCACACGTCACACTATCCATGAATTAACCTGAGAGACAGTGGAGCACAAAGGCTCCGGAGAAGAAGCCGAGTTAGTGACATGCAGTACGGCTGAGTTAGCAAGATGCAGTAACAGGACATGAGAGAGAGAAAGAGAGAAGGAGAGAAGGTGCCCGGTGTAGTAGTTTCTAAAGAGCTAAGACAAAAAAACCTAAAAATAAATCAGCAGCGGCAGTCATATTTCAGCAGCGGAGCACCACTGCTGCTAGTTGCATATAGGGGAAACACTGTTGCTCAATGGATTTGTTCTGTTTTGGAATACACAGTATTCTTCCAAATTAGTGTTAGTGTATCTTAATATTCAGAATTTCGCTTCGACAAGCTCTCTCTTTTTTGACAATAGACCTGTTTGCATCCCTGAGAATAATGCCCAACAGTATTGCTCAAAAAGTCGCTGTGTATCATCAGTCTAACAGTTGTGTATCAAAATGAATGAGGGCTGCGCAATATTAGACAAAACTGACAATGCGAGGATTTTGTATACTGCGATATGTATTGCAATATACAGTGTATTGCAATAACTTGAATAGCTCTATTTGGAAAGAAGTCATCATTTGGGATTTGGAAAGGCTGCATTTGCATGAAATATACATTTTACAATCAAACTGTCATGGAAATTGAGAACTTCACAACCTAAAGTAGTAAAATAAGTATGGCATATTGCCTTTGACTAATATTATATTGACATGATGAACTTATACTGCAAGTCTCACATTGTGACTATTGCACAAGAACACAGTGCGATGGTTATGCTCTAATGATATTGTGGAGCCCTAAACTCAATTGAATTCTATGGTTCATCATAGAAAAATAACCAGTTTTTGGATTGGATTTATGCCCCCTGGACCATTTTTGCACTGCATAGTAGTGATCCCCATCAAGTTGTTGGAAGTAACTAAGTAACTTCTACTTTAAGTACATTTTAAACTAACTACTTCTTACTTTTACTTGAGTAGATTTTTAGATGGGTAGCTTTACTTGTACTTAAGTAGAATTACATCAAAATAAAGGTACTTCTACTTGAGTAGAATTTTTCAGCTACTTTTTCCACCTCTGATGCACACATAAGTCAAAATCAAGGACTGCATCTGGAACCAAGGCTCTTTCCAGCCTTCATCTGCCAGCTAACAAAAACTGCATAAAGCAACTCCTCCCTCAATTCAAGGACTGGTAATGTAACAACTAGGCATACCATTATTACAGTTGCACAGGCTAAGCAATTATGTTTAACTTTGTCAGTTGTGATTTAATGCTGTTCAATGAGTTATTGTTGTGATTGTTTGCAGTTCGGTTTGTATAGTGCCTTTCTATGAAGGTGCTGTTAGTTTGCTCACACTTTACACTTGCATGCAACTAAACATCCTCTGTGCTAACCCAGACCCTTTTGCAACTACTATTGCATACACATATACTCACTCACAAAGAGAGGGAACTCGAGGTCCCCACTACTTCTCCTTTGTACTGACTGACCACACGGTCAGGCAAAACCTCACCCAGTCTGACGTCATCTTTGATTCGGCCATCTTGTAGTTCTCTGTTGTTAGCCATTTTGTTTGTAGGCCAGGCGGCCTTTGTTTCGCACACGCACCTTTGGTCTCTCTCTTTCTTTCTTTCTCTCTCTCTCTCTCTCTCTCTCTCTCTCTCTCTCTCTCTCACATACACTCGCCCACACACACACATATACCACCCGTACTTTCTATAGTTAGTTTAAAAAAAAATGGCTCAGCATTCAAATGGGAAGCAAACAACAGGATTCTGGGCGAAAGTCTGTGTTTTTTGTTGGACCCATGTGCCTCACCTCCCAGCTGCCCAATATTTGTGTTTGTTGCTTTGCTTCTTTATGAATAAATACCTTTGGAATCATACTTGCTGTCTGTTCAATATTGCACAAGAGTGAATGAATAGTCAACCTCTACTATGTCAAGTACTCTGAAATCCTTCAGCCTTGAATATTGATACAGTAATTTTGGTTATAGTTATTAATTTAATTATTAATCAAAATTCCAAATTGATAGTTTAGTGAACTTGGCTGATATCATTAACTGGCTATTATTTTTACCCTTATGAGAGTGGTGCCCCACAAGGTGATTTAATGTAAATTAAGTCACATTATTTTACATAATTAATATTTATTATTAATAATTATTAATTATTTCCTATAGCCATTTTAATACTTCAATTAGAGATCTGATAGGAGCTTAGATCACAACATATGAAACATAGATTTTTGTCTTAGTCTTTATTATCAAGATCTATTTTCAAGATCGTCTCATTTTTGCCATGATATAAAGGTTGTTGATGAAAAAATTTTGTCATAGTTTTTGTCAAAAAAAAAAAAACAACAACAACAACTGTTAACATACCAGCAAAAAAATGCATTGAGTTTATTGTAAAAAGTGCCCACTTGTTTGCAGGTAATAAATTAAACCTGACCTGGCCTTCAGAAACCTGAGACCAGGTTGGGGGATTGTACCAAACAGGATTATTCAGTTAGTCATGCTGCTTCTAAAATAGCATGCAACAGCTTCTTTTCAACAGCTTCTTTATTGTTATGACCCACAATTGTTTGTAGTTTTTGCAGTTATTAACCACACAAAATATGGCTAAAAAAAACTTATTTCATTACATGAATTGCTATGGAAATATGAATGCAGCAGAACTAACAGCTTAGTGCCCATCCTCCAGTTCCTCTCGGTTAACACCATTAGCTTTGTCAGCACTGTTCAGTGCTGTTGTTTAATTCAATTCAATTTTCAGTTTTAATTTTGTTAGATGCTAGCCACCAACTCAGCCACCTCCCTCCATGTTGAGAACCCTGTGTAGACAAGTCATACACACTAGGGATGTCCCGATCACATTTTTTTGCCCCCGAGTCCGAGTCCGAGTCATTTGATTTTGAGTATCTGCCGATACCGAGTCCCAATCCGATACGTTGGCAATGCAGTAAAATTTTTTACTGTAGATTAACTGTATCATCCCACTGGGGTCTGTAGCGCTCAAACATCAACAACAACAGCTGCTTGGAAGTCAGCAGTGAAACAATTCAGCCACACACACGTACTAAACAGTCAGCTGACACGGTGACACGGACAATCGTCTCTCACACTCTTGCAAGCGCCGTCATTTCATATCATTACATGTCCGTGACGACGCAGCCACACACACACGGACGTGCACGAAAAACAAGCGCATTGCACCGAAGGTGCGCCGCTGGCGTCGCTTTGGGTTATGAGCGCACATGACGCACGTCTACAGTAAAAGTAATGGGTTTGAGAGTGCAAAAGAGCTACATCTGAACGCCCCCCATGCGGCCCGTCTTGCTTTAGACAAATAGGGAAAACCCTGACATGTATCTGATATGTCATAGGCCTATATCCGATCCCTGATCGGGGTGTAACTTCCGATTCCGATCGTGTCTGAAACCACGTGATCGGCCCCGATTTCCGATCACGTGATCGGATCGGGACATGCCTAATACACACTAAGTAGTACATTTAAATAAACGTCTGTTTTACAGGCAGATTGAGGCATTAGTCTCCAAAGTAACATGAAAGAATGTTTGACAGCCACTATTGTATTTCAGGATTTATAAGAATCACTGAAACCCACATGTGGTAGAGACAAGGTGCTGCAGCTGTCTACACAAACCTTTCCTCTAAAAAACCCTGTGATATCATTGCAGAATAAAGGGGGCCAAAAAGGAGTACCAGTGGTTAGCTGAAATTGTCCCAGAGGGGGTGAAGCCAACAGTTAGAACCAGCTCTCACATCACTGCTGTGACATTGGAATGATGGGAGAAAAAAATAGTGAGACGGAGAATGACAGCAGAAGAATTTTCCACTTGGCCAAGCTTACAGCGCATTGTCAATGTGACTGTTCTCTCTCTCAGTGTTGTGCAGGGAATCTGCCACTGCTGTCATGGAGGTTTCAGGCAAACACAAGCTTGAGATCATAAGTGACATTTTCCCAGAATGCAAAAAGAGTTGATGCAGTGATGAATATTTACAGGGGCAGGGGTATCCTGAAGGCATCTCTGGAGCGAGGCACAGAACCCAGAGGACTTACACAAGACAGCTTGGAGAGGCCCACAGTGGAACAGGTTGGAACTGGACAGCTGCCACCGGTCATTGACAGTGCACTGCTAAATGCATGCATAAATACTAGATATGTACCTTGATGCATTGCACAATAGTTAACTCAGTTCCCTGAAGTGCTCTGTACTGTGTTCGCTCATGGAGGTTTGTCTGAAAAGTTCAGTTTGATATTTAAATCCACTGAAGGCATGAAAACATGAAGGTTAGTGGGAAAGGACAAAAACACAAACAAAAAGGGACAAAAACACTACCCACAAACTAAATCCTAAACTTTTTGGGGAGATTAGACTTCAGATAAATTCAATTCAGACAGAAGTTGTCATTTAGGGGAATTTTTTTCATTTGGATTAAAGTGGTACCATAATGGGCTCATACATATCTTTATTTACCATAAAAACAGTAAAGAACAATAAAAATCAATACTTTTAAAGGCCCTTTACTCCTGGGAGGCGGAGCTATGCTGGAATTACATGAGGTCACTAGACTGTCTACTAATGAGAACTATGTAGTAGTGATGGGCGGGCCGACCCATAACCTGCGGGTCTCGCGGGTTACCCGCGGGTCGGGTTGGGTCAGGTCAAGAAATGTTCACTTTACTGGCGGGGCGGGTGGGGCAGGTCATTAAAGATTAAATATGTCGGATATAACCTACTTGTTAACAACACTGTTGTAGGTTAGGTAAATGCATGTTACGTAACATAACCTGCGACGTGATGTCACAAAAGCGCCAAGCAGCAGCCACAACATACCAGAATCAATGAAGCGGTGAAGATGGAAGAAGAAGTGAGAGAAAGATTACGGTTGGGAGAGTACAGAGTTAAAAGAAAAGAAGGCCAAGCTGCTGCTAAATGTTTGGGACAATTTCTGTGAGGTAGTTAGTGCAGCAGACAACAGCAGCATTGGCTACGTGAAGCGCAATTCTTGTGATAAGCTATACAAGCATGAGAGCCACAAGACGGGTACGTTAATAGCAGTGGGGGCGGGGTGGGGCGGGTTGGAAAAAACCCCGACCCGTGCATCACTACTATGTAGACCCTTTAACAGTTTGTAAACAATGATGACATATGTCTGTATGCCACGCTGTGAAATAGCTTGTCAAGCTATGGAAGGGCATTAACCAGACTGTAAATGCTACCTAAACAAAAGACAAATGGTGACCGACTTTCAGATCTGTGTGCTATTAGTAAGCGCGTGGAAGATAATAGTAAGGAGGCAGACACCGTCTCCACATTTAAGACTAGACTTAAGACTTTCCTCTTTGATAAAGCTTATAGTTAGGGGTGGCTCAGGCTTGCCCTGTACCAGCCCCTAGTTAGGCTGACTTAGGCCTAGTCTGCCGGAGGACCCCCCTCTAATACACCGGGCACCTTCTCTCCTTCTCTCTCTCTCTCTCTCGTATTCTATTACTGCATCTTGCTAACTCGGCCATTCTGGATGTCACTAACTCGGCTTCTTCTCCGGAGCCTTTGTGCTCCACTGTCTCTCAGATTAACTCATATCGCAGTGGTGCCTGGACAGCGTGACGTGTGTGGTTGTGCTGCTGCCGTGGTCCTGCCAGATGCCTCCTGCTGCTGCTGCTGCCATCATTAGTCATTAGTCATACTTCTACTGTTATTATACACATATGACTATTGTCACACATGTATACTGCCAGATGTTAATACATACTTTCAACATATTGTACCACAGTAGCCAGAACTATAACTATAATACTATTGCTTTCAATAATGTTGTTGTAAGCTACTGTCATTACCTGCATCTCTCTCTCTCTCTCTCTCTCTCTCTCTCTCTCTCTCTCTCTCTCTCTCTCTCTCTCTCTCTGTCTCATTGTGTCATACGGATTACTGTTAATTTATTATGTTGATCTGTCCTCTACGACATCTATTGCACATCTGTCCGTCCTGGAAGAGGGATCCCTCCTCAGTTGCTCTTCCTGAGGTTTCTACCATTTTTTTTTCCCCGTTAAAGGGGTTTTTTTGGGGAGTTTTTCCTTAACCGCTGCGAGGGTCATAAGGACAGAGGGATGTCGTATGGTGTAAAGCCCTGTGAGGCAAATTGTGATTTGTGATATTGGGCTTTATAAATAAAATTGAATTGAATTAAGAGTGGCCACAATTTCAGCCTGTTCTCATTCCAAATTCGTCAAATGCTGCTGCTTTGTCAGTGATCTGGGCGTTAGATACCAAAGGCACCTTTAATAGGGGTATATATTAACCTGGAAACCCAGATGCCCCGCCCCTAGCAGAGCCCGGTGAATCGCCATCTGACCAATCAGATCAGTCTATCTGACATAGGCGGGTGTAACATGATGAGGACGGCGCTGTGCCATAGGAGTCGAAAAGTAAACAGCTACAATGGCAGCTGCAGAAGAACCGCATCCATTCAATTTAGCTTTGGAAGAAACACCGAGCCTACTACACTTATCTTTTTCCTTGAGAGAGGAACAGAAGACTGCCTTGGAAGCCTTCGCTTCCAGAAAGAACATTTTTGTCGTTTTACCGAAGGGATACGGCAAACGCATAATACATCAGTTAGCCCCACTGGTCGGTAAACCAATGGGGCTTACTGCAATGAATACGTCACCTTGTTTTTTGCTCTGATTGGCTATCGTGCTATCCAGTTGCATGCGGCAGCATTTAATATGCCTCAGTTAGTGCCACCCCTTGGGTAGGAAGGGTGTGTCGGTGAGGGCCAGACTCAAAATCTTTTTAGATTTGAGTCTGGATTTCCAGGCTAGGTATATGCAACTGGCAGCATCAGCTGTTGACACAGTAGCCACTAACCAAAGTCATCAAATACCAGTGCTAATTCAGTGGATGTCCACGTGAGATACTGACACACAAAGGCACTGTTAGCGGTGTTTTGAAACGCACTGCCTGGCGTATGTAATGCTGCCGGTAACAATGTAATAGAAGGACCCTATTGGGCAGCTGGGAGGTGAGGCACAGGGGTCCAAAAAAAACAGACTTTCACCTAAAATCCTGTTGTTTGCTTCCCATTTGAATGCTGAACCTTTTTTTTCTAAACCTAACAACATGCATTTGTTACACAAGAAAATAAAAATAAATACAAAGTGTTTTACCAAAGTTGTAAGTTTGCACCTAATGAGCAGAAACTGTACATTTCCTGTTTAAACTAAAGTGTATTTTGAAAAGACACAATGCATGTAACAAGAGTAAAATGACCCAGAATGTCAACAACAGATGCAAGAGAATACCTAGTGCATCATATGTAGGTGTAAAAGTCCACTGACAAAGTGGCAATTTTTTTTTTTTCCAACTCTCTTTATTGAATTTTAAACAGGGTGACATACAGAGGTAGTCCATAATGTGGAGAAGTACTTATGTGCTTCAGTCTGTCACAAAAAGTAAAACAAAACAAACAAAACAAAAGAAAACCCAAAAACCCTCCCTTCAAACCCTCCCTCCTTCCCACCCAGTACAGGTCAGGACAAGACAGAGACAGACGGCACATACGACACATGCACGCACGCATACAACAAGCAGACAGACAAACAATCCAAGTAAAAGACAAACTAAAGAGAATAAATTGGGAAAAAAATAAATAAATAAAAAATAAATTTAAAAAAAATTAAAAAAAAGAAAAAAAAAGAAAATAGAAATAAATAAATAAGTTGGGAGGGGGCAGTGTGGCAGGTGAGTAGGGGTAGGGGTAGGGCCGCCCCTCCCTAAATCCAGAACACGTGCTGTGTGTAGAGCCACATCTTCCATGGAGGGCCACATTTTGCGCGAGGGGACGCATTTGCGCATATGTGCAATGGATGCGCATATGCGCTACCGTGAGGTGTGTGTAGAATCAGCCTGAGGAAGGAAAGAAGAGACCTGTAATCTGACCTGTAATCTGACCGCGGAGAGGGAGGCTCGGGGGTATGTGCGGGGCCAGGAGGGCGGGCTCCGCGGAGAGGGAGAGCCGAGCCTCGGGAGTATGTGCGGGGCCGGGAGGATGGGCTCCGCGGAGAGGGAGACCTGGGCCACGGGAGTACTTGCCGGGCCAGGAGGGCGGACGCTCCCAGAGAGGGGAGAGGGAGAAATATAGCTAAATAAGATGAAAATAAAAAAAAATGTCTCTGTCTTTTATTTTTGTTTTCAGTGTTTAATTAAGGTGGGAGAGGTGGAGGGCTGTGGGAGATCGGACACCTCCAGAGAGGGGAGAGGAAGAAATATAACAAAATAAGATTAAATAGGAAAAACCTGTCTCCCTCTTTTATTTTATTTTCAGTGTTTAATCAGCGGTGGGGGATTGAGGTGGTGGAAGTTACTTTCTTTTGATAAGTAATTGATGGCTATTTGTGACTCAGATTTGTTTATTTATTTATTTCAGTTTGAAGTTCATTCATTCATTCATCTTCTAACCGCTTCATCCTCTTGAGGGTCGCGGGGGGGCTGGAGCCTATCCCAGCTGGCATCGGGCGAGAGGCAGGGTACACCCTGGACAGGTCGCCAGACTATCGCAGGGCTGACACATAGAGACAAACAACCATTCACGGTCACATTCACACCTATGGACAATTTAGATCTACATGTCTTTGGACTGTGGGAGGAAGCCGGAGAGCCTGGAGAGAACCCACATTGACACGGGGAGAACATGCAAACTCTGCACAGAAGGGATCGAACGGGCAACCCTCTTGCTGTGAGGCGACAGTGCTATCCACCACACCACCCTGCCGCCCCAGTTTGAAGTTATTTTTATTTAATATTTATTTATTTATTTCAGGTTGAATTTTTTATTTTATTTGACTCAGACAGCCGAACTACTGTACCTACAGTACATTTGTTAGTGCTAATAAAGGTTGTCAAGTTAAATGGCATGTTGTTGTACGGTCATTTTGTATCTATGATACGGTACAACAAGGGACAATGGAAGTAAATTACCACTTCTGCTAACTCTGACATATTTACAGATGTATTTATACTGATGTTCAACAATATGCATTGTACTTCCAAATGAACGCTTAAATTAAATTAAATTTGGGATAGGGAGAGGTGGGGGGGGCACGGAGCACAGAGAAGCAGTCAGAGCTACAGGCTAGAGTTCAAATGACGTTTTTCGAAACAACTTTTTATGTCGGGGCTTCAGCACACTTGATCACTACGGGTGAGCATGTTGGAGATATTTTGTGGTTTCAATTTTGTGTTCTTGGACGTTAGTCTGGGGCGCCGTCTGCCATTAGGTGTGCTAGCTGCTCCCCCCGCCGATCTCTGCAAAGGATGTGAGGACTCTAAAACTTCACCACAGCCTTCCTCGGCATGAGGGTGAGTAGATAATGGCTGAATTTTCATTTCAGGGTGCACTATCCCTTTAATGTACAGCACTGTGGTGAGGCAAGCAAGCCTACTGTATGTCTAAGAAAACATACAATGAAGCCTCTTTGTCAGACAAGCGCTTGTCTGACAAAATCATTTGAGAGCGACTTGACAACCTGTTTTCTGTTTTTGTTCTTCAGAACATCAAGTCGCTCTCAAATGATTTAGCACCAAGGACAGCACCCTGTTCAGCACCACAGCGACAGCACACACAGGTGTTGTTGAACGCCAACAGGTCAGGTACACTGTCTCTTCTTACACAGTAATAGACACAGCGGTCTGTAATGTTCAGCGGTCTAATGTATGTTCAAATATGAAATAGACATGGTGGTCTGTAACACTATAAGGCATGTTCAAATATGAAATAGACACGGCGGTCTATAACACTATAAGGCGTGTTCAAATATGAAATATACACGGTGGTATATAACACTATAAGGCGTGTTCAAAAATGAAATAGACACGGCGGTCTATAACACTATAAGGTGTGTTCAAATATGAAATAGACACGGCGGTCTATAACACTATAAGGCGTGTTCAAATATGAAATATACACGGTGGTATATAACACTATAAGGCCTGTTCAAAAATGAAATAGACACGGCGGTCCATAACACTATAAGGTGTGTTCAAATATGAAATAGACACGGCGGTCTATAACACTATAAGGTGTGTTCAAAAATGAAATAGACACGGCGGTCTATAACACTATAAGGCGTGTTCAAATATGAAATATACACGGTGGTATATAACACTATAAGGCGTGTTCAAAAATTAAATAGACACAGCGGTCTATAACACTATCAGGCCTGTTCAAATATGAAATAGACACGGTGGTATATAACACTATAAGGTGTGTTCAAATATGAAATAGACACGGTGGTCTATAACACTATCAGGCCTGTTCAAATATGAAATAGACACGGTGGTCTGTAACACTATAAGGCGTGTTCAAATATGAAATATACACGGTGGTATATAACACTATAAGGCGTGTTCAAAAATGAAATAGACACAGCGGTCTATAACACTATCAGGCCTGTTCAAATATGAAATAGACACAGTGGTATATAACACTATAAGGTGTGTTCAAATATGAAATAGACACGGTGGGCTATAACACTATCAGGCCTGTTCAAATATGAAATAGACACGGTGGTCTGTAACACTATAAGGTGTGTTCAAATATGAAATAGACACAGCGGTCTATAACACTATAAGGCGTTTTCAAATATGAAATAGACACGGTGGTATATAACACTATAAGGTGTGTTCAAATATGAAATAGACACGGTGGTCTATAACACTATCAGGCCTGTTCAAATATGAAATAGACACGGTGGTCTATAACACTATAAGGCGTGTTCAAATATGAAATAGACACGGCGGTCTATAACACTATAAGGCGTGCTCAAATATGAAATAGACACGGCAGTATATAACACTATAAGGCGTGTTCAAATATGAAATAGACACGGTGGTATATAACACTATAAGGCGTGTTCACAAATGAAATAGACACAGCGGTTTATAACATTATAAGGCCTGTTCAAATATGAAATAGACACGGCGGTATATAACACTATAAGGCGTGTTCAAATATGAAATAGACACGGTGGTATATAACACTATAAGGCGTGTTCACAAATGAAATAGACACAGCGGTTTATAACATTATAAGGCCTGTTCAAATATGAAATAGACACGGCGGTATATAACACTATAAGGCGTGTTCAAATATGAAATAGACACGGCGGTATATAACACTGTAAGGCGTGTTCAAATATGAAATAGACACGGCGGTATATAACACTATAAGGTGTGTTCAAATGTGAAATAGACATGGCGGTATATAACACTATAAGGTGTGTTCAAATATGAAATAGACACGGTCGTATATAACACTATAAGGCGTGTTCACAAATGAAATAGACACAGCGGTTTATAACATTATAAGGCGTGTTCAAATATGAAATAGACACGGTGGTCTGTAACACTAATGCATGTTCAAATATGAAATAGACACGGTGGTCTGTAACACTATAAGGCGTGTTCAAAAATGAAATAGACACGGCGGTCTATAACACTATAAGATGTGTTCAAATATGAAATAGACACAGTGGTCTATAACACTATAAGGCGTGTTCAAAAATGAAATAGACACGGTGGTCTGTAACACTGTAAGGCGTGTTCAAATATGAAATAGACACAGTGGTCTATAACACTATAAGGCATGTGCAAATATGAAATAGAGACGGTGGTCTATAACACTATAAGGCGTGTTCAAATATGAAATAGACACGGTGGTCTGTTACACTATAAGGCATGTTCAAAAATGAAATAGACATGGCGGTCTATAACACTATAAGGCGTGTTGAAAAATGAAATAGACACGGCGGTCTATAACACTATAAGGCGTGCTCAAATATGAAATAGACACGGCAGTCTATAACACTATAAGGCGTGTTCAAATATGAAATAGACACGGCGGTATATAACACTATAAGGCGTGTTCAAATATGAAATAGACACGGTGGTATATAACACTATAAGGCGTGTTCACAAATGAAATAGACACAGCGGTTTATAACATTATAAGGCCTGTTCAAATATGAAATAGACACGGCGGTATATAACACTATAAGGCGTGTTCAAATATGAAATAGACACGGCGGTATATAACACTGTAAGGCGTGTTCAAATATGAAATAGACACGGCGGTATATAACACTATAAGGTGTGTTCAAATGTGAAATAGACATGGCGGTATATAACACTATAAGGTGTGTTCAAATATGAAATAGACACGGTCGTATATAACACTATAAGGCGTGTTCACAAATGAAATAGACACAGCGGTTTATAACATTATAAGGCGTGTTCAAATATGAAATAGACACGGTGGTCTGTAACACTAATGCATGTTCAAATATGAAATAGACACGGTGGTCTGTAACACTATCAGGCGTGTACAAAAATGAAATAGACACGGCGGTCTATAACACTATAAGATGTGTTCAAATATGAAATAGACACAGTGGTCTATAACACTGTAAGGCGTGTTCAAATATGAAATAGACACAGTGGTCTATAACACTATAAGGCATGTGCAAATATGAAATAGAGACGGTGGTCTATAACACTATAAGGCGTGTTCAAATATGAAATAGACACGGTGGTCTGTTACACTATAAGGCATGTTCAAAAATGAAATAGACATGGCGGTCTATAACACTATAAGGCGTGTTGAAAAATGAAATAGACACGGCGGTCTATAACACTATAAGGCGTGCTCAAATATGAAATAGACACGGCAGTCTATAACACTATAAGGCGTGTTCAAATATGAAATAGACACGGCGGTCTATAACACTATAAGGCGTGTTCAAATATGAAATAGACACGGTGGTATATAACGCTATAAGGCGTGTTCAAATATGAAATAGACACGGTGGTCTATAACACTATCAGGCCTGTTCAAATATGAAATAGACACGGCGGTCTATAACACTATAAGGCGTGCTCAAATATGAAATAGACACGGCAGTCTATAACACTATAAGGCGTGTTCAAATATGAAATAGACACGGTGGTATATAACACTATAAGGGGTGTTCAAATATGAAATAGACACGGCGGTATATAACACTATAAGGCGTGTTCAAATATGAAATAGACACGGCGGTATATAACACTGTAAGGCGTGTTCAAATATGAAATAGACACGGCGGTATATAACACTATAAGGCGTGTTCAAATATGAAATAGACACGGTGGTATATAACACTATAAGGCGTGTTCACAAATGAAATAGACACAGCGGTTTATAACATTATAATGCGTGTCCAAATATGAAATAGACACGGCGGTCTATAACACTATGAGGGGTGTTCAAATATGAAATAGACACGGCGGTATATAACACTATAAGGTGTGTTCAAATATGAAATAGACACGGTCGTATATAACACTATAAGGCGTGTTCACAAATGAAATAGACACAGCGGTTTATAACATTATAAGGCGTGTTCAAATATGAAATAGACACGGTGGTCTGTAACACTATAAGGCGTGTTCAAAAATGAAATAGACACGGCGGTCTATAACACTATAAGATGTGTTCAAATATGAAATAGACACAGTGGTCTATAACACTATAAGGCGTGTTCAAAAATGAAATAGACACGGTGGTCTGTAACACTATAAGGCGTGTTCAAATATGAAATAGACACAGTGGTCTATAACACTATAAGGCGTGCTCAAATATGAAATAGACACGGTGGTCTGTTACACTATAAGGCATGTTCAAAAATGAAATAGACATGGCGGTCTATAACACTATAAGGCGTGTTGAAAAATGAAATAGACACAGTGGTCTATAACACTATAAGGCGTGTTCAAATATGAAATAGACATGGCGGTCTATAACACTATAAGGCGTGTTGAAAAATGAAATAGACACGGTGGTCTGTTACACTATAAGGCGTGTTCAAATATGAAATAGACACAGTGGTCTATAACACTATAAGGTGTGTTCAAATATGAAATAGACACGGCGGTCTATAACACTATCAGGCCTGTTCAAATATGAAATAGACACGGTGGTTTTTAACACTATAAGGCGTGTTCAAATATGAAATAGACACAGTGGTTTTTAACACTATAAGGCGTGTTCAAATATGAAATAGACACGGCGGTCTATAACACTATAAGGCGTGTTCAAATATGAAATAGACACGGCGGTCTATAACACTATAAGACGTGTTCAAATATGAAATAGACACAGCGGTCTATAACACTATAAGGCGTGTTCAAATATGAAATAGACACGGTGGTATATAACACTATAAGACGTGTTCAAATATGAAATAGACACAGCGGTCTATAACACTATAAGGCGTGTTCAAATATGAAATAGACACGATGGTCTGTAACACTAATGCATGTTCAAATATGAAATAGACACAGCGGTCTATAACACTAATGCATGTTGGTCTATAACACTATAAGGCGTGTTCAAATATGAAATAGACACGATGGTCTGTAACACTAATGCATGTTCAAATATGAAATAGACACAGCGGTCTATAACACTAATGCATGTTGGTCTATAACACTATAAGGCGTGTTCAAATATGAAATAGACACGGTGGCCTGTAACACTAATACATGTTGAAATATGAAATAGACACGGCAGCCTGTAACACTAATACATGTTGAAATATGAAATAGACACGGCGGTCTATAACACTATAAGGTGTATTCAAATATGAAATAGACATGACGGTCTGTAACACTAATACATGTTCAAATATGAAATAGACACAGTGGTCTATAACACTATAAGGCGTGTTCAAATGTGAAATAGACACGGCGGTCTATAACACTATAAGGCATGTTCAAATATGAAATAGACATGGCGGTCTATAACACTATAAGGCGTGTTGAAAAATGAAATAGACACGGTGGTCTGTTACACTAATGCATGTTCAAATATGAAATAGACACGGTGGTATATAACACTATAAGGCGTGTTCAATTATGAAATAGACACGGTGGTCTATAACACTAAAAGGCGTGTTCAAATATGAAATAGACACGGTGGTCTATAACACTTTAAGGCGTGTTCAAATATGAAATAGACACAGCGGTCTATAACACTAATGCATCTTGGTCTGTAACACTATAAGGTGTGTTCAAATATGAAATAGATACAGCGGTCTGTAACACTAATGCATGTTCAAATATGAAATAGACACGGTGGTCTATAACACTATAAGGCGTGTTCAAATATGAAATAGACACAGCGGTCTATAACACTAATGCATCTTGGTCTGTAACACTATAAGGTGTGTTCAAATATGAAATAGATACAGCGGTCTGTAACACTAATGCATGTTCAAATATGAAATAGACACGGCGGTCTATAACACTATAAGGTGTATTCAAATATGAAATAGACATGACGGTCTGTAACACTAATACATGTTCAAATATGAAATAGACACAGTGGTCTATAACACTATAAGGCGTGTTCAAATGTGAAATAGACACGGCGGTCTATAACACTATAAGGCATGTTCAAATATGAAATAGACATGGCGGTCTATAACACTATAAGGCGTGTTGAAAAATGAAATAGACACGGTGGTCTGTTACACTAATGCATGTTCAAATATGAAATAGACACGGTGGTATATAACACTATAAGGCGTGTTCAATTATGAAATAGACACGGTGGTCTATAACACTAAAAGGCGTGTTCAAATATGAAATAGACACGGTGGTCTATAACACTAAAAGGCGTGTTCAAATATGAAATAGACACGGTGGTCTATAACACTTTAAGGCGTGTTCAAATATGAAATAGACACAGCGGTCTATAACACTAATGCATCTTGGTCTGTAACACTATAAGGTGTGTTCAAATATGAAATAGATACAGCGGTCTGTAACACTAATGCATGTTCAAATATGAAATAGACACGGTGGTCTATAACACTATAAGGCGTGTTCAAATATGAAATAGACACAGCGGTCTATAACACTAATGCATCTTGGTCTGTAACACTATAAGGTGTGTTCAAATATGAAATAGATACAGCGGTCTGTAACACTAATGCATGTTCAAATATGAAATAGACATGGCGGTCTATAACACTATAAGGCATGTTCAATTATGAAATAGACACAGTGGTCTATAACACTATAAGGTGTGTTCAAATATGAAATAGACACGGCGGTCTATAACACTATAAGGTGTGTTCAAATATGAAATAGACACGGCGGTCTATAACACTATAAGGCGTGTTCAAATATGAAATAGACACGGCGGTCTATAACACTATAAGGCCGTTTCAAATATGAAATAGACACGGCGGTCTATAACACTATAAGGTGTGTTCAAAAATGAAATAGACACAGCGGTCTATAACACTATAAGGTGTGTTCAAATATGAAATAGACATGGCGGTCTGTAACACTAATACATGTTCAAATATGAAATAGACATGGCGGTCTATAACACTATAAGGCGTGTTCAATTATGAAATAGACACAGCGGTCTATAACACTAATGCATCTTGGTCTGTAACACTATAAGGTGTGTTCAAATATGAAATAGACACAGCGGTCTGTAACACTAATGCATGTTCAAATATGAAATAGACACAGCGGTCTATAACACTATAAGGCGTGTTCAAATATGAAATAGACAGTAACACCACAGGCAGTGATACAGACAGGTGCCTAGATGTGGTCAGCATGGAGTTAAACAACAGATCAACCTAACATTCTAGCTGATTTCTTCATAACCAAAATGTAAGTTAGTAAGACTAACTGTGGATATATCACTCCCCAGTTGTTGTCCATGCTCAGCCTGCTGTAGTTCAGTGTAGTCCATTTGTGTAACATCCTCCATAGAACAAAATAATCCAAACACGAACAGGTTAATGAACTTTGTACATATGGGAACTGCCCATTGGTCCGATAGCCCATTGGTCCGACATCCCATTGTTCTGACCACATTAAACCCATTGTTCCGAAGTCCGTTACAAAATCACCATGGTGCCCTGTGGTTAAGGTCTGGTTAGGTTTAGGCACAAAAACCACTTGGTTAGTGTTAGGAAAAGATCATGGTGTGGGTTAAAATGAAAAAGAAAGTGGCAAGCACATAAGCCGTGAGCCTGCTTCGCCTCAAGCCTTTCCCAGCTGACCCAGAGCCGGTCGCGGCGCACCATCAATGTAGAAATACGCCTGCCGGGAGCCGTTCAGCACCGCGGACCGTCGGACGAACGTGCAAGCTCCAGCATTTTTTCTTCAGCAACAGGACACTGAAAGCGCTTTGGACTGAGTACAGTGAACAGTTTGGCTATTTCTTTTTAGTCGGAAAAATGATTCTCAAACTGCCCCACAAAAATATCGAGGATGTAAAAATAAACCTCAGTTTTAAAGTGACTTCTACTGTCCTGGACTGGATCATCCTCTGCGTCCTCATCAAAATGCCTCTTCCTCTTGCGGACTCTCTTCTCTGCAAACTCAGTGGTTGCGTTGCTTTCTTTGGCCATCATTTTCGCCATGCTCTCCATGGTGTCAAAGGTCCCATCTGTGCGTAATTCTCTGATATGAGTCATAGTAGTGTCAGTGAGATCCATGGAAGTGTTAACATCCAGTGATTCTTTTTGAAAATAATTAGACAGGATGTATGTCCTCTTAAGTAAATCATTCCAAAACACCAACATGAATTTAAATTCAAATGTGGTGAGCTTTGACAGCAGGCCATCGGCTTCACAGGCTGCCTTGGGTGTCCTGTGGTTTTGGTGCTTGATACAGGGCGATGCTGCTCAAGCTCCTGGGCAACCCTAACCACATTTGGAGGTGATTCTTCTTTTGAACCCCTTCACATGTAACTACATGCGTTTGTTGTTGAAGGAAAAAACATCGATTCCTGTGTTGTACTGATGTAGTGCGTTTATTTTGAAAGAGACAGTATGCAAACTGTACATTTCCTGTGAAAACAGAGGTATATTTTGAAAACAGTCAATGCATACAACATGCTGAATTTGACACAGTGTCCGAGAACATCAACAACCAACACACCCAGGGTACCTTGCACATCATGTGTTGATCTGGAAAGTCCATGACCAAACCTCTATAGGACATAAAGAAAACTTTCATCAAACCCAATTTAGCCCGAAAATTACTGTACGGAATAGTAAAATATCCTACATTTAGCCTACAAATGTCTATATCTTCCTCGTCTTCCATCATTTACTTCCTGTAGACCATCATGAGTGTACCTTAAAGGCTCTCCTCTACTTTGTTAGCCATGTGGTTTTAATTTGTTAATTATTTTTTATAGTGACAATAACATAACAACATAACATGGAGCACTGACACACAACCATAGCACCTTTAGCTAAGCTAGGTTGCAACATTCATGATCCCAGGCTGTTCTTATGCACTGTTCATATGTTTTCTTATTAAAGTAATGTACCAAAATGTGTACATATCCTACTTTATGACGAGCCAGTAATTCATGCATGACTAATGTATTTTGGAAGGCTGCGACAACGTGGCCAATGCGCTGATGGGACTTAAGAAGGAAATGGTTCTGAGTGGTTAGCAAGCAGGTTGGGGTGCTGGATGGGTCACAAAACACAGGACCTTCTCCTTTCCTCAGGAGATGGGTGTTTGGAACTGTGTGAACTTACCTAAACCTAACCTCCCTAACTTTATGTTAATATGCAACTCTGCGTTAAGGATGTTCATGGGATGCTAATTTTTAGGATATCATACAAACTGTTGTATGAAGATACTTTGATCCCCATATGGGCCTTTAAAAAATACATTCCGTTTTACAGGACAACATAGATGCACTCTGAGTTACTGAGCTGAAAGGTAGACGAGGTCTCAACTATGTTACCAAAGATGTAAAGGATGTACCTGGTGAGGTTAGATAAGTACAATGGGAATGTCTGAGGACCCGTGCTTGCTGTGAAAGGCCATGAACTGTGCATCAGCATGGCACCTGTCTGAGAAACATCACTCTTCTGTATTAACCTTTTCACCAAATACCAGCAGCTGCAAACGTGAGCAGTAGCAGCAATCACCTCTAGTGACGGTGAAAGAATAAACCAGGCTACATTGTCTGATTTTACTAAACCACACTGACATGAACAACAGTCAGGTCATTTCTTTCACTAAAGACCAAAGGCTCCCTTAGTGACACCTGAATTTAGAAGGTATAGTAAGGCCCTTTAGTTTATGGATTAATGTTCTTTGTTAGCATTCATGAACCTAAACAGGACAAACCATGGGCACAGAATTTTTTTTCTTTACTTTTGGCTGTTGTATTATATTATATTATATTATATTATATTATATTATATTATATCAATAAGCTATGTCATGCATTAGTAACATCTCACATGTTCTAAAATTACCATATGTATGGCTTGTGAATCCCTAAAATGAAAACACATGAAATTTTACAGGGACTGTTCAGCCCAAAATCAAAAATACATATTTTCCTTTTACATGTAGTGCTATTTATCAGTCTAGGTAGGTTTTGGTGTGAGTTGTGAGTGTTGGAGGTACCTGCCATAGAGATGTCTGACTTGTCTCTAATATAATGAGACTAGATGGCACTGTGGTGCTCAAAGCGCCAAAAAACACATTTGAAAAACTCAGCAAAGTTTCTGTCCAGAAACCATGACCCAATTACTTACGATAATCCACAGACCAAGTTGTGAGCAGTTTCATGTAGGAACTATTTTCTTTCTACAGCACTACACCCTCCAGCTGTATCACTGTACAGAAGGAAGCATCTACTGCTGCTAGCTCACTTGGGAACTGCCCATTGGTCCGACAGCCCATTGGTCCGACACCCCATTGTTCCGACCATATTAAACTCATTGTTCCGAAGTCCTGTTGTTCCGAAATCATCATGATGCCCTGTGTTTAAGGTCTGGTTAGGTTTAGGCACAAAAAACACTTGGTTAGGGTCAGGAAAAGATCATGGTGTGGGTTAAAATGAAAAAGAAAGTGGCAAACACATAAGCTGAGAGCCTGCTTCGCCTCAAGCCTTTCCCAGCTGACCCAGAGCCAGTCGCGGCGCACCATCAAGGCAGAAATACGCCCGGGTTGTGTGGGGAGCCGTTCAGCACCGCGGAGAGCTCCCCACACAACCCAGACCCCAGAGTTAATAACAGGAGGTTATGGTGTTTCACTCTCTTCTCTCTATGACACTTGTATCTCGACCAGTAGCCTACTTTTGCCAGCAGAGGTCTAAGGGTGTTTTTCAAAGTCAAGGAAGGATCCTTGACTTTGAAATACACCCTTAGTCAGCTGCATTTTCAGCTGCATTTAGCAGGAAGCTCATCAAAACAAAGATGGAGGCACCAGAAAAAAAAAAAAAATCAAAAGTGGGCCATCGGAGTTTAAATCAAACATCTGGACTCATCTGGGGTTTTTTAACACAGAAGGAAAGGAGAACTTGGATATGACACTTTGCAATTTGCAAGCAGTGTCATATGAGAATACTCCAGGAATACTATGAACATGAGGGCTTACCATTCAGTGATGGCATTAGCTGCTGACGGCCAAGCTAACACTAAACCCACTTTGCCGAAAAATCAACCAACACTGGACACACTTAGCTTGTCAAAACCACCATCCAACTCTGAGAGATCTAAGAAGATAACACAGTCCATCACCCACTTCATGTAGAGATCTGCGTCCATACAGCGTTGTTGAAAATGGAGGCTTTTGTTACATGCTAAAAACACTGGAACCCAGTTATATGACTCTGTTCCGACGTTTTTTTTTGTTTGTTTTGTTTTGTTTTTACCAACACAGCCGTACCCAAGCTTAATGTGAGTCAGATGAAAAGACTGAAAACTTTATGAGGTAAAAACTGATGTTGACAAAGTTTTCCTTTGGGGAAATAATTTGCAGTTGGAAAAAAAGGTAATAAATCACAATATATCGCAACATATATTATTGATACTCAGCATATCACAATAATATTGTATCATGACATAAATATTGTGATAATATCATATCGTGGGTCATCGAATGATTCCAACCCCTACTGTACAGTATGCAACAGTAAATGGTCCCGTCACATCTGATGTCAGATCAAAGGGGATTGGCACCGTTTGGCACGTTTGGCACGCGTAATGGAAACCCAACCTGATTTGATTAACACAGCTGCAAACTAATGAGTTCACATCCCTCTCAGCCAACCACAAACAGCCACAGCATCAGATAGGGAGTATATATTCAGTGTCTGTCATCTTAGAAAAGTCAAAAGAAAAGAAACCGAGTGAGACTGCGAGAGAGAACACGCGCACACGAGAGAAACGCAACATTGATTTACAATTGTGGTGACCTCCTCCCAGGCTACCTTTGCATCATCAGCCCATACAGTTCCGTATATTTGGACACTGTGAGCTTGGACCTCCCGGACCAAAACATCAGTTTCCTCCTGGGAGCAGTTTGGCTGTCTTACGCTGCCGCTCTCTTCTGCCATGGCGAATTGAGTAAACTCTCATTACGCCTTCGCGCGGCGCATTTAAGGGCGAGGAGAAGGGCTCATTTGATTGGTGTGATGTGTGTAAAACCCACTCCATGCCTTCTCTCCTCCCTCTTTCCGACTTGCGCAGGTAGGAGGGACGGAGGTGGGACAGACGAGTAGCTGCACCAGTGTGCACGGTGTGCCAAACTTGCAAAATCCGCCTGGCCACACCCAGTTAGCGAAGCGCAGGTGCACCTCGCCCGGTCTGTGAAACTAGAGCCCATAATGTTAGCACAGTGGTGCTAAGTGAGCAGGTCCATGTCATTGGTCCAACAGCCCATTGGTATATACAGAAACTGTTTCAGCGCAAGGAGAAAAGCCGAAGCTCGAGCAGGAAATCTGTGCAAGCAACATGGTATCTGAGTGCGAGCAACATGGTATCTGAGTGCAAGCACACAGTTTGAGCAGAAACAGAGTAGATCCAAGTGCAAGCAGAGGCTATTTGAGTGCGAGGGCAGGGTTTTTGACCATGAAATCAATAAATAATGCTCTCAAACTGATAGACCACCTTCTTGATTAAAGATAGGGATAAAGCTCCATAAGAGCCACAGAAAGTGTATGGAAGTCAGACAGAACTGAAAAGCTGATTAAGGCCCCAATCACACAGAAAGTGTTTTAGCAGCTTAATTGTTTTTAAAGAGAATGAAACTTATAGCTTGCTGTTTTTGCGTCGCTATGCACCTTTCTCTGCTCTACGCGCCTGGCTTTTTTGCCGGAGAACTCTGATCTGCAGTTACCACCATCTTAATAGAAAACAGCAGGTATGGAAGCATATAAGTGCATCCTCCATGATGGCAAGTAACAGCCATCATGGATGCAAAGCTCTTGGACCGACTGGTGGTACTCCCCATGGTCTACCCTCTTTTTTAGGGTCTAATGTACCCACACAGGTCTCAGCTTCCCTGTGCCCGACAAACTATTTACTGACAGCCTCTTACCCTCAACCAGAGCTAGAGCAAGTATCCTCTGCTTGTCCATTTTAGGAACTAGCTACTAATTACTGTAAAAAATTAAATAAAATAAAAAAGTAAATAGTAGATTGATTACATGGGAAGGTTAGGGTAAGGAGGTGATTGGTTGGTTACCTGGCAACAATTTAAAAGGCGCAACAAGTGATTATTTAAAGTGGCATTCACTTAAAAAAAAGGCAGTGCGGTGCGCCTCATGTTTTGCAACCTGCAAAATGCTTTCTGTATGATTGGGGCCTAACACATTGTTGGTTTGGGTTTTCAAATAGATTTGCAATGGAAAGGAGACGAGACCTATTCTTTAAGTAACAATGCAGAACCCAATAAATTCTGTTAAAAAATCAGTTGACATGCATTTGGGGATCGTGGCCCACTTTGCCCAATTGGTCGCAAACTTTGCTATCATGTAGTGTTAACTGACCCTTGACAACATCCCCAGTTTATTATCATACTGTTGCTACATGAGCAAAATAAGGGAAAAAAGGAAAGCTTATAAAATATACCATATCCTGGCAAACTGTCTACACTACTATTACTGTGATTTCTAGCACAATTCCAGGCACAATTTGAACTTCAGCTAAAGGTAGTATTAGGAAGCATTAACCTAGGACTATTTTAATCCTTTCTTTTCAGTAGAGTATCTTTAATATGAGGAAAGGCCATGTACTGTATTATATGTCCTGTTAAAATGCTCCTAAGCACAAGTAACAATGTATGGGCAGAGCTGTAAATATGCACGCCCTTGAATGGTTAGATGTGTGAATAACTTTGCAGTGTGACGTGAAGAGCTGCTGGTGACCTTCTGAGGGGAGAGCTGTAGCTCACAGGCCTTTTCCAAACACTCCTACACAACCCCAGAGATGAGCCTTGACATGAGGTCAGCCTTCACAAGCCCTCCAGGCTCAGCATTCACCTGTCCTCCTTATCAACACCATGCACTGCAGGACTCTGTATGCATGCTACTGTTACTGAGTGTCAGCTGACCTGGACCTCTGTACAGCAGACCTCCAGCTGTGCCCCAGAGGCAGCAACAGCCCACAGATAACAGGTCACACACAGGTCACAGGTCGACGTTGATAAATACTCGAAAGTAAGTAAGACATCTTGTCAACTGGAAAGGCTCACAGGATGGCAAATAGATTAAATAAATGCAGTTAGTATGAAAATTGAAAGTAGAGTACACTGAGTTTGTTTGCTCTCTCCACTGACATGCAGGAGGAAGTCAAAATCAGCATGAACCTAATCAAGCAAAACATATTGATAACATGACATTATGGCCATCTGTTTGCAACACAGCATCAAAATCAGTAAAGAAATCCTGTGCCAACATTTGTCCCATCAAAACACTGCTGCCCTACACCAGGTGAGAATAAAATCCAAGTTATGTGTCCTGGATGAAGCAGGCTGGGAGTCTGGCTGGAGTCAGCTTTCCACAGGTCCTTTTCAATACTGATACTGTGGACCAAATTGATGGATTGACAAACCAACATTAATACTGCTGGAGCCATCCCACAAGCATGGCTAAAAGAGACCAGAGAATATTACAGTAATTGATTTGATATTTATGTGTAATTTGTATTTAAAGTTGGTCTCATTCATGAAATGTAAGTAAATCTGTGAGTAGATTTACACACAAAAAAACCTAAACCGGAATTCAGAAACGCCATTGGAAACTCAGATTTGATCATAGGCACGTGAGCATGTTCATGAATGCAAATCAATTGTTAATTGGCAGCATGCTCCCACTGGTCAGCAAGTAGCATACTTCCCCACCCATGAATAGCCAGTGACCACCATATATGGAGGTGATAATTACTATGGATAGGTGCATCCTGTTGACCTGCAAACATGGAGCAAATGAAGAAGACAGAGAGAGAAAAAAAAACATTTCTGATGTTGAAATTGAAATTATTTTGGGTTAAGTGGAGTTGAGAAAAAAATAAAAAATTTCCTGGTGTGACAGGGACAGGTAAATCAAAGGCCCGGAAGGAGGTAATGGGTGCCATTAACTAATTTAGCTAAATGTGTGATATTTTTAATTTTTTGTCATGTTTAACTTATGTGTTTTAAAACCATCTGTGTACTGAGAACATAACAAAGCACAATATGAATTAAAATTGTAATTTCTGATAATGACAAGCAATATTTATGTGCATTTCTTTTTTACACAAGCACTATGAGCAGTCGGAAGTAAATGTATTTTGTTAGTACCTACAAATTCATTCTGCTCACATTTCATGAATGAGACCCAGTATGAGTATACATCACAACTATATTTCAAAAAGAAGAGAGGTTGAAAGTCCATAGTCTGTCCAAAGTCTAGGGACATATCCACAGAGCAAAATCCACACATAAGGCCATTTCTTTAAAAGATATAAACTGTAACTAAAATAACTTTACTTATTCATTATTTATTGATTTATTAATTCATTAATTTATCAAGTACCTTGTCTTTTATTGACAAAAAGATAATATCCAAAATTTAAGTAAACAATTGCAGCACATTATTTCCTCCATGTTTGAGAAAGGTTACAACAGGTTTTTCCGCAGCAGAGAGGGAAGTTTGTCCCAAAGCTTGCTGCTGTATCTGTACCAGGGGCGATTGCTCTGAGACAACAAGGGAGGCTGAACTTCCCCTAAAATTTCATAGAAGAAATGGTCAAATATGCACCATTGAATTTACATTAAAATAAGAATTTACATTGCATTAAATGTGTGCTAGGATGCGTTTAGCATCATGACTATGATGTTCAAACTGTTTATCACCAGTTTTCAAACGCGACCTCGCTGTCATACATTCTCGTGTCAGCATGGTGGACGTGGAGCCTCCAAGCACTGAGACAGTGCTGAGCAGGTTTTTTTCATGCAGCAAAGCGAGACGGACGGTCATTGGATAAATGCGACAAAATCATCACTTCCAGGGGACTCTGGGACCTAATGGAGCGGTAGGCAGGAGAGGTTGCTTGGTGTATGCATGATGATTGGAGGAACTGTCTAAAAGGTGGAACCAGCGCTTTGGAAATACACACTTGCATCATCGCATTTCGAGCTCAGTCCCATGTGGATATTTGCAAGTGGAGCCTTCTGACAGAGTGCCATCCGGAGTTGCTTATTTCCATAAGGGATATAGCTTATTTTCACCACAGTTCAGGTGTTTAAAGCCATCTGAAAATCTTTGAGGCATGTTTTGCTGTGGTTCTATGGCATGGTTGAAAAACGGCTTCAATTAAAGCTATAGTTGGTAATCCTGTTCAGAAACACTTTTTGTTATTCTGGGTGAAATGGTCCTTCCATCCTGAGAGTAGTGAATACATAATGTGTTCAGAAAAAGGAGCGAAAAAAATCCGACCTCTGTGGCAGCTGCAGGCCTGTAAAAACTCTGACCAATCCCTGCCTCTCGGTGCGAGTGGAAAGAACCAATCAGTTGCCTTCATGTCTCGTCCTTATATATCGCTCTGGTCCTGCCCACACCCCCCTCTGTCCCTCCCTCCTCCCTGCGTGTACTCATCACGTGTCACCGTTGCCGGAAATATTCAGCACACTCCTCAGCAGAAATACTGAGTTAGCAGAAGAATAAGTTTGCTGAACAATGGCAGAGAAAATGCAGCCAAAAGTACCTCTTCCAGCGTTACTTGTAACGGCTCGCCCCACTAAACAGGCTAAGAAAAGAAAGTCAGAGGCAGAAAAGGCTGCAACAAAAAAGGCTTTGGATAAGGCGAGAGAACAAACCATAGTCAACATCAGTGCAGCTTCTGAACGGTGGAGACAACTGAGGGAGCTGATGGGCCTGAAAAGTGATGCAGAGGTTGCTGTCTTTCTGTTAGACAGGTAAGTATTTGTTTTGCTTCGGGGGGATTTGTTATTTTCATGAAATATATAACGTTAGCCAACTTAGCTACTTTTGTAGTTCGTATTAGCCCAATGCTAACATTAGCTTCTCTGTCGGTGTACTGCAGGATGCGCTTTCAAGTTTGTGGGGTCGTGGCTTTGGACGGAGCACTGACAGGGGGGTGGTGGGTGGGGGTGGAGCTTAGAGTAGGTGTCACTGTCAAATCTTGCTAGCTCTCCAACATTACCAACTATAGCTTTAAATGTTCTTTTTATAAGTTACTGCCTCACTACAATATGACAAATTTTATGATGGAAACTTAAAGTGAGCTTCCCCTGTGTGAAAGACCAGCAGCCACCACTGATCTGTACCCTACATCTTAATGAAAGGTGCTCCATTCAGATGGGAAGGTGACTACGAACACAGTTACACTACGCAATGAGTGGAGTGGAGTGGGGGTGGGTAGAGTCCAGTCTGGGAAAGCCCAGAAGAGTCTGAAGGTGAAGGGCCTGTAGGCAGGCCCCACAAATGGCAAAGGCTCAGCTGCTCCTCACTCATGACGGCATTAAAAACATGCCTCACTCAAATGATGGAGCAGTTGCAGATGCTACAGGCTCAGCTGAGGAGACACCAGCTGTCAGCCATGGCGCAGCCAGTCCTGCTGAGGAGACACCGGCCACTGACAGAAACTACACCTGTAAAGTCAAGGAGAGCTCACTGAAGAGAATCTAGAGGTTCTTTGGCAGGGCAACAAGGGCCCACTTTGTGAAGAAAAAAATGTTGAATACTGTAAAACTTCCATTCACAGCCTAAGCTATTATTTGCTTAAATCACTGAACTCAATGGGCCTATATTTTGGACAGGCCTTCAATTCCACTTTATCTTGTTAAAACAATATTCATAACTTGGATTATTTTGAAAACTCGTTTGATTCTTTTTATCAGTAGACTCTTACAGACTTAAGGAATAATGAATGTATGGAATAACACGGAATAATGTATGCCTTACAGGGTAATCAAGGAATGGACATACACTTTGAATTTATGACAGCTTCAGAGGAAGGAAGTCACTTTTTATTTTCTCCAGCTCTCTTGTTCACTAGGCCGGTAAATCTGAATGAATTATTCTTTGGTGCTCACAGTTTCAGTAAAATTAACTGAACAATTGAATTGTGAAGAATCTAATCAAGCACATGATGTGCAGCTTCTCCTTACTGACAAAAGTTAAAACATTGATATTTGTATGCAGGGACCAGACCAGGAGTCTAATTAGGCAGGCTCGTAAAAGGGACTGGGCATTTAATTGGGACTAGGCTTTGAATGAAGTTTTATGGTCATGGCTTTATGGTCATATATGATTGTTGTTCATAAACATCAAATTTACTTTAATCCCTTGATTATTTCAATAACAGAGATGTTTTAACAGTAGTTAAAGGACCCTTTCAGTCTTCCAAATGTAAACCAACATGACTATGTTCCTGCTGATGTTTGTCTTTTATTTGCTGAGACAGTGTTGAATATATGTCTGTATGTGTGTATATGTCTAAGCAACAATCCAAAACCCACAGATATACATGTTGAATAATATAAAACAGAAAATACAAGACTGGAGAAGCTGGACACAGAATGTTTGACATTTTACTTGATTTTTTGATAATTTAATGTAATAAAATGGTTTAAACTGTAAATCGTTTCAGTCTGATCTCACCCATGGTCCCATTTGTTTGCTGCATTTACACCAACTTATCACAACTACACAATATTTTGATGCTTTGAAAACACATAAACAAAGTATCTTAAAGTGGATGCCTTTAGATGTGGTCTTCTGTTGTTTGAGGGATGAGGTGCTTTTAAAGACTGCCATGTCAGTCAGTCTAAATGGGCAAAAATATCTCAACAACTACTGGCCTGGGTTCCATTTGGTTTGCTCTAGAAAATCATGCTCACTTACCATTTTATGTTACCCAAACTTTAACATCATCACATTAAATTTTCCTAATTAACCCAGTGTAAAATCTGTAAGGTTGATAGTGGCATCAACATTTACTTCTGGAATAGAATAGAATAGAATAGAATAGAATAGAATAGAATAGAATAGAATAGAGAGAACTTCATTCATCCCCAAAGGAAAAATTCAACTGTTCGGCAGCTCATAAAAGACGAAAAAGACAAAAAACAATAACCACACTTCCCTTCATCAACAACAACAACACAGTGGTATTAAAATAAACATCAAATAAAATAAGTTAAAACAAGTGCATAAATGTGCAAAAATTGAAATTAAAAATCAAAGTAAAATTTAATTAAAATAAAATTGCCCATTTCACAGTCTAGTCCAGTTGTGGCTAATGTGATGTGTGTAAGTGTGTGTGTGTGACTGGATTCAGAAGGTGTTAAACAGTCTTATTACTGTGGGGACAAAGGATCTCCTGAAACATTCCATTCTGCATGGCAGTGAGATGAGCCGACTGCTGCAGCTGCTCCTCTGTCACTCCAGGAGGCTGTGGAGAGGGTGTCTGCTATTGTTCATTAGAGCTTTCAGTTTATTTAATGTGCCCCTCTCCACCACAGTTCTTAGTGGGTCCAGTCTCCTGCCGAGCACTGAGCCAGCTTTTTTAACCAACTTATCCAGTCACTTGGGCACCTGGGAGGTTCCTTTTTTCCTACACCCAACCATGTGCTTACCACATCCATGTGTTGGCTAAATGTAACCATGTGCATTTGTTGTTTAAGGAACGTCAATCTACAGTGTTGTACTGATGTTGTGCATTTACGTTGAAAGACTGTATGCAAACTGTACATTTCCTGTAAAAAACAGAAGTGTATTTTGAAAACAGACAATGCATGTAACAGACTGAAGTTGACACAGCATCCCAGAACACAACGCACCCAGGGTACCTTGCATGTCATATGTCGATGTGAAAAGTCCATGACCAAGCGTCGATAAGTGACGAGGTTGGAGTGAGAATGTGTTGGCTGGTCAGTCATTTTGATTCTTAAAGGGTCAGTTCACACAAATTACCAACATGTTTTTATACCTACTTTTAGTGTTTTGGGGAGAATTTGGGGGTCTGCTGTTTGCTTGATTCCTACCACAGTAACTTGAGACTTGAAGGCTAAGACTTGAGACCTGTTTATGACTTGCTCATGTGAGATTTACTTCCACCAATCAAGTAACTTCACAGAACTCTTGCCCTTGTCTTGTTTATAGGTACAAAACCAAAATAGACAGTGGCAGGAAGGAGAAAACAGTCTATTTTTCAACTTAAAACCAGCCTGGTGGGAAGCCTGAGCATCACTAGATGTTTTCAGGCCCACTGAAAACAGCTCTGGGCTCAATGCATCATTCAGGGTTCCCCGTCGAAGTGCAGCCCTGCTACAGGCAGTGACCTCAGGCCTGCAGGTCGGGCTGTTTTCCCATGGTCTCTTACCTCGTGGTGAAAAAGAACCACTATCGAGCAGCTCGCCCTCCAAAGCAGATGACAGTTCAGAGGGGCTGTCAGACATTTGCTTGACACAAGGTCAGAGAGTCAGCCAAAAATCAAGATGGACTGTCAGCCAAGAAGCCCGAGGGAGAAGAGGGAAACAGCAGCCACATTTGGAAGGGTAATGAGCTAGGCTGCAAGGCAGCCAGGAGAAAACATTGAAGGCATTGCATGTTTTTACAGCGTCTTCTTGTCACTATCTCTCTCTGGGGAATAGGTACGTTCGCCTCTCCACCATTGCTCCCTCCTTCCATCATCTCAGTCTGTCTTTCCTCATCTCTCCCTCCTTGCCAGCAGAGATGTGCTATAGAGGCTGAAAGGCCAATTTCCATCATTCAGCTCATGAATACTGAATGGCCTCAAGTAGTTTTGATTAAGAAAGTACAAAGGTTGCAGACAGTAATCTGCAATATTTCACCAGTCGAAGAGGGATTTCTAGAAAAACAGGCCAGGAGGAAGAAGAGAAGGACGATGGATTGGAATAATTTATGTTTCATTTTTAAACTAATTCAAACAGAGAAAGGCTGCGGCTGTTTAAGGGAGGGGAGATTTTTTCATTTCATTCCAGACAGAAGTGAAATATAAGGTATTAACACCCGAGAGAATTGCCTGAAATTGCCATTTCCCCATCCTGGAAGTGCTGAGGCAGCACAGCAACTTCTGACATCCTGAGCCACTGAGCTGATGCTATATGAGAGGTGAAGCTGAGCAGCCACCTGCCTGCTGTTTGGGGATGTTTCCCTATAAAAGAGCCACAGTGAGGGAGAATTCACTATCACTTACCAGCTCCACAGATGATCTGACCTCACCTCTGGTTGCCTCCTGCTGGCTTTTGCTTGTCAGTGGGACTACACTGCAGGCAGGGAGCCGCAGATGAAGAGCAAAACGTATTTGACCCGTGAAGAGAAAACTGCATGAGACCGACCCCTACACATTTCCCAAATAAAAAATGTTACAGAGGAGAATTCATCTACTATCACCTGACAATGGATCCTTAATTAATTCCAAGTATCTAGAAGTGTGTATGGAGGAAGAATTTAATGTCCATTTAAAGTCAATAACCAGATGCCAGTGCATTCAGATAAACTGATTTCTGATGGAGTTTTTTCCCCTTGTTATTTGTGAAATGTGTGCATACATTTTTATCACCTTACTATATAGGCCACTGTGTACAATGACACCTAGTGCTGCAGCTATGCTAATTACCAGATGGTGTAGTAAAATGCTTGAAAAGCAGCCCAGTGTAAATGTGGTGTAATGTTAATGCTATACTAAATGAATTAATTTGTGATAAATAATACCGACCATGTTTGAAGCAAGCTGAAGTTAATGATCTGCCTTAAAGCTGCAGGTTATCTGCTGTAAACATTAGGAAACAGGTTATTTACATGTCCAGCAGGACTGAGGCTGAAATGGAAAAGTTGCTGATGGTATGCTGCTCTTGGTATTAACTGTGAGTGGAATGTCTCTGTTGGTTTTTGATATGTTGCAGCCGTTTTACCGGCTTTTGGCTCTTCTAAATGATATGTCACTCCAACACATTCTCACTCTGACCTTGCTACATATCAGTATTTGTTTGTGGAATTTCCCACATTGAGATATGACTTGCAAGATACCCTGGGTGTGTTGGTTGTTGCAGTAAAAAAAGAGAGAGAATAAAAATCTAAATTGTAATCAGATGATGGCAAATGGTTTCCAAGACTGCATTTTAGCCAGTGCCTTCCACATCTGCACATAAATTGTTTATGCTTACTAGCACAGGAAAACAACAACACATGAAAGATGTTAGCATGTGCAGCTGCAAGGACAGCTCAGCTTGGTCCCTCGGAAGAAAAGCATTTTTCCTGAGGCCAGTGTAGTTTTTTTTTGTTTGTTTTTTTTTATTCTTTGCAATGGGAGCACAATTGGTAACCTCCGAGTCAGAAAAAAGAGGCCAACACTGAAGTTCAGTCTCAGTTCTGGGGGAGTTAGATCCACCCCTCGCTCCTCCACAGCTCCGTTAGGTGTCCACCTAAGTTATTGGACTGATTGATGGACCTCTTAAACACTAAATGGGCTCTAGTTTCACAGACTGGGCGCGGCGGAGGCGCAGCGCACCTGCGCTTCGCCAACTGGGTGTGGCCAGGCGGATTTTGTAAGTTTGGCACACCATGCACGCTGGCGCAGCTACTCCTCTTTCCCACCTCCGTCCCTCCTACCTGCGCAAGTCGGAAAGAGGGAGGAGAGAAGGGGTGGAGTGGGTTTTACACACATCACACCAATCAAATGAGCCCCTCTCCTCGCCCTTAAATGCACCGCGCAAAGGTGTAATGAGAGTTTACTGAATTCGCCATGGCAGAAGAGAGCAGCAGCGTCAGACGGCCAAACTTCTCCCAGGAGGAAACTGATGTTTTGGTCCAGGAGGTCCAAGCTCACAGTGTCCGAATATACGGAACTGCGAGCAGACCTCCACGGGCTGATGATGCAAAGGTAGCCTGGGAGGAGGTCACCACAATTGTAAATCAATGTTGCGTTTCTCTCGTGCGTGCGCGCTCTCTCTTTCTCTCTCGCAGTCTCACTCTGTTTCTTTTCTTTTGACTTTTCTAAGATGACAGATGCTGAATATTTACTTCCTATCTGATGCTGTGGCTGTTTGTGGTTGGCTGAGAGGGATGTGAACTCATTAGTTTGCAGGCTGTGTTAATCAAATCAGGTTGGGTTTCCATTACGCGTGCCAAACGTGCCAAACGTGCCAAACGTTCCAAACGGTGCCAATCCCCTTTGATCTGACATCAGATGTGACGGGACAGTCGATATAGAGATACATTTATGTGCTGATTGCAGATAGTTGCATTGAATAGTGGTTTTTGTGCCTATTTATTGCATTGTTAATGTGCCCGATATTCTGGAAACCTGCCTGTGAGGTTTTGGTGACGTGCGCACTGTCCGCCGGTCAGCCAAACTTCGGCTTACACCGGCTGCACTCCCCCTGCACTGACAGTAGACCTGGTTTCAGATGGCGAGCTTTTAGCGCACCTTCGACGAAGCCTTTTGGCACGAAACTGTCACTGCGCCAAGCTGGATCTGTCGACACCTCCCTCTGCTGCGCCGCCACACCCATCTCAGCGCACCTCGGTCTGCCAAACTACCAAACTGAGTGCGCCTCGGGTTGCGCTGCTCGAAACTAGCTCTGCGCGGGGTTCGCCACCCTGCGCCACCTGCGCTGCGCCGGGAAACTAGAGCCCCATGTGTTTGACACTGATGGAAGGATTCAGAAAACAAATTCATATAGGGACACTACAACTGTGAGCTGTCCAGGCAATCACAGTGAAAGACCATCATTGAGGTCGACTCAAGATGTATGCACAAATAATATCTAACATCTCTAAACCAAGTAAAACCAAACATATTAATGAAGGAAATGTGAAGATACTTCTCTAGCATTACATGTTTTTTGTCAAAGACCCCTAATTTGCGGCAAGATCCTGCATCAACCTGTCAGGGTTCATTCCACAGTAATGACCTGCTCACTGTACAGTTTCCCTTACATAATGTCTTAATGAGGTGCCAGTCTGACAAATAAATATACTGCACATGCCTCTTGGAAATACCTTTCTTAATAGGTTTATAGTTTGTGATGCAATTAGAGTGAAAAAGAGGTTGCATATAACCAATCAAACATGAATGACTTTGTCTGCTCTCTGAAGTCAGAGGGTGAATGAAAGAGAAAATGCAGAGCACATTCCGCACACATATCAAAATATTAGATTGAGTATTGATCAGCAAAGAAAGATTACATCTCAGGACTCACTCTGCTGTCCTTCAAGGACACTTTGAGCACTTCATGAAAGTCTGACACACACACACACACACACACACACAGAGCAGATGTTTGGCATGGCATGGCATGGCATGGTCTCCAACAGCTCTGAGAGTCTGTAGGTGACACACAGTCTTCAGGCTTTAGGATGGAACTGAAAAACTTAACAAAGACTCAAGGTCACTTGTCCCAGTTAAAGACATTTTAAAGATTTTCTTTGGTCCTCAGGGTGTCCTTCAGTCATTATGTGATATATTTTATGTATAATTTTTTTTTAGATCTATTATTTACTTATGCATTCCTTGTAAAATTCACCTAAAGCGCCTACCCAAGGCATACCGAAAGTAAACTCAAAGCTGCTATTGTTCCATCTTTAGTACATGTACATACATGGTCTCATTTGAGCAGTAACATCGAAGTTTTTCCCCAGCAGTCACAATTACTGTAAGGACTTCTGTCACCGAGTTGTAGAAGTTTCAACACACTGACACAAAAGTTGTTCTTTTTTTCATCTTTGCCTGAATATTTTCTATATAGTTATTAGCTGGAAAACACAATGGGATCATATCATGAAATTTTACCTAGTCTAAATTCAAAGTAGATATTATCATAGAAAATAAACATTTTACACATGTTTTTCTAAGGTTTGTTCCTTGTGGTTTTTAGATAAAGTGGTTAAAACAATGTACTGAATGTGTGACTGTGAGTGAAAAACCAATCAACACAGGCAGAAATTTCTATTTAAGAGCTTACTGTATATAAAAACACTTCTGGAAAACCTAAATTGAAAAACTGTTTTTGTTTCCCTTAAAGGGCCAGTGTGTAAAATGGGTTGAAAACAGTGACATCAGTGGTCAAATTCTAGATTGCAGGGCTCACTCGCTCACCCATCCCGTCGGGTAAATGACGGTGGCCTCGTAGGGACAAAAAGCTTTGCGCACGAGTTTTTCAGGAGTAGGTCTATCTAGCGACGAGGTGAATATTTATTTAGAAATCTAAACCATGTTACGATATTGTAATGAATCCCTCACGAGAAGGAGACCAGAGGAGCGTTCGGGAAAAAGGCCCGTTTATTTGAGCACTCCAGAAACTCCGGTAACACTCCAGAGGGTAAAAGACTCCGTCCCAAACTCTGACTCTTCTAGCGTAACAGACACACTTCATACACACATACTCGTTTACAATACTGAGTGGGGACCCCCTCCCCTCTCTGCTTCACCAATCTCCAGCCCGCACACTGACTGACAGCGTAGCCGGTAAACATAGCTCAGCTGTTTATCTAGCCTAGCAATATCTCCGGACTATAGTAGCTGCAATGGACAACTTTTTTGTAATTTTGAAGAGTTTCTTGTAGCGGACACAGACCCAGAGCCATACCTGCTTGAGCCGGAGCATACAGGTGAGGAACTCCATGTGTTTGATGCTGAGCGGGCGAGAAGAGAGGCTTAATGCACAGAATGGGATTCGGTGCTACTGCTATCATCGTTGGGTAGATATATCATCGGGAGGAAAAGCGCCGCAGAGAGTGCATCACAAGGAGTGAAGTTGCGTCTTCTTTTCCTCGCAGATGACGGTTCGGGTTCATTCTCTCCTGTTGCGTGGTAAGTGTGGTCCATTCGCAAACTTTATAACTAAAAAAACTTTTCACTACTCTCTATCGACGAACTACTAACACTCTCTGCTGTTTCCTCCTCCTTCTTCCTTCCTCCCACTGTCTTCGTTGGTTCATTTATACACGTAAAACACGTTTTCTGGCTGGCTGGATTGTCCGCTCAGTCTGCCGTACATACATGGCGGCGCAAGATGGCGACCTCTCTAAAGCAAGGCCCTTGCTATATATATATATATAAAAGCATAATTATAAGGCTACGAAAACCAAATGAATTTTATTTTATAGCCAACTAGACGAAACATTGGTGAAAGGAGGTTCCCACCCGATGACCCCAAAGACATGTTAGTTATCACTGCTCATGGGTTTGTATTGTTAAGCCTTGCCATATTAGCTTATCATAGGGCTTAGGTTTTTCACTGAGTGTTGATCCTTTCTCTAGAGCACAAGCTTCTTGTGTTTTATTTGAATTCAGAACTAGCCCAGCTAGTGACTGCTGTGAATAGGGCAGCTGACAACAAGGGAAAGACCATGTGACCACTTGGAAAGACAGCTGACAGGAGGGAAAAGACCCCAAAGGTGCTGGCATGGGCTAGCAACCCATGGTAGCAGTGGTGAGGCCTAGCAGCCTTACTACAACCAAAATTAGCTACAGCCAACATAGGAAAAATACCCCAAGAGTCAGCGAGAGCAGGGGTGGAAGATGACTCACAGGTGGATTACACGATAACAGACATTGGAACGGACACGACTACGTATTGGATCTGTGACTCAGTGAAGGATAGGGGCACGGACCTATCCACCAGGGCTAGAATTAGCAGCACTCAGGGCAAGGCGAGTGCATCTGTAGAGGATAAAAGTAGCACAGTTGAGAACAAGATGCTTCAGGTTTGTCCTTGTGGCTGGCAGAAAGTAACATCACTAAAAGGCCTCAGAACTCATCAGGGAAAGAAGAAGTGTGTGGCAAAGAAAGGGCAAAGTAGCCGCATTGATCAGTACTTCCTAAGAAGTCAGTCGAGTCAGTCGGATGAAGTCCAGTGGCAGGTAGAAAACCACAGTTCGCAGGATATCAGTAACGCTGCCACTGAGGAGGAGGAGGAGGGGGTGGTAAGAGAGGATGCATGTGACAATGAGGCCAGTGTGCCAGTCATAGAGAGAACCATGGAGCAAAAGGTTACAGTTAGATGGCCTAGGGCAAATGACAGTAAAGAATGGGAGATGGTTAATAGAGATTTGTCAGTAATCTTAAGTAGGCTTAGAGGAAATGCAATAGAAAGGTTAGAAAAGATGGGAGATACAGTACAGGCCAAAAGTTTGGACACACCTTCTCATTCAATGCGTTTTCTTTATTTTCATGACTATTTACATTGTAGATTCTCACTGAAGGCATCAAAACTATGAATGAACACATGTGGAGTTATGTACTTAACAAAAAAAGGTGAAATAACTGAAAACATGTTTTATATTCTAGTTTCTTCAAAATAGCCACCCTTTGCTCTGATTACTGCTTTGCACACTCTTGGCATTCTCTCCATGAGCTTCAAGAGGTAGTCACCTGAAATGGTTTCCACTTCACAGGTGTGCCTTATCAGGGTTAATTAGTGGAATTTCTTGCTTTATCAATGGGGTTGGGACCATCAGTTGTGTTGTGCAGAAGTCAGGTTAATACACAGCCGACAGCCCTATTGGACAACTGTTAAAATTCATATTATGGCAAGAACCAATCAGCTAACTAAAGAAAAACGAGTGGCCATCATTACTTTAAGAAATGAAGGTCAGTCAGTCCGGAAAATTGCAAAAACTTTAAATGTGTCCCCAAGTGGAATCGCAAAAACCATCAAGCGCTACAACGAAACTGGCACACATGAGGACCGACCCAGGAAAGGAAGACCAAGAGTCACCTCTGCTTCTGAGGATAAGTTCATCCGAGTCACCAGCCTCAGAAATCGCAAGTTAACAGCAGCTCAGATCAGAGACCAGATGAATGCCACACAGAGTTCTAGCAGCAGACCCATCTCTAGAACAACTGTTAAGAGGAGACTGCACGAATCAGGCCTTCATGGTCAAATAGCTGCTAGGAAACCACTGCTAAGGAGAGGCAACAAGCAGAAGAGATTTGTTTGGGCCAAGAAACACAAGGAATGGACATTAGACCAGTGGAAATCTGTGCTTTGGTCTGATGAGTCCAAATTTGAGATCTTTGGTTCCAACCGCCGTGTCTTTGTGAGACGCAGAAAAGGTGAACGGATGGATTCCACATGCCTGGTTCCCACTGTGAAGCATGGAGGAGGAGGTGTGATGGTGTGGGGGTGTTTTGCTGGTGACACTGTTGGGAATTTATTCAAAATTGAAGGCACACTGAACCAGCATGGCTACCACAGCATCCTGCAGCGACATGCCATCCCATCCGGTTTGCGTTTAGTTGGACGATCATTTATTTTTCAACAGGACAATGACCCCAAACACACCTCCAGGCTGTGTAAGGGCTATTTGACCAAGAAGGAGAGTGATGGAGTGCTGCGGCAGATGACCTGGCCTCCACAGTCACCGGACCTGAACCCAATCGAGATGGTTTGGGGTGAGCTGGACCGCAGAGTGAAGGCAAAGGGGCCAACAAGTGCTAAACACCTCTGGGAACTCCTTCAAGACTGTTGGAAAACCATTTCAGGTGACTACCTCTTGAAGCTCATCGGGAGAATGCCAAGAGTGTGCAAAGCAGTAATCAGAGCAAAGGGTGGCTATTTTGAAGAAACTAGAATATAAAACATGTTTTCAGTTATTTCACCTTTTTTTGTTAAGTACATAACTCCACATGTGTTCATTCATAGTTTTGATGCCTTCAGTGAGAATCTACAATGTAAATAGTCATGAAAATAAAGAAAACGCATTGAATGAGAAGGTGTGTCCAAACTTTTGGCCTGTACTGTATAATTTACTCATATGGTGTAGAGAGGTTTGGGTTGCATGAGAGAAAGAGGAGTGAGAGGGTACAGTCAGGTAAATCTAGGCGGCAAAGAGAAATAGAGGAGCTAGTCAAGGAAAGGAGACAGTTAAGAAAGGTGTGGAGAAAGGCTACAGAAGAAGAAAGGGAGGGAATTAATGTGTTGCAAGAGGAGTTGAGAAGCAGGCTAGCAGTTCTTAGAAGGGCAGAGTATCTCAGGAAAAAGAGGAGGAAGAAGGAATATGTAAGGACAGGTTTTTTCAGGGACCCTTTTAAGTTTGTTAAAGGATTGTTCAGCCAGGAAAAGGGAGGGCAGCTCAAAGCAGAAAGGCTAGAGGTTGAAGAATATTTGAGAAATACATATTCAGATTCAGAGAAGAATAGGATAGTAGGTTTCCCACCCGATATCCCTCCATTAGAAGGGATACAACATGAGATGGATGTCAGACCACCTAGGTGGAAGGAAGTTCAGGAGGTGGTCAGGCGTGCAAAGGCTTCTTCGGCCCCAGGGCCTAATGGAGTCCCCTACCGGGTTTATAAAAGTGCGCCTGATACCCTTAAATTTTTATGGAAACAGCTAAGAATAGTTTGGGAGAAGCAAGTTATACCAAGACAGGGCAGGGGGTGTCCTCATTCCTAAGGAGAAGGAGTCTGTGGACCTTAGCCAGTTCCGGATGATTTCTCTCTTGAATGTGGAGGGGAAGATTTTCTTTAGTGTAGTTGCGCAGAGATTAGCTAGCTACTTAGAAAGGAATAGCTTAATAGATACCATGGTGCAGAAGGCAGGAATACCAGGTTTTTCAGGGTGTTTAGAGCATACTAGCATGATCTGGCACCAGATTCAGGCAGCGAAGATTAAGAAAAGGGACCTGCATGTAGTATTTTTAGATCTTGAAAATGCGTTTGGTTCAGTACCGCATAGCCTCATTTGGAGTGCATTTGACTACTTCAGAGTGCCACAGGTAGTTGTTAACTTAGTGAAAGCATATTTTCAGGATATAAGGTTGTGTCTAAGTACAGCAGGTTTCACAACAGGTTGGCAGAGGCTAGAAATAGGCATCATGGCAGGGTGTACAATTTCTCCATTAGCATTTACTATGGCAATGGAAGTAATCATCAGGGCTTCTAAGTGGGTGGTAGGTGGAGAGAGATGACAGAATGGGTTGCGTTTTCCACCAGTTAGGGCTTACATGGATGACATGACACTGGTGACCACAACAATGCCATGTACAAAGAGGCTACTAGAGAAGGTAAATAAGAACCTCAAGTGGGCCAGCATGAAGATCAAGCCTAGTAAATCTAGAAGCATCTCGATACATAGAGGGAAGTTAAGTGACAGGAAGTTTGTCATAGATGATGAGGAAATCCCAACAATTAGGGAAAAGCCAGTAAAGAGCTTAGGTAGGTGGTACAATGTGGAGTTGAATGATGAGGAACAGGTGGTGAAATTTAGGAAAGATGTGGCAGAAGGATTGGATTGGATAGAATAGATAAATCTGAGCTTCCAGGAAAGTTGAAGTTGTGGTGTTTGCAATTTGGGCTATATCCTAGGTTAATGTGGCCATTGTCAATTTATGAAATCCCAATATCTGTAGTGGAGAGAATTGAAAGGTCGGTTAGCTCCTATATTAGGGAGTGGTTGAGTGCTCCTAGGTGCCTAAGTAGTGTTGCATTGTATGGAAAAGGGATACTTCAGCTGCCAGTATCTAGTTTAACAGAGGAATTTAAATGTACCAAGGTCAGGACAGAGCTGTTGCTATCTGGGAGTAAGGACATGGTAGTTAGGAGTGTGGCTCCAAATCCAACCAAAGGGAGAAAGTGGAACCCAAGATCGGCAGTTCAGGAGGCAGAGGCAGCTCTTAGGCATACAGAGATTGTAGGTAATGTTCAGTTTGGCCGGGGAGGCCTGGGGCTTGGCTCAGGCAAACCGGTATGGAATAAAGCAGGTCTCAAAGATAAAAGAAAGCTGGTTGTAGAACAGATACGTAGACAGGAAGAGATGCTAAGGGGTGCAAAGGTAGTGGCCCAGGCTAAACAGGGACAGTGGTTGAATTGGGAAAGTGTAGAGAAGAGGAAGCTCAGTTGGAGGGACCTGTGGAGTATGGAGCAGAATCGTATTAGATTCCTGGTAGGGGCTACATACGATGTGTTACCAACCCCCCAGAACCTAAAACTGTGGGTAAATGAGGACCCATCATGCCCATTGTGTTCACGTACTGCAACCTTAAAGCATATTTTGTCAGGTTGTAAAGTTAGCTTGTCACAAGGCCGATATACATGGTGACATAATCAGGTGTTGAAATGTTTAGCTGCAGGCATCGAAGGGAAACGAAGACAGGTGAATTCAGAAGGTGTTAAGGATGGGAGTTTAGTAATTCAGTTTGTCCGTGAGGGAGAGAAACGCAGACGAGATAAGTTAGTGAGGAGGCAAGGGTGTGGCCGCCTAGAAGGTGCTTGTGATTGGGAAATGCAAGTAGATTTAGGGGGAAAGCTTGTTGTTCCCCAGGAAATAGTTTGTACCAGGCAGAGGCCTGACTTAGTGTTGTGGTCAGTGAGTCAACGGATAGTTTATTTCATTGAGCTGACAGCTCCTTGGGAAGACTCAGTGGAAGAAGCCTATGAAAGAAAAAAGCTTAGATATGCAGACTTAGGAGCAGAAGCTGAGCAGCGAGGATGGAAGACTAGGATTTGTCCAGTGGAAGTGGGGTGTAATGGATTCATAGCAAGATCAGCTGTCTCGCTCCTGGGGGAACTCGAAGTGCGGGGACAGAGTTTGAGGAAGACAGTGAGGGAAATGTCAGATGAAGCAATTAAATGTAGCCAGTTTATCTATAAGAGAAGAAGTAATGTCAGTTGGGGGCCAGCAGGGGGAACTACTAAACAGGGCACATGACTCCTTGAGATCAGGTGGAGAGATCCACTTCCTCTCAGGAGGAAATCCAGGAAGAGGAAGTATCTAAGTGTGGGAGTGGCCTATTTGAATCCATTTTGTTTGAGACCATGCTGCAAGGTGAGTGTGTTTGCTGATCCTGTAAGTTCATTTAGCTCCTTTAACTTTAGCTTATATTGGAGTTATGCTATGTAGCGTGTGAAATAGAGTATGATGAATGTGCTAGGAAAGGTAGTATCAGCCCTGCTTCTACCTAGAGCTCGCATGTACGGAGCCTGGGTTTGGTTGAAGGTGGCAGTGCTGTTTGGGCTGAGAAAGCCATGTGTAAGTAAGGTAAAGGAGGTTATTGGGTTGGTGCAGGGAGGGGAGCACTGAGACCTGGCATTAGGGGAGTGTCTCTGGGACGCTGGAGATCACTGTCTAGCCTCCTGGAGGTGTTGTGGGACCAACTAGACGAAACACTGGTGAAAGGAGGTTCCCACCCAATGACCCCAAAGACATGTTAGTTATCACTGCTCATGGGTTTGTATTGTTAAGCCTTGCCATATTAGCTTATCATAGGACTTAGGTTTTTCACTGAGTGTTGATCCTTTCTCTAGAGCACAAGCTTCTTGTGTTTTATTTGAATATAGCGATTATACACTTATATAAACATATTAATGGGTAGAATATTCAGATTCAGATTCAGATTGACAATAAACCATGCCAAATATTACACACTGGCCCTTTAAGACAACAGTGGAGCCATCTGTTTATCATTAATGTACATTTATAACAGTCTGTAATGCCAACAAAGAGCTAAAAACTCCTCTGGAGGTGAGGAGTGTCACTGAATATAAAACCCATAAGCCATAAAGGGTGTAAATCCCCAGTTTCATCACATACGACATTGTATCAATTCTTTGGACAAAGATACAATATTTGCCTATATAACAAAGTCTGCCATGATACAATTTCAATTCAATGTGATTCAGGAGCCTGCGATCAATAGGAGACAATATCCTTTGCCCATTTAAAACAATTGGTTACAGTGAAGCTGCCATCCCTTTCTTTTTTGCTTTTGGAGACAAAAGGTAAAAACAACACATAAATAATGAGTGCAGTAAAGTTTACTTTAAATTGACTCCACTAACACACATACAGCAGCACATGGCATAAGTTAACCTTCAAAGCTTTCTGTCAGAGACCTTTCTGAAAGAAATCTTTTCATTTTAATGCAAACATCATCTTTTTCCTAAAACTTAAGGACTATTTGGTCTGAAGCTCTGAAGGCAAACTTCTACAAACAGCCATAATACAACAAGATCATTCAACTAAAGTATCAAATTCAGCTCAGTACTAAGTGTCAAGGTTTAAAGACAAAACAATTGTTTTTGCTAGTCACGCATTATTAGCTTAAGCATGTTTACGTTGCATAAATTAGCTTCTAGCAGACTTTTTTCCTCTACTCATTGCTGAACAAATTACATGTAACGTTACTATTGCTCTTGCTCACGGTTGGTTTAAGTCAGTACATCTTCCGACAGAACAGCAAGTTTGAATTTCAGCCTGCATGCACATTTATTTCAGCCCAACATTGTTGAAACTGAGCAGCTAATGTTGCTGCATAGTGGGAAGTTAGCAGAGTGAGATGTCAATCCATGCAAGTATGTTGTGTTTTATCACCTAACGCCATTGTTAACATACAGCATGCATTCTGTCTGTTGATCTGTATTTTCTCCGCAATGCAAAACATTTCCACACTGCGGACTTACGCTGATAAATAAAGTTATCCTCATTGTCTTTCTCCCAGCTGCTGCTGCTGTTTGATGGTGACACAGTGTTAAAAAGGGTATCCTAAAGATAAGGATATAGATTGATGTTTTCATTTTGTATTGATGTAATCGATCGTTGATGATTGAATCGATATAACTATTGACTGGCTCTGTAACATGAGGTAGTGTGGCAGGCCCTTCCTCTCACAGGCTCTCGTTAGCTATTACAGGCAATGGGGCAGGCATGGAAGCTCCTATTGGCTCAAGTGAGGTGTCAATCAAAATGTCAGAGTTCAGCCACCATTTTGATGGTGAGGATTCAACAAACATAGGGTACGTCCCAAGTCTCTTATTTTATACTGCTAACTCCTAACTCCTTACTTGAACCAGAAGTCGTTCGAGGTCCGCCATCTTTAAGGCCGTCTCATGTCTCTTATTCCTGCCAGTAAGGAGTTAGCGTTAGGAGTTAGGAGGGATCTGTTAGGTGTGATGAGTAAGGTAACACGAGAGGTTCCTAACAGGAAGTCTTTTTCAGCTTGAGGCCCTGACGTATAAATACCCGCCCCCTACATCTGGCTCATTTGAATGAGATGGCAGAGAAACAGCGCAAGTGTGCCCATTACATGCATTCTTTGCAATGAAACGCTGTAATTCACATGCCTACGTGACTACAAAGAGTAAAGTTAATGATAGCCTATTTCGTGCAAGACTGTCATGTTGTAATTAAGTGTATTTCATTTGCAACCTGTTGTGTTGTTCAATGGACTGTCAGTGATGTGTGGCTGTTAAATGTGCAGCTGCTCATGTCCAGAACCACACGTGTTGATATAACACTACACACACACACACACAAACACACAAACACATTTGCCCATTATTAATTGTCCTGCATGTCATGTAAGTGGAATAATGTTTAATAGCTTGTAGGTAACATTAATTATTAGGGGCCAAGCCCGAGGGGCCTTGGGGAATGCGTATGCAAGCAGACGCGTTTCCTAGGACCAGCGGTGCTAGGAACCGTATTGTTTTTGTAAAGATTTTTATATTTTTTTCTCTATTTTTATTCTTCCATTGATAAAAGTGGGGCTGCAGGCTAAACCGTACAAGGGAGGGTGGTGCAATTTGGAGGGTTGGTCCAGACCCCTGCACGTACCTCAGATGCAAAAAAAACTACATATGTCCGCCTGCAGGGGGCGCTATAACCAAGGCCAACGCACCTATAACTCCCACACCGTATGTCGTACATTCAAAAAGTTATATCCCCAGATTCCCTGAATAGAGCTGAAACACTTTGCAATTGGCCACACCCACTATCCATGTATTTCCTGAATAGAGCTGGGTTTTCTGACACAGGCCCCGCCCGCTTCTGCTGCACATTCTTTTTGCTAATTTGCCACATGTCCAAAACCTACTTTTTCGAACTCCTCCCACAGTTTAAGCACCACCTGCATGAAACTTTGCACATAGAATCTCCAGATGTGTCTGATCAAAAGTTATCAAAAGAATGTTGGCACTCCAAAAAATGCGCTAGTTATAATCAAACTATTTTTTTTGCTAGCTAAAAAACACATATTGTTTCATATTTTGGTCAAATAAATGCTTTCAACATCAAACTTAAGGCACCTGTTCCCGAGGTCATCAAGAGGCTCTATGCCAAATTTGGTGCAAATTTTTCCCCTGTTAAAGGGTTTTTTTGGGGGAGTTTTTCCTGATCAGCTGTGAGGGTCCTAAGGACAGAGGGATGTCATATGCTGTAAAGCCCTGTGAGGCAAATTGTTTGTGATATTTGTGATATTGGGCTTTATAGATAAAATTGAACTGATTGAGGCAGACTGACAGGTCTGATATGTCTTATTCACTCAGCAGCTGACTTGTTGAATGATGGCGAGTGGATTTGATAATAGTGATAATAATGATGATGATGATAATAATGATAATGATGGTCATCACAGTGACAGTGGCAGGGCTACAGACTGTTCTTTAATTGCGACAGACTTCAGCAAATGACTCAATAACAATGGTAATACATGCAAAAGTGTGTGACCAAAGTCATGACGGCGGGGGGTGGGGGTTACGGCTTTGATCAGCGAATATAATGTGACTTGGGATGTACGCCAAATGCTGGCTCCATTATGCAGCAGATCCAGCTGTGCCGCTGTCATCAGAAAAGGACGTCGCGTTACGTGACGCTTCAGAGTAAGGCCGTCTCATGTCTCTTATCAGCGATGCTCACTCCTCACTCCTAACTCCTGACTCCTTTTCCTAAGTGGGAGGGACTAAACAGTTAGGTAAGGTGGCTAGGTTAGGTGGTTAGCAGTAATTTTAAGGAACTTGGGACGTACCCATACATGCAAACAGGAGTTATGCATAAAGTAAGAGTAGAAATATGAACATTTGAAATTTCCTAACAGTACAGTAGTTTGTGGATATCTGTGAATGCAATAATTGGTTTAGACTAAATATTTGGGTGGATTTAAATCATGTGGATCTTTGGACATGTGTGAGGATTGTATGAGCAGCAGATTTGTTGGCATAATATTGATCCATGGATTATAAAAACACTTCATAGGTGAGTTATAATTGTTTGTTTTTGTCTGACAGAAGCATTTATTAAATTGCTGTGGTGGTTGTATCTTGAAATACCTGCAGCAATGGAATGGCAAGCAGCGTTGCTTTCTAACCACAGGTCATATGAGTAAACCACTTAAACACAGCAAATACAGCAGTTGTTTATATACCCTATTCATCTGATAAAAGCAGGGATGAGCTGTCAAATTCTTAAGAGGTTGATAAAAATATTTAACAACTTTACTGTCACACAAAAACATCAGCTCTTTACAAAATGTTTGACATGGTCTACCTGAAAATTAGAGATAACTGCTTACAGTGTATATGAAGTACATTGAAAGGTATGTCAGTACACTTCATTTTTATTGGGAATGACCTAGCAGAGGAAAGAGACATCCTGGCTTGTGTACAATAATCATTGAAATGGTCTTTATGAGTGTAGAATATAAATGTATGCAAACTCTCATCTGTACTAATATGAGCCTGTTTTAGCTGTTTAATGGACTATAACGATGTTTCAAAATCACTCTATGTGAACTGACATCTTAATGATCTTGTTCACACTCTACAAATAATCCGTATTTTTTTCATGCCTGGATGCATTATTTTTTACGGTTGTCCGCCCATCTATCGCGTGCTTGTGAATGAGATATCTCAAGAACTCCTCAAGATAATTTCTTCAAATTTGGCACAAATGTTTATTTGGACCTAATAAAGGCCTAATGAAGTGATTAGTTTTTGGTGGTCATAGGTTAAAGGTCAAGGTCTGTGACCTTGTCTGTCTCATTCTAATGAACATCATATCTCGAGAATACCTTGAGGGATTTTTTTCAGATTTGGCACAAATGTCCATATGGACTCAGTGATGAACTGATTTTGGTGGTTAAAGGTTGGTGGTCAAGGTCACTGTGACCTTGTTTGTCTCATTCTTGGGAATGTGATATCTGTCTGACTGTCACTGCAGTCTTCTTCAGAAGCGTCATCTGACATGCATCATGACGTGTCTTTATCAGCTGGTAGTATCCTGGAGGTGTGACCAGCCTGGCAAATTGGATTGCCAGGCTGGTCACGCCCCCCGCCTCCCGGTGTTCTTTGGAGGAGAGAGAGAACACCAAAAGAAAATATGACTCAAATTCATATGAAGCGAGGAAGCTGGATAGGGCAGTTGCTGAGTTCCTGTGCATGGATCAAGTTCCCATCTACACAGTTGAAAGGTATGGATTCTGTCAAATGCTTGAGCAATTCAACACCAAATATCAGCTACCAAGCAGAAATTATTTAATGTACACAGAGATCCCCAAAATCTACACCGAAACTAGAGAGCTCATCACCCAGCATCTCAAAGAGAAGCCATATTATGCCTGCACAACTGACCTGTGGACAAGCAGAGCTGCACACACCTTCTTGTCTGTCACTATACAGAACATAACCAAGTCCTGGGAGATGCACTCATGATGTTTAGGCTGTAGCGGCCTCAACACAGAACACACAGGTATGTAATTCAAGTACTTATTCAGCTTATTAAGCATTTTAAAATAGAACATGCTTTGTATGGAATAAACTAATTATTATTTTTTATCAGCATCAGGGGAGAATCTGAAAGAAGCCTTTGAAGAAAAAATTGAGGAATGGAAGTTTGACATGTCAAGAATGGCAGGCATAACAACAGATATTGCCTCAAACAACAAGAAGGCCTTTAAAGATGACTACACGTGGATCCCTTGTTTTGGTTATACTCTACACCTTCAGTCAACAAAGCCATCGACATTAACAGGGTATCTGCAGCATTGTAAAGGCTTCATAAAACAATGTGTGCCTTCACCAGATCACCAAAACTTTCATGTCAGCTCACCAAAAAACAGAGAGACCTCTCACTCCAAGAACATAAACTCTTACATGATGTACTCATTGGAATTCATCATATGACATGGTAGAGAGGTTTCTGGAGCAGCAAACAAGCTGCGTGTGTGGTGCTGGCAGAAGACCGGAAGAAGTGGCATCTGATGCCCAAAGACACTGGTCGCAACTTTACTCTCTCTGTCAATATCAGCTAAATTGAAATTATCCTGTGTTAAAAGTGAACACATACTTTTTCCAAACTAAAGTTAAGTGTATCCGTGACCAAGATATGTCATCCAGACCATCCAAAACTGCCTCGGGCAATCAGAAAAAGGCTCAGAACAAGACAGACCAACTTGAGGAAACAGGGGAAGATGCTAGCATGCTAACTACTGACATGCAAGCTCCAGGAGCAGCAGGGATTGTGGAAGCAATTGCCACTCTGAAAAACGACTTTGGCTCCAAATTTGACGGAGTTCTAACAGCAGTAAATGGGATTAAGTCGGACTTCAAAGACTCGGTGACATGGAGGATGCTCTTGCCGGTGAGAAAACCAAAGTCGCGGCACTGGAGAAACAGGTGTGTGAGCTCACCTCCAAAATAGATGATCTGGAAAACAGGAACCGCCATTCCAGTTTTAGACTGGTAAATCTCCCGGAGAAAGTTGAAAAAGGCAATGCAACTGCTTTTCTGGAAAAGTGGTTACCTGACATCCTGGGACCAGAGACCATCCCTACACCACTGATTATCAAAAGAGCTCACAGGCTGCCAGGGGCGCCACAATCCACAACACTGCGAGTCATGATTTTGAAGTTCTTAAACTTTCAAGACAAGACAAGACAAGAGTCATGCAGGCAGCCAGAAAGAAAGGCAAGATTATGGTTGAAGGCCACCATGTCATGTTTTTCCACGACATCTCCACTGAACTGGAAGTGTTTTAATAATGTTAAACAACGTCTGCTAAACTCAGGCTGCTTCACGAAGGGAAACCTCACGTGTTCGCCAACCCTGCGGGTGTGGAAGCTTTCATTAACGAACTGAAAACGTAGCTGGCTGGCCCCGACGTGAGAGATTACACCAGGATGACCACTGTCAGTGAGTGAACTTTTCAGCGGCAGCCGATGATGTGAACATTCAACTTGGAACATTGCTTTTCACCTATTGAGGAAAGGTACTGTCTGTTTCATACAAGTTGTATTGATGCTTTTTCACAGCTACTGGTGTTTAATTTGTAATGATGGGTTATGCCCCGACTCTTTTTGGTGAAATTGTACTTTATAGTACTGTTTACAGACATGGTTTTAAAATTACATACCAAACAGATACACACATGTATTTAATTTGTTCACTTATTGCATTAAGCTGATTGTAAGCGGCGGGCTTGTTTGTTCACTTTGTGACTCTCCAGTTCTTATCTGCTCCTCGTTATTAGTGGATCGGTTGAGCACCTAGTTCGCTCTTAGTGTTACCAGGGAAGGTATGCTGTCTCATTTAGGGAGATAGTGAAGGGATTAATTTAGGGGTTTATAAATGTACATTTTGTTTTAAAGAGTGGGATAACGACATACGATCTAGTTACTTTAAGAACAAGATTACAGTTTACAGATACATCGGTGCTTATTTTCATTACATCTATGGCATGGCTTTTATTTCTTATATTTGATTTTGTATTGTATGATTTGTAATGCTAATTTAACATTCACGTCCTGGAACGTTAGAGGCTTGGTTAAGTTGGCTAAAACAAAGCAAGTAATTAATAGGTTCAAACAACTTAAATCATCAGTTATAATTCTCCAAGAAACCCATCCATTGTCAGATGAAGTGATAAAGATAAAGAGGAGATGGCCAGGTCAAGTAATCTCAGCTTCTTACCTATCACACACCCGAGGTGTGATGATCCTGATTCATAGATCTGTACCCTCTGAGGTGGACAACGTAATCTGTGATATAGGGGGTAGATACCTGATTTTCAGGCACATTAATAAATGAAAAGATTAACTTGATTAATGTATATGCCCCAAATGATGATAACCCCAAAGTCTTTGAAAATTTATTTTTATTAATAGCTTCTCTCCCAGGGAAAGCTCTTATAGCAGGTGACTTCAACTGCACTTTAGATCCTAAATTAGACCGTTCATCTGGGGTGGACTCTTCTAATGTGCAGAGTAGGAAGAAACTGTTAGAGTATATAAATGATCTGAACTTGTGTGACCCCTGATAAATTAGAATTTTCCTGTTACTCTCCCCGTTTTAAATCATACTCACGCATAGATTATTTTCTTATTTCCAGTTCCATGTTCCTCTCTGTGGTGGATTGTAACTATAACAGTATATTACTATCAGACCACTCTCCTACCTCACTTATATATAAAGCTAAAGGGCTAGGGCATCGGTGGCTTAGTGGTAGAGCAGGCGCCCCATGTACAAGGCTGTTGCCGCAGCGGCCCGGGTTCGACTCCAGCCTGTGGCCCTTTGCTGCATGTCACTCCCTCTCTCTTCCCCTTTCACACTTGTCTGTCCTATCAAATAAAGGCTAAAAATGCCCCCAAAAATATCTTTAAAAAAAAAAAAAAAAGCTAAACGGCTGGTTAAAGCCACCCCTAGATGGACATTTCATCCCAGATGGCTTTCCGATTCAAATTTTCTGCTTTTCTTAGAGGCGCAAATTGAGACATTTTTCAACATAAATGCAGATGAGACCTCTGCTATTGTCAGGTGGGAGGCCTTTAAGGCGTACATCAGAGGCATGATAATATCTTATACCAGTTCAAAAACAAACAAAGTCAAGCTGAAAATGACTGAGCTTGATCACAAAATTAGACAACTGGAGAGAGAGACGTTTTTAGATGACTCCACAAAAATAAAACAAGAATTAATGTCTCTTAGAACCCAATATGAAGAGTTGTCTACATCAAAAACAGAAAATAGTCTGATCCGGCTTAAACAGAGTTACTATGATCAAGGTGAAAAACCAGGAAGATTGTTGGTCTGGCGTCTTAAGAAACTGAATGCAGACAGGGCAATTAATGCAATTCAAACATAGAATGGGACAATATCGACGGACCCTCAGGAAACATTTTTACCACTTACTATGAAACATTATACACATTGGAATCCTGAGAAAATTTGGAGAGACAGACTGAGTTCCTGGATGGTCTCTGTATTCCTTCTATAACAGATGATTTTAAAACGCATATGGATGATAAGTTGGATGCTTCAGAAATTGCTGATGCCATTACCAATATGAAGAGAGGTAAAACCGCTGGTGCTGACAGTCTCCCAGTTGACATCTACAAGATATTTTAAGATAAACTTATAGGACCTCTCTTAGCAATGTATGAAGAGGCCTTTCAACAGGGTCATCTCCCAGATTCCCTGAGGAGTGCGCTTATAACACTTTTCTTGAAACCTGATAAGTCACCTACCAATTGCACATCATATAGACCTATTTTGTTGCTTAACACTGATGCTAAGATTATTGCTAAGGTCATAGCTAGAAGATTGGAACCGGTGCTTCTGACTGTGATCACCATCTGCAGTGCGCTTCACAGCTGACCACAATTGTCAGCAGCACACAGTCCAGCCTTCTCCTCTGCGCTGCGGAGGTTGTGGATGTGTGATCAGAATGGTTTTGTGAAAAACCGTCAGGCCTTCCATAATGTCAGAAGGGTGCTGAATGTAATACACGCGAGGGAGGGCGCCCCTGACACTGGCATTCTGTCTTTAGTTGCTGAAAAAGCATTCGACAGAGTGGAGTGGAGATATCTATTTGATGTGTCATCTCGATTTGGAAAATGGATAGAGATACTTTATACTGACCCAATGGCAGAGGTCTCCACCAACCATTTAAACTCATCCCCTTTCAAACTCTCAAGAGGTACCCGCCAGGGGTGCACTCTCTCCCCAATGTTATTTGTTTTGGCAATGGAACCGTTTGCAATAGTGGTGAGATCACACCCCTCAGTCTCAGGCATAAGAATATTGGACATAGAACATCGTATTGTAATATACGCAGACGACACCCTTTTACTTTTAACAGACCTAAGCAACTCAGTTTCTAATCTAACCAACTTAACTGACACATTTGGAAAGTTCTCAGGCCAAAATTCTTATATCTATTCCAATCTATCCCTTTACCCCCACCATCACAAAATGAAGCAAATGTTTACAAAGTTTATTTGGAATAACAGAAGGGCAAGGTTGCGACTATCACTTCTTTATTTGCCATATGAGAGAGGAGGGTTACAATTACCCAATTTACAATGGTATTTCTGGGCTGCTCAACTTAGAGCTGCAATGTACTGGTTCTCGCCCAAACCTTAATTACCATTGGTACAAATCGAAAGTACCTGCACCAAAGGCCTACGACTTGACACTTATTTATACTCTGCACCTGTCAAAAAACTAAACTAAAAGCTCACTGACAACCCCTTTGAGATAAACACAATTAGTGTCTGGCACAATGTACAATCATTTTTGGGCAAATCTACTTCATTTTCATGCTTTTTACCAATATGGGGGAATGATAGCTTCTCCCCTGGCAAAAAAAGACCAAGGCTTTAAAATGTGGGCAGCAAAGGGCATCTATAAAATTATGGATCTATACAAGGAGAACGAACTGGTGCCATTTGAAGAATTTAAAAACAAATATGGTATACCACGGACAAACCTCTTCAAATATTTACAGCTAAGGAGTTTCATTTACTCACAGACACATTCTAACACACAACCTCCTTTGTCCATACTAGAAAATCTGAACCTTCAGCTCTCACACCTCAGCTCTCTGAATTTGCCAGGAAGTATCTGTGCATTGCTAGATCAAGCTGTGCTTCTGAGAGAGTTTTCAGTGCTTCAGGATTAATTGTCAGTCCAAGACGGTCAAAACTGACCCAAGAGAACATTGATATGTTGGTGTTCCTTTCAAAAAACCTTGAATTGACAAAGAAGTTCAAGAAACCATAAAAAGTTATGTCTGTGTTGGAACCTGGCATCTCCACAAGGTGTCTGCACATAATAACAATGCACTTTTATTCTTATTACTATTCTTTTATTGTTATTCATAAATGTCCATATCCCTCTTGGATACTGGAGTTGAAATGCTGTGTCATCATATAAGGTTGACTGTATCCACGAAAAACTATTAGAGGTTTTAGTTATGTAAGATTATGTGCAAAGTAGAGCCACAGTGTTTTTTTGGTAAAATGCCCTCATAAGCACAGTATTGTTTGCTTTATACTGGAAGGCTACATGCCACTGCGGTTGTTGTTTTTTGTCATGTATAACAGTTGTTTGCCGTTTTTGTTTTTTTTAGCTTTTCTTTTCACATTACAGCTGGTACTGCAATTTAAATTCTGTGAAATCTGAGAAATTGTTGAAGCACAGTGGGCTTAAATACTTCAACGTTTTAAACAGTTTTAATAAAGTAGTAAATTTAGAAATACATGAGTTCTGTTTTTTGATTTTTATCGTGGTATCGAATGAGTATTGAGAATCGTGGAAATTCACTGGTATTGGTATCCACTACTGAAATTCTGGTATCGTGACAAGCCTGCTTGTGACCTCACAAAATATGTTTTTGGCGATAAGACAAAAATTCACACAAATGTCTAATAGGATAAAATAATGAGTGATGACATTTTATATCCAAAAGGTCAAAGGTCAACTTCACTGTGACATCATAATATTCTGCATAAAACACTTTTCTGGCCATTATTAAATGTCATATCTCAGGAACAGAAGGGGAGACATTTGGTCAGATACTGAATTGGTGACACTAATCTTGAGTGCCCACCATGAAACTGTGCTGATTGTAAAGATCTTCTGTGTGTGAAGCATCCATGTTTTTAAAAATATGGACGTAAACTGTAAGAGAAACTTGACTGCTGTGCGGAAGCATACAACCATGGGGTGGTAATTCTAGTTTCCAATTGTTTGAAATCGACACAGTAATAAAATCATGACTCTTCCACATCATGTTACTTGTCACAGCCACAGGCCTACATACATAGACATGTGCTGCCTCCAGCTACTTATGTCAGACAACACAAGCAGCTGGTGCCCCAGTCAGGAGACAGGGAGGTTTGGTGGGAAAAGATGGTCCTGAGGGGTTTCAGTTATGCAATGAGGAGAGAGAAGTTATATTATCTTATATCTTATGATTTTCACTTTACCTGTGTAAAATGTGTGTGTCGCAATTTCCAACACTTGTTTTGCTGCAAACCGTCAGGCTGTATAGGCAAAACCAAGCAGCATTATGTCCAGTTTATAATATGTAGTTGTTATTTTGCAAGTCTAAAGCCAATGAACAAGATTTCATTGATTAAAAAAAAAAGTCATGTATAATCACTGTTTGAATGTGGATTTGGGTTACAATCATTTCAGTGATACTACACCTCATACATTTCACCAGCTGCAGTGCGCTCCACAGCTGACCACGATTGTCAGCAGCACACAGTCCAGCCTTCTCCTCTGCGCTGCGGAGGTTGGGGATGTGATGGTGAGACAGCGCTGATGAAATAATGAGTGGAATTCCATATGAGATTTGTGTTGGCTTATCATTTATTCAACTAAAAGGTGCTTATGGAAAAGTTATGGCTCACAAGCACAAATAAAACAGCTGGAATGTTAATGATAAAGTGTATCTAACATTGTAATATGAAGCAAAATTTAATGTATAAGAGATATCATTATAGGTATAATAATTCCTCTTCTGCAATCTGGCTTCAATTCACCACCTCACCATCTGCTTCACCAATTTCCTAGGTCTCCAAAATGTTTGGATACAGGGGTCAGTTTTCTTACAGCTGCGCACATTCTCCCATCAAGTTTGTTTTTATACATCACAACTTGTGCATATGAAGTGGCATATGCCTCTTTCAGGCCTCGTTTTGTGTGCATGCAAGGTTTATAAATGAGATCCCAGGTGATTTAAACTGATAAAATCAATGAATAAAGCAATTTCACATAAAAAATCTTTTCTGACATTCTCGTCGCAGAGGGGCTGCTAAATACGATGGCTGACGCAAAAATATAAATGGCCCCTATCTAAACCAGTGTTTGGTTTGTCCATTCTGGACTACTGTAGAAACATGGCGTGTATACCTTCCTTACAACTCTGTCCTAAATGTGAGGATTGAGTGTGGAGGGGGGAGAATATGAGAGGAGCACCTCTACTGCAGATGCGCAGTTGCCAGCTGCATGGAAGAAAATTAAACACCACCTTACTTTTGACTATGACAAGATGATGACAGAGAAAAACCCAGTACAAGAGGCAGCCTCCAGTGATAATCCCTGAAAACATCTGGCCACTTTTTTTAAAACCAAAATCTAAAAAAGACAACAGTTACATGATGAAGAGCCTGCTGTGCCTCCCGAAAACACAGACCTCCGCTTTACACAGATGAGAGCAGGTTCATACTGAGTACATGTGACAGGCGTGAAAGAGTGTGGAGACACCATAGTGCACGTTATGCTGCCTGTAACATCATTCAGCATGACCGTTTGGTGGTGGGTCGGTGATGGTCTGGGGAGGCATTTGATTTCATTTCATTTGATAGGGGCGATGCAATTTAACATAGATAACAAGAGTATGGGACTGATGTGTTGCACAGAGAGTTTATAGTTATTGCTAATTTTCAACTCTTGTCCCCAGTTGGGCTTTTACATGTAGACCTAAACTGTTGTTAAAAATATACAGTTTAAAACAACACTATAAACATGGACGGCAGGCACAATAAAATACATAGACCACAATCCAAACACTACAATACACATACCACAGTACCTATACCACAATACAAACATCACAACATATCCCATAATACATCTGCTACAATAGACATACCACTATACACATACCATAATACCTATACTGTACACATACCACATGTATACATACCACAATATAACACTTACACTAATACCCCTTTTAGGTTTGAGCATATTCAGCTAAGAGTGGCTACAGCTCTGGTTTGCTTTTATCCAGCATTTGACCTATGTTGTGAAGGATTTTAAATCTGTAATCAGTTTGAATTCACTTGGTAATGTGTTCAAGAGCTGACAGCCCTTTATGGAAAGAGCTGATTGTCCAAATTTAGATTTAAATATTTTACAGTTGCCATTCACGCTGCTCCTTGTTACTGTATTACTGTCTGAATAAATCTAAAGAAAGAGGGGGAGATTTGGCCCAGCAGCAGAAAATGTTCACATTATTTGGGGGGTCAAGGAGGTTGATTAGACCTTATTGATTACATTGCATTACATGATATTATAATGCTTGAAGATCATTTGGAATGAAGGGTTTGAATTATTGCATGTGATAATTATCAAATTCTAGGCTAGCAAGAGTAATGCAACAACAACAAATACATAGTAGATGACACAAACATGTGAGGTCATGTACTCATCAAATAAGTGAATAAAGCGCTGCATAATGTAACAACATTATTTGATGTGGTTTAAGGCTTCAAGCCACTGAATAGTGTTCAGATAGATAGAGGGCTGCCCTTATTGCCCAGTGCATTATATATTGAATACCCACCTCAATCAAATCTAATGTACCACATACAGGTGCATCACCATAATTTAGAATATCATGATAAGTTCAATATCTTTTGTTTATATATATATGTACAGTGTATATATATATATATATATATATATATATACAGTACAGGCCAAAAGTTTGGACACACCTTCTCATTCAATGCGTTTTCTTTATTTTCATGACTATTTACATTGTAGATTCTCACTGAAGGCATCAAAACTATGAATGAACACATGTGGAGTTATGTACTTAACAAAAAAAGGTGAAATAACTGAAAACATGTTTTATATTCTAGTTTCTTCAAAATAGCCACCCTTTGCTCTGATTACTGCTTTGCACACTCTTGGCATTCTCTCCATGAGCTTCAAGAGGTAGTCACCTGAAATGGTTTCCACTTCACAGGTGTGCCTTATCAGGGTTAATTAGTGGAATTTCTTGCTTTATCAATGGGGTTGGGACCATCAGTTGTGTTGTGCAGAAGTCAGGTTAATACACAGCCGACAGCCCTATTGGACAACTGTTAAAATTCATATTATGGCAAGAACCAATCAGCTAACTAAAGAAAAACGAGTGGCCATCATTACTTTAAGAAATGAAGGTCAGTCAGTCCAGAAAATTGCAAAAACTTTAAATGTGTCCCCAAGTGGAGTCGCAAAAACCATCAAGCGCTACAACGAAACTGGCACACATGAGGACCGACCCAGGAAAGGAAGACCAAGAGTCACCTCTGCTTCTGAGGATAAGTTCATCCGAGTCACCAGCCTCAGAAATCGCAAGTTAACAGCAGCTCAGATCAGAGACCAGATGAATGCCACACAGAGTTCTAGCAGCAGACCCATCTCTAGAACAACTGTTAAGAGGAGACTGCGCGAAGCAGGCCTTCATGGTCAAATAGCTGCTAGGAAACCACTGCTAAGGAGAGGCAACAAGCAGAAGAGATTTGTTTGGGCCAAGAAACACAAGGAATGGACATTAGACCAGTGGAAATCTGTGCTTTGGTCTGATGAGTCCAAATTTGAGATCTTTGGTTCCAACCGCCGTGTCTTTGTGAGACGCAGAAAAGGTGAACGGATGGATTCCACATGCCTGGTTCCCACTGTGAAGCATGGAGGAGGAGGTGTGATGGTGTGGGGGTGTTTTGCTGGTGACACTGTTGGGGATTTATTCAAAATTGAAGGCACACTGAACCAGCATGGCTACCACAGCATCCTGCAGCGACATGCCATCCCATCCGGTTTGCGTTTAGTTGGACGATCATTTATTTTTCAACAGGACAATGACCCCAAACACACCTCCAGGCTGTGTAAGGGCTATTTGACCAAGAAGGAGAGTGATGGAGTGCTGCGGCAGATGACCTGGCCTCCACAGTCACCGGACCTGAACCCAATCGAGATGGTTTGGGGTGAGCTGGACCGCAGAGTGAAGGCAAAGGGGCCAACAAGTGCTAAACACCTCTGGGAACTCCTTCAAGACTGTTGGAAAACCATTTCAGGTGACTACCTCTTGAAGCTCATGGAGAGAATGCCAAGAGTGTGCAAAGCAGTAATCAGAGCAAAGGGTGGCTATTTTGAAGAAACTAGAATATAAACATGTTTTCAGTTATTTCACCTTTTTTTGTTAAGTACATAACTCCACATGTGTTCATTCATAGTTTTGATGCCTTCAGTGAGAATCTACAATGTAAATAGTCATGAAAATAAAGAAAACGCATTGAATGAGAAGGTGTGTCCAAACTTTTGGCCTGTACTGTATATATATATAGTTTCTACACCACCTAACCTAGTGTAACTTTATTGGGTCATGAAACAGCCACCTGCATAACGTTAAATAACGTTACCTTCGGGAGCATGGCACTGACTTAATGAGCTCACATCACGCATGATTAGCCAGTAGCTTTCAACCCATTGTGCCACAGCTAAAGCTTCTAACATTAATGTTACTTAGCAAGAACTTAACTTTTTCTTGAACTTAAACTTACAGTGGGCTGCTTGATCATCACTAAAATAATAATAAAAAAAACTGTCATTCACTCAGCTCATCTGTCAGCTAGCAGCTAGCAGTATCGTCATCTTCCTGTCAACTGAATTCAAGTTTTCTGTGTTCCACCGATACATCAGATAACTTCCTGCGTGTCGTTTCAAAATAAAAGCTGTCCGGTGTGTTAATATGTTAATATGTTAATATGTTTACCATGCTGTTTGGGGCTTCTTCTATTTTTTTTTTCTTTGAAATTTTTACCGAGGTCCAGACCTCAGTGACCTCATAGCTGGCTATGGCCATGGCCCAGATGTTGTTGGGAGTGCAGACAGGCATGCAGGGGCCACACGCAAGTTAGATCAGCCTGTGATTTCAATTTTTTACTTTGATTTTTGGTGTGATTTTAAATCCAGCCCTCAATGGGTTGATGATTTTGGTTTCCACTGACTGTTGTTACGTCATTTTATTCTCAACAAATTATACAGTGTACATCAGTAAAGATTTTTAACTTGAATAATTCCTTCATCAAGATCTGATGTGTGATGTAAGTGTTCCCTTGATTTTTTTGAGCAGTGTATTTCTATGTCCTCAGCATTTTCGTTAGATACTACAAAATAAAATGGGAAGGTTTTTGTGAATCGGGTCCATGTCATTGGTCCAACATCCCATTAGTCCGACGGTCTGCGGTGCGTGTATTTCTGCCTTGATTGTGCGCCGTGACCGGCTCTGGGTCAGCTGGGAAAGGCTTGAGGCCTTTGTACCTAAACCTAACCAGACCTTAACCACAGGGCATCATGATGATTTCGGATCAACGGGACTTCGGAACAATGGGTTTAATATGGTCGGACCAATGGGCTGTCGGACCAATGGGATGTCGGACCAACGGGCTGTCGGACCAATGGGCAGTTCCCTGTGAAATCAGTTGTTCTAGCTTGCAAATTAGATCAAATAATCACATAAAGGCAGATGCAAACAAGTGCTCTCAAAGCCGCAGTTAAGTTTCAATACTTATTTACATTTAATATCATAAAGGTACTCCTACTTAAGTCCAGTAAATATCAGATAGGCCTACTTTAAGACTTTTACTTCAGTAGGTGACTTACTACGTCTCATGCGCTGGTCCTTATTTCTTCAAGACTTCAACACTGATATTTGTTATTTGTTATTATAAGGGTCTTGATAATGTCATGCTAGATGCTCTATCTAGGTCTTGAATCAAACATTTTTTTTCTCGGTGTAAATGTTTGATTTTCAGGTGGGGAGGTGTTATGACCCAGGTCATTACTTTTGGTATTGTTGTCCTTGTATTGATCTGCAGTGATCTGTCAGATGTTCTCTCTCCTCTCAAAGTGGGTGCATGTGGTGAAGTGTGATTGGTTGTTGCAAGGCAGGTGGTGAGTGCTGATTGGGCTGTCCAAAGAAGATTGCTGTCACTGGATTGGCCCACTGCAAGACAGGGGATTTTTAAACCACCACCTGACAGAAGCTCTTCCCCCCTTTTTCACTCTTGCACAACCAACAGAGCCAGAAATTAGACTGTGTTTGTGCAATTGTTAGTAAGTACCTGCAGGCAAAAACGTATGATGCTGGTAAACTAGTGTGTGTATTTTGATAACTGTTGAGCTATCCCAGGGTTTACTGCCGAAGCAGGCATTGGGGCATAGAAGGACATAGATGACGCGGTTCAACTCCACTCATTTGTCTTATTTACACAAGTAGGTAAGGGGTAGGTGATGGTTAGGTTGATAACCTGTTGGATGAAACAGCCCATCACATTAGACATCAAATAAAAGTATCAATATGGTAAATGAATCTCCACTAAAGCATGTTTTAATTAATCTTAAATCAAATTATCTAACTCATGAATCAAATTGATAGAGGGGAAAACTAAGTATCACCAATCAATCAACACATCAAATTAAGTTTAATCTGGTCCTTTAATTTCCACTCTCTAAAGATTGAAATTTCTATTAAACCTGAACTTAAGCGCAAATGTGAATAAACAATGTTTTAATATCAAAGGAATTAACCAAGGAATTAATCATTACTATTTTTATCTTATTTGTTCGTTTTCGTATTAATTAATTAATTAATTCATATATTTATCAACACTAATGTTTTAAATTAGAACATGTCGCAATAAACTATATTTGTAAACATCTTTAAGACGCTAAGCTATTAACAAACAGAAACGCGACTAAACGTAAATGAACAAACATTTAAAGCGCAGTCTCTCACACACACACACACACCGTAATGAATGAATTACATCTTACGGAGCGGGGCAGACCTGAATGGGCTCCTTCTACACAAACCACTCTAGCGCATCGTATACATTCACAAATAATAATGATTGTCTACATACCGATAGCATCGCTGTGCTCATCTGAACATTGTTGCACCCAAACTTTCCTTGGCTCGTTCCTCACTGCGGCAGCACGCCAAACTGACCATAGACAAAAGGACGCGCGCCTGTCCGCTCACACCTAGGCCGCTCTCTCTCCCTCTCTCGCCCACCTGCACACACCCGCTGTCATCTCTGCTTCACTGTATCATTATTATTTCTACAGGATTATCTTATTCTTTAACTACATTGACCAGGAGAAAGGGAAAAATAAATGAATGATAATGTCTCAGATTTTTGTTTTTCTTTTTACAACTTAACAATAACCTTGTAAATTAGAAAAGGTATTTGATAAATTTTAGAGTAGGTGAGTTGAGTTTTGTTTAGCATCTTACTGTTTAGGATTAATAGTAGGTTTTTCTTGTATTATTTTGTTGAGCACTGTACATAAAGCACTACAGTTTCAGTAGGAGTGAGAAGCCCTTTTTGTTCGGCATTGCCAAGCTCTTTTCTCTTGTTTTGGACGGTAGGAACTTAGGTTGGAAAATTGTCTTTTGTTTTACTTTTTTTTTATTATTATTATTGCTAGGTAAGTTTAGGGTCCATTAGTATATTTTTGGTTTGTTGTTTTGGGCACTGCTCACCTCTGAAGACAAAATAAACTGCTTTCTTTGTTGTTTACTGTGTAACTGGCCGTTCTTGGGAGTGGAAAGAGTGGGGGAGTTGCATCATGTTATGTCTAGGTTCCTCTTGACCGGGGACATAACAGTACTTTTACTCAAATATGGTTATCAGGTACTTCATTCACCACTGCCTGAAACACAAAGCTGAGTCTGATGGGAGCATCATTAGTTCTGCAGGTGTTTGATTATAAATCAGAGTGCTGAACGAATAAAATATTGACGTGACAGCAGTGCTACCTGAAAAGTCAGAAAGGTATTTACAAAGTAACGCATTTCATGGCAGTTCATCCAATAACTGTGCTATTTCACTCAGAACTACAAAACGTCAACCTCATGGTGGCGCTAGAGAAAAGTCTGGGGATCATTAAAATTATTATTCATAATTGACAGGGGACCATGAACATCTTTTAAAAAAATTAAGTGCCAATCCATCTGATAGTTAAGATATTTCAGTCTGAGAGTTGTGGAACCATCAACAGACCAACACTGTTATCCACAGAGCCACACTGCTATCATGGCTTCATCCTACATTCAAGAAATGAACCTCAGGAAATGGGAGCCAACAGAAGCTTCACCAAGTCTTTAAGAGAAAACTTCTTTTGGAGGATGCAGGAGTTATCATATGACTTCATGAGCTGTCAGACCTCATCATGTGATGAGCAGTCACCACCAACCCTCTTAAACCAGTCAGAATCACTTGATTGAAATTTCATCTATCCACAGGAGTCACACACAAGTCCATTTGTCAAAGCAAGATTTTGATGTGTGCTTTTGACATGAAAGCCTGAATTTATCACTTTGACACTTTGAATTATCTTCGTCGTTGTGTAAACTATTTTTCTCCAACAGAAATAATGCTGCCTGCAGCTAAATGTGTCAATATCTGGGGAGCTATTAGTTCTTATAGCTCCCCTTTTGAGCACAAAATGCTTATTTTTCCTAAATTACAGACAAAAGACAAAGTAAAAAAAAAAATAAATAAATCAGTGGGTTTTGTGTCCCTTTAAGGCATTCACTGGGTCAATGCTGCTGTTTCTCAGCCTTTCTCATTTCTCATATGGAAACACCAAAGTGGATGCATTAAAAAACAACAGTTTCCCTTTTTTGTTTTATCTGCATGCACTATGGGAATCTTAGAGCTAAACTACGTCATAGGCTAAGTCCAGATTTAAGTGTAAATGGACAGACATGACCTGGGGGATATTCCAGAAAGCTGGTTTATTGAAAACTGAGTAGGCTATGTTAACCCTGAAATGAGGGAAACTCTGGGTTTTCAGTTCCAGAAACAGAGGTAAGTCAAACTCCGAATCGATCATCATGGCAACTGACTCTGTGAACCTAACCTGCTTGCTGGCAGGTTTTCTGTAAGAAACGCTGAGTTCACCCTGCGTCCTCCCTACTGCCGAACCTGAAGCAAGCTGTCAGACAGACATGGGTTGTCCGTATGTAGGAAATCCAATCGATATCGAGGCAGAATTAATTCACAATGCCTTAAGCCGGGAGAGGATCTTCAGACCCTGTTTAGAGTCATTCCCCAATGAATATCTGTTTGAACGGTACCGTTTTTCATTAGTATCAATCATTTACCTCAACTACATTTTCTGGCCACACATAAAATCTGACACACCGTGGACGTGCGCTCTCATCAGAGCAAATGTTGTGCATCGCGCTACTTTTTTTTTTTTTGCGAACGGTAGCTTTTTATAGGCTATGATACTGGTGATGTTTTGCGAGTTTCTGCCTTCTTTCTGTTGGCTAAGTAGAACTCAAATGTTACTAAGCAGGATATTAGGCAAGAGGACATGAAAATTGAAACAGTATTTTTTGGGGGGGGGGGTTAAATTACTGGTGGCCTACCATACATAATGAAATAGCCACTGAATGATAGGTTATTTAAGCTACTTTGTTTAATAAATCAAATATGAATGAAACTAAAGAAAGGTACAATCATGGCCAAGTAAAATATGCCTTATAGCCTACCTGTTTGAATGATATTTTTATTTTTCATTTTAAGCTGCTTCCAAGTGCATTTTTCCCCTGTGAGATTGCACCTACATGAAAATCAGATTTTATTCAAAACCACTCCACCAGTTTTCCACCTGTATGCTACGATTTTAATTCAGTGTGGTTAAATGTTAAATTAATGGACTAGTGCATTCAAACTTAGGCGTTGACTCAGGCAGCAATTTTCACCCATGCCACCTCTCTCCTTGGCAGCTTTAGCTGTGTTACTTTTTTTATGATATATATGCTTATATTCACTGAAGGCATTCATGAGCACCTCCACTTCCACAGGTGTAAAATAAGTTGATCACTTTTTCTCTCCAGTTGCCATGGTGAATCGAGGTATTCGGGCTCCATTGATGATGGCTTTTTATTGTGGTTGTGCACGTGCTTAACTCAAGGTGTACCTACTCAGAGTTGATTGAACTAATTCAAATCAGCTGTTCTGGAACCGGATACTCAGAGTTTCCCATCTCAGGGTAAGTCAACTTAGAGCTCAGAGTTAGACTCAGACGCCGTTTACACGTTGCCAGCTATTTTCATAAACAGACATTTCACCGTCTCCGTTTTCAAAAAGATCTTCGTTTACACTTACCCGTATATATGTACACAAGAGCATGCCAAACCAGTAGGTGGCAGTGTAACGAGAAGCTCAAGCCTTCCATGTATCCATTGTCACCATAGTAACATAGGTTGCACTTTTTACACAGGCTCAAGTTCTGGCGCATACTGTGACGTCGGCTGCCTATAACTCCGTTTATCTCCGTTTACCTCAGTTTACATGCAAACGTGCAACCGGAGTTTTCCAAAATTTCCACTCTGGCCGGAGTTTTTAGTAGGGATGTCCCGATCACATTTTTTTGCCCCCGAGTCCGAGTCCGAGTCATTTGATTTTGAGTATCTGCCGATACCGAGTCCCGATCCGATACTTTGGCAATGCAGTAAAATTTTTTACTGTAGATTAACTGTATCATCCCACTATTTTTCTGTTCTTTATGCTCTACTAGGGATGTAACAATATCACAATCTCACAATATTACAATACTGTACCCCAATAACAAGCCCATGACATTTATTGCAGTATTGTAAGACATGTCATGATATCAAAACCTCACTGTATGATAATAGTACAGTAGCTCCACGGTATAATATTAATTCCATTATCCATTAGTCAACAACAAGAACATTTGGTCAAAAATAAAATAGCTTATCATGCCTTTCTCAATCACCAGCCTCTTTCCCTTTATCCCTCCCTCACCTGCCTCCCTCACCCCCCTCGCTCCTTCTCCCTCCCTCATTCCCTCCCTCCCTCCCTCCCTCACCCAGCTCACCTCACTCCTTCTCCCTCTCTAACTTTAAATAAATACCTGGTTCTGTATCTGCCGTCCCACAACAGTGTGAGAAGTTTATCGATGTCCGTGACATCTGCGCAGTCTGTCCGTGTGTCTGTCTCACGTGCGTTACGTCTGACTCGCTCTCAGTAGAAGCTGCAGTGACTGTTGTTGCTGCTGGGGTCTGTAGCGCTCAAACATCAACAACAGCAGCTGCTTGGAAGTCAGCAGTGAAACAATTCAGCCACACACACGTACTAAACAGTCAGCTGACACGGTGACACGGACGATCGTCTTTCACACTCTCGCAAGCGCCATCATGTCATATCGTTACATGTCCGCGACGACGCAGCCACACACACACGGACGTGCACGAAAAACAAGCGCGTTGCACCGAAGGCGCGCCGCTGGCGTCGCTTTGGGTTATGAGCGCACATGACGCACGTCTACAGTAAAAGTAATGGGTTTGAGAGTGCAAAAGAGCTACATCTGAACGCCAACCATGCGGCCCGTCTTGCTTTAGACAAATACGGAAAACCCTGACATGTATCTGATATGTCATAGGCCTATATCCGATCCCTGATCGGGATGTAACTTCCGATTCCGATCGAGTCTGAAACCACGTGATCGGCCCCAATTTCCGATCACGTGATCGGATCGGGACATGCCTAGTTTTTAGAAAGACTCGTTTTCAGAGGAGAAATCTCCGTTTGCGTGTAAACGAAGGGCACAAACGAAGGAAGATGTCTCCGTTTATCAAAATCACTATGTACGTGTAAACGGCCTCTCAGAGTTTGTTGAACCTCCTACCTGGAATACCCTCCAGAAGACACTGAGCAGCAAAACACCTCAACTCAGAAAAATCCAACCTTCAATGCATTCTAAAACAATCACCATCATTTATTTACAATATATTAAACTGTAATGCAAAATTTATAACAAGTGGTCAATTTGTTCAATATTGAAAATAAACATGAACTATTTTCAAAGCTAGCATCGATCATACACATATTTATATATAAATACTGTGTGCAGTCAGCAATATTATGCCTGCTTTTTTTCTTTCTTTTTTTTTTTCCCATCAGGATCAATAAGGTCAAAAAAACACATTTCCACACTTGTGTTGACTGCATAGAGAATAAAAATGAAGACACGACTCTACAAAAAGCATGTATAGTAGAATAACACCCATCTTCAAGCTCTTCTGGACTTTAAATGGCTTTCACTACTTAGTAAATAGCAGACAGATGTGAGACCAAAGCATGTGACATAACATTTAAGCAATCATTAAAATGCAAGCTCCTATTTTTTTTGTTGTTTCGAGGCATCGTTGGGTTAAAAAAAAGTGAAAACCTGACGAATAAACAGGCCTCAAAGACACTGAAGATGATTTCACAGTATTGGTTACACAGGCTGTAGTGTGTCCAGTTCATTAAATTACAGTTAAAGTACACAATAAGGCTTTAAAGAAGGCTAGTGGTATTCTGCATTTTTCTTATTATCATCAAAACCAATGAAAAGACATGAATTCAAGAAGAGATCACTGTGATCAGCTCATCTGCCAGAGGGATTCAACTTTGGTGAATTCTGACACTTAATGACCAATGGCAAATCCTCCTGACAGTGGTGACCTTTGAAGGGAGAGCAGACTAATGACTGATACTGTAGGTCTGTCCCTTTTGATTCCAAATGTGTGAGACATGGGGAAAAATCTAATATTTAATCTGTATTGATCAGTTAGAATGATAGCTTCTCAGTGTATAAGAGCAACCAGGCGTGCCTTGCACGGTCACCTTGACCAATTGCACGTCCTGTTACCCAATCTGTAAGTTGGACAACAGGACACGTAGGGACGCATGATATTGGATTTTTTGCCGACATCCAATATGCCAACATATGATATCTCATTTGGCCAATAACCGATATGGATATCATTATATTCACATTTTTCCCCACCTAACTTTAGTGATCATAAGGTCTCTTATGTAGTGGAATTATCATATTATGCATACATACTCTTATCATGATGGCCCACCAGCAGATGGAGACATGAAATAGAATGCTTTTCTGTGCATGTAATATTCATTTACTGTGCAAAATAAGATAACATGTTGGCCACTTCTAATAGTTCATTTCAAAGCCGATATTGGCTGATACCGACGATGTACCAATATTTTTGTGCATCCCTTAGCACATGTATAAGTTCAGTATCACTGGCTAAGGGCTAAGAGTTGTGATGACACCTAAGTCAACTCCAAATGCTCAAGAAGACAGAGAGATGTGGTTGAAAGCTCAAGAAAACTTGCTGAATGGACCCTTGAGCTTAGAATATTTTGTTATACATACTATTCCCAAAGGTCAAGAAAACTCCCTCCATGGTCCTTCCATGTGATTAGTTGAAAATAAGAAAAATACAGATTAACACCATTTTTATCCTTGAACATGCTGGTTGAGGATACCATACAAATGACTGGTGCCCAAGTCAAGTACATTCCCTCTGGAAAAGGAAAGCACATCAAATGTGAAACAAAACACAACCCACATGTTAACAATTAGCACAAAGACAAAGCCAAACTCTCTTCATCACTAAAGAATTCCGGCAAGTACTCAATCAAATCAAGTTGAATTATAAGTAATACAAGGCATTTTGCAGAGGTAAACTCAAACCTTATGGAAATTAATTTGCTTGACAGTGGCTCTCTGCGAAACAAATCTTATAAACATCAAAAACAAACAATACAAATGGAGAAAAATGCTTTGCGGCTATGGTGGAGCAGTTAGTGATGCAATCATCATCTCCTGTAAGGAAGAGATCATTTGCCAGCAAGAGGCAGAAAAACTTTTCAGGCAAACAAAAAGGGAGCAGATGAGGATGAAAGCGTCCTCAGTGTACGGCGCAGCAGTTCATGAAATGCCACAGCTGCAGAGAAGCCAGCTGCAGAGGAGCCTACTTAAATCAAATGGCACTAGTCCCGAAATGGAAAGAAGAGCGAGAAGGGGGAGAGAAAAATAAGGCTGGGACTTATCCCAGGACTCAGCATCAACTGGCAACAAGTAAAACGCTGCACACACAAACAAAGGCTTTTTGGCAATACATTGTACTATGGCAATACATATTATTGTGGTGTACTATATGTAGAGAAGAGAGGAAGAGTAAGAGAGACAAAGAGAGAGACAGAAAGAATCTGTTATCATTGCAACCTCAAATTCTTTGGCTCGGTTACAACCATACAGGGAGGCTGCTCAAGCCAAGCAACTGCTGCTTGCATGCAACCACTATAGTGGAGTTGTTCATAACGAGTTGCTGTGTATGAACTGAGGTTAGACTGATGAGTCAAAAAGACTGTGTAGTTTGTCAAACCATGACCAGATCCGGTGAGGATCTGCCATAGGAAGCTCTGACTGAGTGTTGGGACCATATTTTCCTGCAGGGCTGTGAGTGGTTGTGACCAAGTAACCACAGTTGTGGTCAACTTTGCATGCAAGACATACTGTCACAGTGTTATGAGGGTGCATTTCAGAGAGTGGATGCTGACAGCGAGGACTATGATGTGGTCTCATAGGACCTGTCCTCGCCATTGTCATCTTTCATGTGGCTGCTATATCTGTATCGAGAGTAGTAAGAGCCTTGGGTTGCACCGCCTTCTTCTTTTTCTTCTTCCTCCTCCTCTTCATCAGATCTATCGAAGTAGTAGTGTCTTCGGCCAGTGGGGCTGGAGCAGGAAAGAACAAATAGAAGCTGATGTTATTATGGAAAAAGTCAGCAGAAAACAACATGTTGTTTGGGAGAGCTCAATGCACTGCAACGTAAATAAAGCTCAAGCAAATGTAGGAATTGTCATCATCACTCAATGATGACGATTTCTATAATTGACAACACATACCTTGCCTTTGGAAAAAAATGTGGCTAAAAGGGGTTTCATAAAATATTCAAAATACAAACTTACTTGTTGGTAGGCAACCCAACAAGATGGAGGAATAAAGGATGGAAGTCAGATGTAACAAAAGAAACACTTAAGTTTGACCGAAAACCCCCAAGGATATTATGAGACGACCATTCAAGACAGTAAAACACTGTGGTCCAGTATCAGGGCTAACACAGCAATATACTGCAAATATATAAAACACACCCAAATACAGAAATGCTGCAAGTTGTACACAACAATGGAACTACATATCTATTTTTAGTGACATATTATCCCCATTTCCACAAAACATGGAACTGATTCTGTTACAGTTTGCTACCATAGTTTGCTATGATTTTTATGTCAACATCAACGAACAGCACTGACCACTCGGTGAGTTTCATGGCTTTGAAAATGAATGTCTAGGGTGGTTTTAGGACAGATACACACATATTTCATCATAAACAACCCGGAAAAGGCGCTCAAAGTGCAAAATACCGGACTTCCCTTTCAGAACCCAAAAAGGTGGTTCTCAACTGGAACCAAAAAATAACAAGTTTTTCTTGACCTGAAGTGTGAACCTTAATGACATCAGTGGGCGTGTCATATTCTATAGGTTGGAAAGAGAGAATGGAGAAGGCAAATATGGAGAAGTGACACAGTAGTAATTGGTCAATTCTTGTTTTTAGGTAAAAACAAATACCTGTAATAACAGAGCAAAAGTTTGCTGGTAATCAATTGAATCTGCAATTTTACAGCTACTGTTAACTTCTGTTGTGCATTGCACAATGCCTTCTGTTGATTACACATACTTGATTACAACTGTTCTGCAAAAAAACTGGCGGAAATGTGCACTGGTTCACTAGATATCACCAAGGTTCCAAGAATCTCATATGGAACAATTTCAAGAACCAGAGCTAATTTGGTGGAAATGGGGTGTAAGTTATTTCGGTTGTGTTGTAAATCCCTTTGATTGTGTACTTATTGAGTAATTCTGTATTTGCTGATGTTTGTCTAATTGTAAATGTTTTTTTTTCAATTTGCTTGTGTTTGCTATATTTTCATTTTTCGAAATTTGACAGATATGCTGTCAAAGTGGTAATGATGTTTATTGTTCTTGTGTTACAGTAGGTTGAGCTCTTATAACCAACATAAAGTAGCTGTACATTCAGCCATGTGGTGGGGTTAGCCTGTGCTTTAGCAACTCAAAAACTCATGCGATTTGGAACTACGTTAGCATGCAAAACAGTTTCCATTCAAATACCAAATACAAAGCATTGTGACAGATGTGATTCTGTCCTCTTAAACTGTTACAGTTGTCAAGTCAGTCAGCTATACTGAATAAGAAACACACTGAAAATGAAACAAATTACTAATATCTAAGCATGATTCATGTCTTGTTTACGCCATCTCTAATAACCATAATGATAAATATTACAAACATGGGGTTAATTACTGTCAACTGTGAATCTCAAATAAATTTGTTCGTTGGTGTAAATCAATACTTGGGGTCTATTCATACCTTCACTTACAGGGCTGGAAGGAGAAATGTATTATGGCCTCTCTTATTTGACTCCTGTTATTTTTACCTTTCCGGGGCTATAAATCAAAGTGACATCTCAGCGGTGATTAAAGGTTGAGTTAATATTCACACTGAGTGCAGCATCTCACCAACTACACTTCCTGATGTGAAACAAAAAAAATCACAACCACCAGCTCCCAAAGAGCCTTCTATGAGAGTTTTACCAAACTAGTGAAAGGATAGCCACAGAGGTTTCTGGTCACTACTGTTTGGCTTGTAACTGGGAAGGTGTACTAGTAAACATCAAAAATTGTTAGCATGCCCAAGACACAAAATCAAAAACGCAACCCAAAAATTAGACCTCTAAACTGCAAGCATATAATCCCAGTTAGACTGAATAGGGAATATTCAATGCACTGATTGATAACAGTGAAAAGGTCTTTGATTGGTTAGGTCAAATCATGCTTCAAAACACTCTTCAAGGTAAGTCCATTTCAGGCAACCACCTACTGCCTGCCTTAGTCACTGTCCGGCCGGTACAGGTACTTCATCATCAGGCTGTCCACCTTCTTCTTCCTCTTCTTATCTTCCTTTTTGTTAAGGGGCTGGCTCTCACTCTGGGGCCTAGCTTCTCCTTCCTCTTCTGGGCTGGACACCTTTCGACCTGGGGCCTTTTTCACACTGCTGGAGCTTCGGTAGGAAATGGTTGAAGCACCAGAGCTTGACTCTGACCCAGAGTCCGACTCAGAATCTGAAGAAGATGAGGAAGAAGATGAAGATTCGTCCCTCTTCTTAGACTTTTTCTTGGACTTCTTGGATCTCCTCTTGGAGCTACTCGTGTGATGATGGTTGTCTCCTGAGCTGTCTGACTCTGAACTATGGCTTCTCTTCTTTTTCTTGCCCTTGCCTTTGCTGCGATGGCGACTGCTGCTGCTGCTGCCGCTGCGGGATGGTCTCATGCAGTCCATGGCGGATGCAGAGCGTCTAAGACTGCTGGCAGGGCGAGTACCATTGCCATTACTTTTGCTGTCATCTTTATTGTTTTTGGATGTTTCTTCTTCACCCTCTGAGTCTTCCAGGCTCCTGCGCTTGAATTTGATAGGCTTGAAACTCAGCACCTCATTGATGGCTTTCTCCAGGTCAGGGTCGAGGTAGTTGCGATGACTGACTGGTTTGATATCCAAGTTATCAATTGGGTCATTATCAGTAGTTGATGATCTTGCTTGTGGTGGTGGCATGGAGACACTGCGGCCAGTGGACGAGTGAGGACTGTAAGCCGACCTCTCGGTGAAGGCCACACTTCGACTATCATCAATATCAACGTCAAACTCGCTCAAGCGGCAGCTGCGTGCCAGCGACATATGGGAATCGGCTCGGCTAAGAACTCCAGGACTGCGACCCCCAGATCGTCTGCTAAAGCAAGGGCTACTGGGACTGCTGCCATACAATGGCCGCCCACCTCTGCCCTCATCTAAGCGTGAGGTGCTTCGGCGGCGTCCAAGTGGGCTTGACAGACCTAAGCTGATGGTGGACTTGGCATCATTCTCTGGGCTTAACCTGAGACGTGTGGAGGCCCGACTTGGTGCAGCATATGAAATGACTGATTCTTTGTCAAAGTCACCCCAGCGGCTGTCCATGCCTTTCCTGGCTCGGCTGTTGGCCTCTGAATAGGCCTGGGAGATGACTGATTCTCTGCCATTCACGTCATCCCCTGCCTGGGACTTCCTCCTGGAGCTGACTGAGTAGGTGTCATCCTGGAGATCTGAGTTTTTGGGTTTGGCCTTATGGAAGGATGTGTTTTCTGATTCTGCATTCTCTTTGAGGGCACTGAAGAGGGCATCTCCTTTCCCACCGATGGAATCAAGGTTGGAGCGTTTTCTGTAGCTGAGCGAGCTCAGCACTGATATTGGCCTGCTGGGCTCTACCCCTTTGCCCTCTTTGTTAATCTCTTTCAATTCCTTACCCTCTTTCCACTCTTTCCCTTCCTTTGTGTCTACATTTGTGGCAAATCTAGAAAAAAGCAACAGTGGAAAGGATGAAGGAATGAAGACAGTGGGAGAGAAAATGACAGAGAAGAGATATTGGGTCAAGTGGAGGTGAGTGAAGGAAGAGAATAAGAAACTTAATGAATAAAAAAGAAATGTCATGAAAAATGTAAAAGCTGAAATTTAACAAAATGAGAGTAGAGCAATGAAAAGCAGAGATTAAGGAAAGTGCAACTGGGGACAACTGAAGGCCACAGTAATGATAAGAATGGGAAAAATCATAACTTCATTCCCCTACAACCCACTTTAAGGCAAATTAAATGTTCTGGTTAATGTGGCATTATGCCAACAAAACATTCATATAGCCATTTAGCAGATACAATATGCAATACATCTGGTAAAAACTTGAATTGTCACCATTTAAACTTAATGTTTGAGATAATTTTGAGTTTGACTATTGTTTCTTTGGGTCCATGTCATTGGTTCGACAGCCCATTGGTTCGACATCCCATTAGTCCGACTGTCCGCGGTGCTGAACGGCTCGCGGTGGGCATATGGTGCACCGCGACCGGCTTGAGGCAAAGCAGGCTCACGGCTTATGAGTTTGTCACTTTCTTTTTCATTTTAACCCACACCATGATCTTTTCCTGACCCTAACCAGGTGGTTTTTGTGCCTAAACCTAACCAGACCTTAACCACAGGGCATCATGATGATTTCGGAACGGACTTCAGAACAATGAGTTTAATATGGTCGGAACAATGGGATGTCGAACCAATGGGCTGTTCCCGTTTCTTTAAGTTGTTGAAACCTTAATGTAAATACATTTGATGAAGGATTCCAATTTGGCATGTAGATTTGTTACTTGATTCAGATTCCTGAAATGTTATTGAGCCCAAAAAATTGCACCTGACACAACAGAAGAGAAAGCTTTGTACTGCTAAAAAAGTTACAACTTAAGAAAAAGACAAATAGGCTTCACTAAAGAAAAATAAGGATTGAAAAAACCTATAGTGAAGAAAAAGTATGTGCATCTTTGTTTCTATTGGGTACGCCTGACTGATAGGGTTAAGGGTTATGGAAACACAAGTAGTGCTAGCAAAATGTTTTGGGGTTCATACAGCTCAAGGCAAGGTTGATTTAAGACTTTAATAGACTTTTTTATTGTCACTTGCAATGAAATTTAAGACAAACTTTACACTAAAAAATTAAATGAAAAACAAACATGACATCAACTACTTAGGGACAATGTTGCCTAAATGTTCATTGTAATATCAAACTGTTTTTTCTGTCTCAAAGCGGAGACATGTGTAGAACAGAACGGGAAAAATACCTGGCGTTTGAGATTTCACAGCAATTTTGTGTTTCTTACTCTGCACGTGGGAGTCACGTGTCTTGATTCCAATTGTGCCAAGTTTGAAAAACTTTTAACATAAAATACACAGAGCCTCGTACACATCACCTTGTGTCAATTTTAGCCATGCTGTAAAACCTTGGTTAAATGGCCATTTTTTGTCTGAGCATTTTTTAAGACTTCTGAAGGATTGACTTAAGACAGTTTAAAATTAATTAAGGCCCTATTTTTAAATAAATGAATTCAGTGCCTTTAAGACTTTTTTAAATACCCGCAGGAACCCTGAACTTTGCATTCTGATGGCAAATTACCCAGTATTTTTTATTGGAATATGTGACTCTAAAATTCATATTGATAGTGTTGTATAGTGTAGTGTTGAATCAAGGTACCTTAAATTTAACATCAGTGAATCCTTGTGAACATTGTAAACACATAAATAAGATAATGTGGGTAAATATTACCATATCAAGTGTTAACATGTTAAACTTCATAGACCTTTTTTATTCCCATTTGCTGAACACTTCTTTTGATGGCAAACTTAGAGAACTGGGCAAGAACTCAAATGTACTTGTTGTCATGGACCTGTGCTAATGGCAATTAAAGTCACTTGAACTTGAAAACTACTGCTACAAGGCAGTGTTGGCCAACTCAGTGAATCAGTCAGTGTTTGTCTGTGTGGACATGCTGCTAAGAAAGATTTGAAAACTACAAAAGTTTGTAAAGTTGGGAGTGGCTCAGCTGAGGGAGGGAAGTTAAATCTTCTGTTAAGGAGACAAATCTGGGGCAATCGAAGCTGTCAGCTGGCAGACACATTCATTAATCTCAGCGAGCGGCTCAGGTAGACTATGCCAGCTGGCCACTGGGCATGTCGATAAATCTACTACAGAGGTGGTTTGTTTTTAGGGAAAAAAAGTCCCCTCTTCACCAAGCGGATGACAATAAAGACAAAGCAACTTGAAAACACATTTAAGTAATAGCCGCCCCCTTATTTTAGCCAAGTACTCTACTCTGATTGCTTTATTTCCTCTGGGTCAAATCATGTAAACCATTTCACCCAGACAGAGTCCAAAAGCAGTCAAATGTAGAGGTAGACTGCTTACTAACTGCAGCTGTAGTGATAGTAACAGCAGCTGCCTTTGTACTGACCTGGAACTCTTGAGGCTGCCGTCATCTGAGAGGTTCTTGGTGGAACCTTTGCTTTTAGACAACCAGGACTTCACCCCATCCACACGATCCTCCATCTCAGAGTCTGTGTCTGAACCCCCCGGACTGGTGAGGAGTCAGACACAGGAAAACAAGTCAGAGGAAGCAAAGGATAGACAAGATGGCAAAGGTTACGATCAGAAAATAAGAGAGGAAAAGCTCAGATATCACCATTCAGAGAGCAGAGAATAAGGTAAAAGAAAGGTTAGTGTGAAAGGAGAGTCAACAGTGGTAGAAATGTTCCTGTGATTCTCTGTAGCTGCAGAGCCAAAGAATAAAGAACAGGCTGTAAGTGTTAGTGTGAAAGCACAGAAGAACTGTGACATTTATTCTGGACAAAAGACAGCACATGCTCAAAGAGCCCAAGTAAGCACACAAACATGCCCATGAAAGTCGTATAGATGTTAACACCACACGGCAACTTCTTGCTGTTTTCACTGTTAGATGAATGTTATCATGGTCCTGTGGTTAGCTGGCGCTCAGGCAAACATTCTACCTTCACTCTTCCAAAGCTACTCCATGACAAAAACAAAACCCAACAATAGAGCATGAATTATAAAAACCGTCTGTTATTTTTACAAACTGGTTTTTATTGTCATAGGTTTAGCCATCGCTCCCCTTTGGTATGGTAAGATTATACGCACAAAAATAAACTTTTTTTGGTAGAAACACAGCTTTTGTTATCTAAATTACATATTAGAAAATAAAGGTTTGGGTAATGACTTATTTTTAAAATTAGTGGTTGGATGATTTTTTTAACTGAAAATGTATTTAACAACTGCCTGGTTTTGTGATCACCATAGAAATATAATTAATAGACAAGACAATGGGCCTCATTCACGAACTTCCGTACAACAGCATGCTGTGTGACATCTCTGTTATTGTTCTTTTGTGCATGCTGATCAGTTCAGGTTTGTGACCAGTTCACACTATAATCTGATATTGGCCACATTTATAAAACAATGTGAACAGCTAAACAAAAAAATCTGATCAGAGCAATAAAACCTCACTGAGCATTAAGGCTTGTTGTGTGACGATAGCCATAGTAACAAATCAAAAACACAAAAAAATCTCAAAGCCATGGCCAGAGTTACCATTTCCTTGCCTTACACTGATGTTTTCTCGGCAAAAAAAACAAAACAAAAAAAAAAAACCAATTCACTTCAGCATCAGTGTGACCTTGATCTTACAACAACAAAATCTAATCAGTTCATCATTGAGTCCAGGTGGACGTTTGTGCCAAATTTGAAAAAAACAAAACAAAACAAAAAAAAAATCCTCAAAGTGATTATGAGTTATCCTGCACACAAGAATGAGACAGACGAGGTCATAGTGACCTTGATCATTGACCTTTGACCACCAAAAACTAATCAGTTCATTGCAAAGTCCAAGTGGACATATGTGCCACACCTGATCACAAGCACGGAGGCATGTTAAAAAAAAAAAAGAAAGAGTAGTATCCTCTTACTCATAGTTATTTAGAATTTTCTTCATGGCTGTTTGTGAGACATACTAAGCCCTGTTTTTGTGTTGTTTTTTTCATGGGCTCCCTCAAGCTTACCTTCTACTCTGAGTACGTTTTGGTTCACAAGTCATTATTAATTAAGGCCTTAAACTGTGTTAAAGTTGTGTGCCTACATTTTCACCATTTGCATTCAGAAATTGGTTCAATAACACATGGTTTCATTACGGGATTTAATGTAATGGTGCAATGTCTGTTTGTCTGAGAATACTACTCCAGTGGTGTTGTAATGGTGGTTTGTTTGGTAAAATGCATTGGCATGAGCTAACAAAATGGTAAACTGAGGCCACTGTATTGAGATTTTTTTTTTTGTTATTGGGGTAGCACTATCTCTCAGTTCATACATGGTTGTAACTTTAGCAGAGCAACCAATTCCCTCACATAGATTGTACAACTGTTTTAATGTGTCTAGTATATGGCCTTGTGGCAGCTGTATAGATCTGTCTGTGTTTAAGGGCAGCAGTACTTGAATAAAAGAGAAATGCATGCTGTCTCACTTACTGCTAGTTTATTTCATACTCAGTCTAAGCTGCCTTCATCAAAATAAATGTGCATACACCTCATAAAGATAAGACCAAAGCCACCTATACCAGATTAAAGTGTTGTAAAAGTAAGCGAGCAAATGTTCACTTCTATGTGTTTTTAGATCTATAAATATTGCCATAACCAATGGAGGATGGCAGAAACTAAGATAACAACACCCCTGTCGGAGAAAAAAACAGAATTTTCTTTGAGTGACAGAAAAAGTCCAGCTTTAACTTTCATCTGGTAATTATTTTCATCACCAGTCCTGTGCACACATGCAGGCATATGCATACACTCATAATTTCAGTTCTTGACAGAATGATTTGGTACACAGCTGGGCACTGTGCTATTTTTCCTTTCAATTATCATTACACATTCAGAAACCACTGCGAGCCATGGAGTAAAATAGAGGGCTTGTCATAAAATTTGACACGGATGAAAAGAGTGCAACACTCATTAAGTGCCGTCAAAGCCCACTGCTTGTGTGGCGCTGTGAAATTAAGTTGTTACAGCTTAATAGTCCTACAGAGACATCAGAGGGGTGGCTCAATATCTCTGCATCTGTTTCAGAAAGCCTCCCATCCTGTCGAAGAAGAGAGAGGGAGAAAAAAAACATCCTTTTCTCCAGCACACAGATCTCAGAAGGGCCCAGCACCACCTATAATTAAAATCATTAACAGTCAGAGACAAAAGCTCCCTGGATTTCAAAGGGGAGATTTCAAATAATGGCTTGCCCAGTGAGATCCAAATGCATAGCCTGCTAGCTTTTATGGAATACAATAACCCTGGACAGAAATGCTTGGACAGCATTCATGCCAAAGATGAGGGGGGAGGGATTGGGAGGAAGGACGGGGTCAGCAGACTCTTAAGCTGTAATTAGCTTTGCAAAACATGCCTCTACCATTAGACAATCTGGGGATTTGCTGCTGCCTACTGTTATGATGACAGAGCAGCAAAGTGTCTTTGTCTTTGGCACTGTGGACTTATAAGAAAAGACTGAATAAACATCACTCAGTGAGGGGAGAGGATGTTCTGACGTCAAATAGCAGACGCGTTTCCTTATTTGACCCTTTATAGAGTTAAAGGTTCGCAAGGATTCATGTGTTGGTCAAATTGTGGTTAGTCGACTATTTCCTGCAGCCCTCTTAAATTAATCTTTTAACTTTTGTCTTTTCCAGCAACAATAATTTAAAAATAACAGCTGCCTTGAGAAAATGGGAAAATAAGAATAAGGAAACTAAGTACAGTTAAGGGCTTTTTTACACCTTGTAATTGTAGAAACTGCTGAGCTACCTGAAACCCTCAGCAGCACTAGAAAATAACTGTGGTACAGAAACTCTTTCTCCTTTAAATGGTTATGCTTAATACATTATAGAAGAAACATTAATTGTTGCCTGGATTATGTTTTTTAGGACTGCCAACATTTTTCCGCTCCAGATGTTCTTATACCTTACAGAAGTCACAGGGAGGTGGTCAGGGTGGATGGTGGACATACAAAGTGCAGGACTTTGACACTAGGGATTGCATTCTGTGTCCTGCAGCTGGCCACCAACATCTTAAGACGCTGATATTTGGTTTAATTTGGGTTGTGACATCAGTTGACCAGCAACATTTGATGTAAAAACACTGATGGCAGATGACATTAATATTTGATGGTTTTAAATTAAGTTGAGGTCAGCTGCGGGGGTTGTTGTTTTCTCATTATCTTGTTTAAATTGATCTAAAATAAAAAACTATAACAACTAGAACATTCTTTTTTTTTTGGCAGAAAGCCAAGACTGCTGTCTTTTGCGTCATTGCGTTGTCCACTTCCGATGACGTCATTATATTATGCTAAAAGCAGTCCAAAAGATGATGGAAATGTTCAATGGCACCAGAGGAGCAGAGAAGCAGGTCAATAGGAATGTCTGTTGTATTTTTTTTTTATGACACAACGTCAATATTTTTTATCATTTATTATGGTTTACTGACTTACCTTTGTAGATAACCTAAGTTGTACAGATTTTAGGGATATGAAATACCGAACAATACCAATGTAGGCACTGGGAAAAAATTCTACTGCAGATGAAACTATCAGAACAGCTTTGTACTCTGCTCATAAAAATAAGCATATCTCACAAACTAAAAGAAATGTACATAGTTCAAATAACTAGGAAATAAGAAGTGCGTCAAAAAAATATGTTTCTACATTGAGAAATCTTTTGGATCAGAATGTTTTGTATCTTTTTTTTTTATCTTTTAAATTCATGACATAATTTCAATACTTTTATCATAGTATGGGTCATTGACTTACATATCCTTTTAGCTTAGGTTGCAGAGATTTTAGGGGTATGAAGCATTTGAGAATACTCCAAGATTTGACATCACAGCTAGGAAAAATATCAACATATGCATTGGCAGCATGTTTCTATGGAAGAGTTCAGAGGGTTAAGTAACCAAAATCCAACATCTTTCAAATGTCTCATGCCAACGCCATCTTGACACTGAAAACGACATTTAGTCATAAGGTATGCAGAACAAAACCCAACATCTGCAAAACGTCATAATGTTAACTTCCACACTGTGAAAATCATCAACCTAATTTTCATTCCAAACAAAATTTAACTTCTGTCCATAAGAGACATCATTTTGACATCCAGCTGGGTCAGGCTACAAAAACACTTAACCTCAAGACACTCATTAAGCTTTAGTTGCTACAAGCAGATATTGTAGTATAATAAATTGGATACGTGGACAGTAAATGTTTTGCAGCTTTGTTGAGTTGGAACATTTTGAACTTTTGCAGATAGGTGCACTAAAAACCGTTTTATATTGAGATCACTATTCTCCAAGACTTTCTTAGCTGTGTACTATTTCATGATACATTCAGAGCACACAGAGAGAAACCTCTCAGGTCTGTAGCCAAAACTACAATTGTGGGCAATATGTAATTGTGCGCTTCACACATGGTGTCAACCACAATTTATGTCCTTGACCACCATACCATTAGTTAAGCCCTGCTGAAAGCCTGGGGGAAGCAAACAAACACAGTGCTGAGCAGACATTAATTGTCTGTGACATTCTGCCGCCATTGGTTGTACATCTCTGTTACACACTATTACATTCATCATTAGCTTCTATGGATCCTCCTGCTCTGCTCGGCTTAGCTTTGCTCCTCTGTGTCCCTGGGTCTTATAGACACCACTGTTTGTGCCTCCGATATATGAAATTGCCAACCCAGTGAAGTCCCTGTGGCTTTGGAGCACAGACAGGCATATGCATCGTCTCCAAGACCATCAGGAGACATCAGCTTAGAAAACTGCTCTCATCCACAGTGTCACATGACAAGGTAACACAGTTAATATGTACTGCGAAACAGAAGCTCCATTTCGATACGGGTCCTTTCCTGTAGAACAGCCCTCGACTAAATCCCAAACAGGCAAAAACAAGAGGCACTTTTAGAGGTTAGGGTGAATGTGAAACTTTTTTCTTCGTTACGCGTATTCAATTTTCTAATGTTTGAATTCATGTTTTATGTTTTGCATCTATCTTCGGACCATGTTGGAAATAAGTGTTCTAACTTTAACTTAATATGTTGTCCTTTGTATTGGTGAGTTTTGTGGAACCATTAATTCAATCAAATAAAGCTGACGAGTTCATTAGCTACACCGCCTGCAAACTGACCTGTTGTTGAGTTGATGAGGCATTGTATCTCAGCACGGGGCAGCCGGTACTTCATTTGGACAGCCCGGTCTGACAGCATGTTGAGTGAGCTGAAGTGCTGACGCACAAATGCATTTACATATATGGTTTGGCTTCGCGCAAGGTGACGCTGTTGGTTAGCAGCGAGAATATGCTGTAAAGCAGCCATGGTATCTCACACATGTGTGATGTGGCAACGCCTTTATGTAGAGTAGCAGGTGAAGTGTCCCTTGATGAGGTTCCAGCTGAGCTCAGTTACACCTGTCAGTTGCCTGATATCTGTGAAATGTCGCAGGTTTGGAGGGTGGATGTGTTTCTGTTGTGCCCTGATGCATTTTTTGGATGCGGTAAACTATCTCATATGTGCATGCAGATGTGGGATATGTGCGGACAAATTAGGATAAATGATAGTCATAATAATTCATTTTATTTGTGTGCCTGATGTACACAGCACATACAGGAACACACTCGTTATTCCTCATACTTATTTTTCTTATTATTATTTTTCTTCCGCCAGATTTCGGTGCGTAACTTGTGCCACAGCTTTGAGCGCACATAGGGTCTTCATAAAACATATAGATTCAAGATTCAAAGTGTTTATTGTCATGTGCACAGTAAGGACATGCGTTTCCCTGCAGAATGAAATTTGTTCTTTTCTGTCACCAATTAATGCTAAACAATATAAATCTGAAGTATAAAATAGATCAAAATATATACGGTGCGCACTGTTTTAACGTCTCCTTGATTAGTGTAATATTAATCTGCTTGCCGCGGCTTGATCTGTGAGTGTTTGGTCGCTAAGAAGACTGTTAAGAGTGGGTCAGCTCGATCTTACAACTCCTTCTTAGTGAAAGATCTTCTTAAGCTAAGTGCGAATCTGGGAAACACGTTTTTCTTTCACGGGAGGTTTAAGAGAATTCTTAAGAAGCTCTTAGTGCTAAGATCTTCTTAACTGGATCTGGAAAACGCGGCCAATATAAGTAAATAAACACGTTAAGTAGATAAAAAAGCTCCGTACCCAGTGTGAGCACTGTGTGCTCCACAGAATGTGCCCATGTTTATATAAAAGCAAGAAGCTAATGCTGGTTGTCTCAAAGCTTGTGTTTTGTATCATGAAGTGATTTAGTGTTCTTTCATGCTCTTTGCTATGGATTTGAGAAGCAACAGAATTCTGACTGAAATATGCACAGACAAGGGTGCTGTGATGAAACAAATAAATCTAAAGTATGAATGTCTTCCTCCCGGGCACTCGAGAACACTGGATTGTTTACAGAGCATGTCTTTATGATGTCACAAAACAACAGATAAACCCCAGTATAACTTCTGTGATACAAGCATTAGATATCTGCTTTTCTGGATTTGATGTAATTTAGAGCAGCTTAATACAAATTGAATTATACTGTATTATTATTAATATATTAAAATGCTTAGCTAAATTATTTGTATTTCATGAAAATAGAAATGCATGCTGTGTCTCATCCAGACACCAGAAAAGATAAGCTTTTTTTTTTTTTTAATTCAAACGTGGCAGTGCTAACAAATCAAAACACTTTGGTCTTTTTGACGAAAAGCCTGCACTTTCCAGCTCTGATTACTAATCCTTTACACCATCACAAGAGCAAACGCTGACAGGGGACTTGAATGGCTGAGAGCCAGAGGTTAACGCTGCATGTGTGTTACTCGCCTGGTGAGCAAGACAGCTTTTTGTAAGACACTGGAGGGTTCTGCATTATTAAGCAAGTGCAAGTCAAAGATTGATGAGGAACACACCCTTTTTTGTAATCTTGTCAGGAGGGCAGTCACCACCGAGCCACAGTCACATACAGCCCTAGAGCAGGTCAATGAAATATTAAGATGGCCCAGGGAGCGAGAGGCTGACTGGTCGCTGACTGCTGTTCAAACACAACAGCAGTGTCTGACATGATGCCCTCGGACCAAGGCAGGGCAGTAAACACAGCTGGATATACCCCCGGCTGCATAAAGGAGAACTTTAAGGAGGATCTCAGCCTCGAGGGGGGACGACCATTGAGATCATGACACTGGTGCCTTTCAACCTTAAAGCTCTGCAAAGCAGTTAAATACACAGGGTATCTGAGGAGGGAGAATTGATTCATGCTGCTGCTCAAGTAACATATTGTAAGTGGTATTCATGCATCTCAGCCTGTGGGGGCATGCAATGAAGAGTGGAGTAAACTGGGGTTATGAGGGAATCTCTGAGCACTGTTGATGATGCATTATCCCTGAGCCTTCACACATCAAAGGGAAATCCCCCCTTGGATTTACTGTATCTCTGCATCTTCCATGACCTGTTTCTTCCTGTTTGACTTGTTGACATGTGTGGAGCTGGAACTGAGCCACGGCTCTTTGATTCTGAGGGCCTGACATCAAAAACTGATGTCTTAAAATAGATGAAAATTACCACAGAAATCAGAGTGTATCACCACACAACAAAAAAATACCAGGTGCATTCCAAATATCTTTTCTATTTTTTCTGTCAGGAGGGATTTTTCCTTCAAAATCAGCGCTTTTCTACAGTGTGACAGCCAAAAGTGATGGGCTAACTGGACCGAAACTAAACCCGGAGAAAAACTTGGGTTTTCTCTCTCCACTATCAACTTCTCGACTTAATGTTCAAAGACTGTAGAATACTGCATCATTTCCAGTGGTGCAAAAAAAAAAAGTTCCTCACGCTCTGTTCTGTCTTTTCTGATACTTTGTCACCATGTCTTGCAAACTGGTCGTGATGATGATGGGTGGAGGAACAAAGAAAAGAACACACAGAAAAACAAAAGACAATAGAAAAGAAAACAGGAAATAAGAACAAGTCAAAAATAATATATAAAACATGAATGATGTTTAAACATATCTCAGCAGATATGGGTGTCATGGCAGGTGCTGTGATGACCTATTTTTTCCCCCCTTTGGCAAACTAACTGTATGGTATGCATCATGTTTTTTTAGAGGCATTGACTCAGCATGCCACCTCATCCTGATCTTTTGTCTTTGATACAGAGTGGAGAAAAAGTCTTAGAGTGTATTCTACTGACTCACAGAGCTGTATGCTGCTGCTGTAGGGAGAAGAACTCTTACTGTTTGTGTGGGACTGCTGAAAAATTAGTAAGGTTCAGCAGGCATCGCAGAGAGTGTACACATTTTCTTACAAGGAGCCCAGAGAGAGGATGGGACTTCATACTGGGTGTGAATAATACAGTCTAAGTGTAAAAAGAACAACATCATTTTAATGGACCTAACTCACTTCCTCACTGCCTCACCCCCTCTCCTTGTGAGAGGATGGCTGCTGTATTTATAAGATAAGTGTTGATCCTGAGGAGGAAGGCCCAGTAAGTGTAATAAATGACCAGAACATTCAGTATCTGGAGGGCTTTGGTTGGATTGTTGAAATTGTCATTGACCACAGGGATGTATAATACATTATGACTGAAAACAACTCAACTCACCTGAAGTCAGCAGTTCAGTTTGGCAAATATGCTTATCTGCTTTCTTTATAAAAGTTACATGTGAAAATGGATACCACATGTCTCTGTGTTTAAGGGATAGCTGAGATTTTTTGAAGCGGGGTTGCAAGGGGTACTTATTCATAGACAGAACATTAAAAACAGTAGAGGTCAGTCAGTATGTCTCCAGTTTGGAGAAGCAGGCTGGAGTACGACGTGGAACGACGTAATTGATGAAAGCAGCGGTGGACCAGCAGCTCTTGTGTTCAGTGAGTGAAAATGACTATTTTTCTTTTTCTTTTTTTTTTTTTGAATATATGTTTATTATTTTTCAAAGGACAGAGAGACAGAAGGAAAAGAAGAGCATAGAAAAGAAAGATATGACTATTTTTCTTAATGCAGTCTGGTGGCTTTGACAAGAGCATAGATTGGAAACTGAAGATGGAAACAGCTTAATGGTCAAAACAGGCTGTTTGTGCACAAGTGCGTTAGCACTGCATAGTATGGGAAAATGGAGTACACTACTGGTCCACTCAAAATGGTCCAAAAGTTGAGAGTGGAAGAATAGATACTTCTAACTCTCACCAGTCGCCAACTTTGTGATGTAGCAAACTTCTCGATTTTTGACATGGGGGCTGGGGACAACAAGTAGCCTGAGCTGGCTACAGTAAACACTGCTGTGTTAGAGGCCGTCAGTAATGTTTGTTGGGTGATGATGACAAACAAAAAGAGAGTGCTAATGTTAGCTTGCTAGCTAACTTGCTCCTAGCTATGGCAGCACATTTTAATCAGCATTGACATTATGACGTGACTTTGGTTTATGTGTGAGTGGAGATAGAGGTCAAATGTTGGCGATAATGCTCTACTGTTCATTTGCAATTTGCCGTTTAAAAAGAAGATGAAAAAGAAGAGGAGATTAAAAAAAAAATTGCTGTCAATTTCAGTATGTGCAAAATGGCAGTGCACGATTTGAGACAACACTACCCTGTTGAAATTAGTGCATCATGCAAGAAGTACATAGTGTACTACACTGAAGTACTACCATAGAGTAGTATGCAATTGAGACATGCTCTTGAAATGATAATGATTTTTTTAGATAGAACATCTTTTAGGTGGCTAAAATATGTTTTGTTGCTGACACCATCCACAGCAGTACATTGCTTAGTTTCCATGTGGGAGTCTACCGACTGACATTTACTGTGCTGAATATACTAACTATGGTGAAAGTACCTCATACAACCCCACTTCAAAGAGTTCAAACTATACCTTTAAGTGCATAACTCGAGACAGGACGAGGTTAGCCTTTGTTTTGAGTAAAGACTGGAGGCAGGTAGAGCTAGCTATCCTGACTCTGTCTTGTGTTCAAAATTACACCTACCAACACCTCCAAAGCTCACTGATTAAGATGTTGTATTTCCATTGTTTATCTGTACACAGAGAAATGTAAATGTAAAAATGCCAAAGTGTGATTTTAGGGAGATATATGTGCTGGAATAATTTCTTGAAAAACAACAGTTTATAAAATAGCCCAGCACTTCTGAGCGGCGTCTATGGCTGTAGCGCTGGTTTACAGTTACAGCTGGTGAGCTGGTTTGTCGCTTTGGTCTCTGTACAGGCACAACGGAACCAGGCAACCTCACTGTGATGAATTCTATGTGCCTGGCTGTTGTTCATCAAAGCTTTGTTCTACACACAGACGGAACACTTACATTGATCTGCTCGTCTCAGACTTAAGAAAGAAAACAAACAACTTTTTAGAAAGCAGATACAGCAGAGAGGAGATGACGTGTAACTATTTCACTCCAGCTACCTATCAAGGCAGGATGAGAATTTATAGTGTGGAGTCGTTACACTGGATGGTCCTTAGAGAGTAAACTGAAGGAGAGAGACAACTATGAACATAATGCAAACAACAGAAGTCAGATGCTGCAAAATCCAGATGTTTATCTACATAAAACAGCATGGTACTGCTGTGTGCAATAATAACAACAATAATCATCATAATAATAACAACATTATTTTTATCCATTTTCTGGTAAACTTGATCCTGATTTTCATTCAGCTGTTTACTGAACCATCTTCATGAACCATGATGCCGATGAAGACAGTGAGATTCTGCAGAAAGCTCTGGAAACAGCTTGTAAGTGGACCTTGAGCAATTTTCTTTTAATCCGCCTCCAAACCTAAATTTTTATTATTTTTTTTTTACCTGTTGATAAGGTCTTCATTGTCGTCACTCTCCATCTCGTCCTCAATGGCTGCCTGGAGGTCACCGATCCTTTTGAAGGCCAGTTTGAGGTCTGCCTGCAGGCTCTGATTAGCAGCCTCTAAGCTCTCAATGTCCATTTCCTGTTCATGAGACAAGAGTCAGCAAACCAGGACCAAAGGTTAATCAGTGTTGCTGATGTGTTGTTGATGGATGCTATGCAGGCTCTCCTAAAATAACTGAGCTGCTCGTTCATTGATAATTATTACGAACTTGTCTTTGTCAGTTACATCCTTACCAGCTCGTGTTTTTTGCGGCTGGCCTCGGCTTCCTTTTTGGCCAGTTCACCCATCTCCTCTTTGACGTCGCGGATCTGTCTCTGCAGCCGTTTGTTCTGTTCCTTCTCTCGATTCTCGCTGCTGCTGCGCTGGTCTCGCTCCTCTGTCAGCTTCTCTAAGTTCTCCTTAAGACGAGCTACAAGGCTCTGCACAGCAATAAAAAGATATGGTTAAAAATACGGTCAGATTGATACCATATACTGTATGTGAGATAATGTAGAGCCAGCTGGACAGTACATGAATATATTGTTTTGTAGGAACAAAGGCAGCCCCCTCTTTTATTTGAAGTATGTCAGTGGAGCTGGGGTGCCAACAAAGAAGGGGCCAAAAAAAAACCCCAAAAAAACAAACCACCACCACCAACAACACAGGGGCGTCCAGTAAAAAAAGTTAGACCTGGCACAACTTTTGCAACTTAGCTCAGCTTCACCCTGATCTCTCCAACACAGTCTGCTAGAATTTTGGGCATTGTGATTGATGGCAAACTACCTTTCACTGAGCATGTTGTATCTGCCACTCAGCTGTGTTGCTTTGAAATGACTAAACAACATCAGAGATCGAGTCCTGTCTGACTGAATATGCAGCTCAACTCCCTGTACCAGCTCTGGTTCTTTCTCGCCATGATCACTAATATTTTATTCTGGTAGGGCTGCCAGTGTACAAAATAAATCCTCTGCAAATGGTCTAAAATGCGGCAGCACTTCTGGTCGTCATTTAGCCATTTAGCTCATGTCACTCACTTTTCATTTCTCTCAAGTGACTTCCTGATGATGGTTGCATTAACTTCAAATGATTTACATTTCTACAAATAAATGGCGACTAGTTCTGATGTCATATCTCAATCCAAACTCTTGTCCTGTACGGTCACTTGGTGGTTAAATGAGTTACCCAACTCCATTTGATAAGCAGAATCCGTGTCTTGATGACCTACATCTTCCAAGAGTACATACTTACCAAAATGCTCTTTCTCTCTGTCTTCATCCTTCTCTAGCTTTCTAGTAGTTTGCTAGGCACTAATTTGTTACTCTACACTTCTGCAAGCCTTGTGGCACATGTGTCAGGTACAATGTTGAACTAAGTGCTGAGGCACTTACTCTCGAAGGCTTCTCCTTGATCTACTGTGGATTGGACTGTACTTCATTTGTACATCGCTTGGGATTATGCAGAATAGCTACTGCAAATTATCTATGTGGCAAATGTGCCTAGAGTCACAACATATGGAAAACTCCTGTTTTCAGACATCCAAAATGAGGCAAAAACTTTCCTGTTAAGGGCTTTATCACATGCTGCACAGAGAATGTCATTTATTTACTAAAATGCCCATGTGATAAGATTTATATAGGTAAAACTACATGCATATTAAAACAAAGGATAAGTGAGCACAAGAGCTCAATCAGACGCAATGATATAAACTGTCCTTGTCCATCATTTTAATGAATTTTCACATGCTATCTCTTCTCTACGATTCCAGGGCATTGAACACATTGAATTGCCAAGAGGGGGATATATGGAAGAAAGATATGCCAAAGGGAGCTTTTCTGGATTGACACTTCAGCCTACAGGCCTTGATGAGGATTTTGATACGAGTGTTATGCTGTAATCCAAGATGTTGATGGTTCTCACCTGATACCCTTTCATAACCCCATGTCCTATTTGTGCTTCGAGAACGTATTGTATAGATTTGGGGATCTCTGATTAATGATGGCTTTAGCCTGATTCCTCTCAGAGCCCCATTTACAATGTGATGTAACTGTAATTTGATATTGTTGTAAGGTGCTCTGTGATTTTAAATGTTTTTTTTTCTGTTTTCATGGTGTTCCACACTTGTTTTATATTGTGGTACTGTATGACAAGACAAATATGGCTTCCATTTCTACACCTTTCAGTTTGCCACCCAGTATTTAAAAAACTACAACTCGCAGAGGGTGGAGCTCCTACCACCAGGGTTGCACAAAGGTGTATTGCATACAGCCAGTGACTGGGCTGAGATTGGTTACTTTTATCAGCCTGTCCATTGTCCATATTTCTGTTAACTTTCAGATTGCTGTGACGAAAGATAAACAATTGCTGCAGTGATAACTTTGTGTTTTGGCTTCTGATCAACCTTCAGAATCATGCATCTGTTTCTTAAACTCGACTTCCTGGATAGTATTTCATGTCTCACTGGTACCCGAAACAAAATGAACCCACAAACCGCTGACGCTGATGGGAATGTCTTTAAAATTGTGACCTGATCATGCTAGAGATGAAAAGTCAGAGAATCACCAAAATGATGAATATAGGAGCATGAATATCTGTACCAAATGCCAAAGCAATTTACCTAATATTTGTTGAGATATTTTACTCCTGATCAAAGTGGTGATCCAACTGACTGACAATGCCGTCGCAGTATAGTCCCTCAAAAATCTGCATTGACCAATCCCTTGTTCAAAATTCAGTTCAGTAGCAGATGAGAATCAGAGCATGTAACAAGTAAATACATTCCAGGAAGTCCCTGACACAATATGAACAAATGCCTGTTGTGGTTCAGTAGTTATGGATATGAGCTTAACACGTCTCCACAGAACCCAGCCAGAAGACAATGTTAACAATACATGAGCTTATTTGTATCAATAATGCATAGAAGTGGTGCCGCAGGCTTTCATCACATATATGTTAGTCTTCAGCAGTGTTTTAACAGATGTCTCTTATATGGGTCTTTTAAATCTGCAGCAAGTCTGTATTCAGTCTGTGTGTAAATGCCAGCAGCATACTCCATCAGTGAGTTAGCTCCTGCATTAGCTACCAGCCATGTCCATATTTCACATACTGAGTGGGTGTTGTACTGTGCCTCCTCACATCTGTATTGATTGAGCTCCACTACCTCCAGCTTTGATGAGTTATACTACTCAGGCAACCTGAAATATTCACTCACTGCAGTTTTTAATGCTGGTGAGAAGCCATAAAAAAACAACCAAAAGGCAGAGTGTAATCTTTGTGTATTTTCCTAACTTTGCACATTTCACCACAGGCTAGAAAAAAAAAAGAAAATCACACTTAATAAATAAATATATTTATTTGACTTTGGAGGGCAAGGAGCAGAGGGAGTGTGCCTGGCGGTGAACACATTGCACAGCTAGTAATTACTAAACTGAACCTGCAAAATTGAGCGCAGGGTCATTTTATCAGTGGGCGAGAGAGGATTTCAATTTCTCCCTTGGAGCGTGCAGATGGGAACCTTTATCCTTCACTTGTGCTTTTTGTCTCGGGCAAAATCTGCAAATAATTTAAAAATGACACAATAACAAATGGTATTGTCAAGTGCGAGTTACACAAGCTAGAGGACAAAGTAAAGCAGGGATGGCTAAATCTGACTGGAAGTGGTCTGACAGTGCATTTATGTTCAGTTTATCATGACCTTTCTGTGTCCATCTCGGACCCCTGCAGCACAATTCAGCCTCCCACCAACCTCTTCGGATGTCTTCCGCATGCTGGAGCTTCCTCAACCAACCACCTACCAACACCAGTAGTCCTTCACCTGTCTTAAGTTCTCACCTCCAGCCGTTTGACCTGGGTCTTCTCAAACTCCAGCTTGCTCTCCAGCTCCCGGATCTTGGCCTCCTGCCGGCTGACAAGGGATTTCTCTACCATGGACTGCTCCTGGAACTCCAGCTGGCTCTGGAGGGCTTGCATCTAAGACACAAATATGCACATATTTATGTCACTATACTTCTGAGTACGACCCATTGGCTAGAATAAAATCAGTGCTTTTTGTTTAATTTAAAGCTTTTCATTTCAAAAAGTAGACATGACATGTGGAGTGCTGCTTGACTCTATCCTGGGTGCACTACTCTTTAACAGTTTTTAGGTTTTCACTCCAATCAGTCACTATGATAGTTGATGTTTTGAGTTGTATAAATGCACTTTCTCTGACAAAGGGCTCACTTGTACTCATTTTATGTACAAATATAGATTTTTGTCTGTATCCACAAGTTTTAAGAAAACATGCACAAATACAGACAAAATGAATGCAGGGTGCAGACAGAAGGCTCCATCCACTTCCATATATGTATCTAATGCTGAGCACTATTGAGCCCTAAGGGAGCTAATCCCCTGCTGTGTTTGGCTGTATTAACCTTGAGTTTCTTGGGACACATGGCACAAGGTAGAGTATCTGAAGTATTTTTGAATCTTAAATGTTTGAAGCTTTGTCTGGATCTGGCACGTCAAGTCATAAACACATCAACCCCATGAAACCAGCCTAGCCAAAACCATCACAAGGCTAATATAATATTTGTGTATGGATTGATCAAACAAGGTGAGTTTTAGAGGTGTTAAGACAGCTGTTTTGGTCAGTCCAAAACACCAAAATATTTAGGTTACTATCATTAAAGAAAAAAAAGGAGGAAGTCCTCACATTGAGGAAGCTGGAACTAGCAAACAACTGGCTTTGTAGGTTGAAAAGTAACACAAGCTCATAAATGGCAATATTAAAATAATGTGGCTCCCGTTCTTGAACCTTTCTGAATCACTGTCATGATCCTGGCTTTAAAAGGTAACTCTGGAGATAAATATCTCAAAGTCAGAATTATTCTAAGTGATGCTGGTGATACTGAACCAGATTGTATTCCAAAGTGAAGTGTTCTGGTTTCCATTATTTAGTCAGAGTAGTTTTGACCAATCATGTCTGAGCAGGCTTTGGTTGCCTGCAGGTAAACAGTCTGTGTGGAGAGCAAAAGAGGCGGAATGCATAGGCCGAAATGCAATCTCAAAACCCATCGACTATCATCTGAAGACAAATTAGTTCTTTATTACCTTTTTTTTTAAAATTTATCTGCATTCCTACCTCTCAACTCTAACTCCAAACTCACATTTAAAACTGCTAATCACACTTTAAACAATAAGGCCCTGATCACACAGAAAGTGTTTTGCAGGTGCACCCCCCCCCCCCCCCCCCAATTTTTTAAAGTGAATGCCACAAGTAAAAAAAAATTTGCTGCGCCTTTTTATTGTTTTATTTTATTGTTTTACCCCATCACCTCCCCACTCTTACTTTCCTGTGTAATTAATTTACTGATGATTTTTTTACTATTATAACTTTTTTAAATTCCACAGTAATTTGTATGTAGTTCCTACAGTGGACAGGTAGAGGGTACTTGCTTACTCTGGTTGAGGGTGAGAGACTGTCAGAAAATAGTTTGTCGGGCACAGGGAAATGGAAATCTGTGTGGGTACATCAGACCCTAAAAAAGAGGGTGGATCACGGTGAGTATTACCAGTTGGTCCAGGAGCTTCGCCTCGATGATGGCCGTATGAAGTACTGCACTTAAATGCCTCAACGCCTGGTGATGTCTATTGAGATCGTGGTAACTGGGGTATGTAAAGTCGTATAGCTCTGGGTATCCAGCAATCGCTACCACCAGTTTCTCCTCCATTGTTTATCAACTGTAAATTTGCTGTCATAACCATAAAGTCCTGAAGTTTTTTCAAATCAAGGAGTTCAGAGCGTGCCTCAAAAACATTCATTCTCATCAAAAACAATTAGAAAAAGACGCCTCCAGCTGCTAAAACGCTTTCTGTGTGATCAGGGCCTAAGCAGCACAGGGAGGAGGACGCCATCATCAGAGTGATAGCCAATGGGTTCTGAGATTGCCAGTTCACTAACCTTGCCCTACTGGTTTCCCTCCTCTAGTCTGACTTTTTAAAGCTGACACAGGATTGAACTCCAACTCGTTCAACACTGTTACATCTCTGCCTGTTTTACTGTGCTTTTAGACAGCCTGCAGATTTTAACTGGGTGTCCTTGTCACATCAATGGTATGCTAAGAGCACAAAGCCAGCATCTACCTTCTCCTGAACATCCTGCTTCTCCTTGAGGGCCTCCTCCAGCTGGGCTTGTAGGTCACTGATCTGAGCCAGGTTCTGGGCTGACTGAAACCACAAAAACACAGGAAAGAAGCAAAGTCAGTGAGCAACATGATACTGTAATTTCACATTCAACATGTTTTTCTTGTATTCCATCTGATGGAAGAGGGAATAATGATCTCGTTTTCATGAGTAAATCATCAATTATACAGCATGCAGATTATAAATGCAGCTAAAAACCTAAAAACTTCTACTATCTATATCAATCAAAGGCCACAGTGACATCACAGTGACATTACCTTGACAAATAAATCTGATAGGAAGATTTTTTTAGTCTGGTAAAAGCATATCAATAAATCTCCTTTCAATGTGACCTATGTGGAATATTTGAGATGAGTGCTTTTTTTTCACAGTAGATGAAGCACTCTGCTACGGCAAGTCCCACAGGGAATTCAGCTGCTTCAATTTAGACAGGAAGGATGGATTCATTTGGTGCCAGTGGAAACAGATCACTCATCATTCCATCAGCGATGGAAAGAAAGCGCTTTTACTCCACTTTCATTTCCACTTGCTGTTCATATGCTTATACAGCTACATTAATACTAATGGGAGGCCACTTGGAGCTCGCAAAATACCACTGCTTTTCAAAAATGTCTCAATTGGCAGGGATAGATGCTGTTAAAACAATTCAATGTACAGCTTGATTCAGGGATTTTACCTTTTACAAATGAACCTGGGATTGCTTTTTGACATGATATGGTGAACATGAAATGCTCTGTGAAAGATGCAGGCCAGACTAGGTTTATAGTGTAGGTGTGTGTGTTGTGGCAATGTCCATGCATCAGCCTGTTGATTTGTTGGGTAAATCTTCGCTTCTAATTAAGATCACACACCAGACAGTCAATGACTTTCATCTGTTACAATGTATGATGGATGATGCAGTTTTCTTGTTGACAAGCATATTCCACATAAACATTCGGCCCAGTATACACACACACACACACACACACACACATATACATATACATATATACACATATACATATATATATATATATATATATATATATATATATATATATATATACACACACACATATACACATATACATATATACATGTAATATATGTGTAAATTCACAGGGGCAGGCAGTGGGTGAGAGCAAAAATACATTTTTTAGTTTTTTTACATAAAACAAATGAAAAAGATGTGCAGTGTATGTGTAACATGTTGACATCTTAATCACTATTATAAAGCCACAATAACTTTCATTTTGAAAGTCAGTAACACAAGTGTAGCCTTTGACCTTGTCGTCACGTTCCTCACCCATGAAACTTTGCAGCCTGAGGATAAGGTGGCAGCCTACATTGTGTTCAAGACACCTAAGGAGAATCCTTCTGAGGTTTTATGGTGGTAGAAGGAGCATGCTAATATGTATATAAAACCCTGTTGACTTACACATGTGCAGCACTGTTAGGGCAGGATATATGGATCGGTTTCCAGTTGTGAACAAATAAATGCTTTTTCATGTAACGCAGCTCCAACCACATTTAGTGGCTTTTCAGAACATCTAGGCTGTGGATGCATAGTCAAAAATTATGTTCTATGCCTTTTCCCAGTCACTTGACCCTGACCTTGATGAATGTGTGTGTGTGTGTGTGTGCGCGTGTGTGTGTGGGAAAGAGAGGGTGAAGGGAGATAGTGTGTTATTGGTCACTGTTATTGCCACTTGTTGTGGTTGTGGTTCTGTGCATTGACAGCTCTATTTTATTCTGTTTCTACACAAGTGGCGGGGTCAGATATGAGGCCAAAAATATGTTTTCTTATTTCTAAAGTAAGTAGCATTGCTTCTTTTTATTACATTCATTTGCATTTGTTTCAAAAATTGTCATTACCAAAAGCTAAAAAAAAAAGGTTTCAAATGGGTTATACAGGCTGAAGAAAATGTCTGGTCCATCTACACTTCCTGGTTTATATCTGGCCGGGATGAATTAATAGCACTGACATACAGTACTAGTTGTAGAGTTGATCAGTGCTGCACAGGTTGTGTATGTGAATTACTTTAAGGCTCTCTGCTGAGATTCTAACCTCTAGAAGCACTTCACAGCAGTTTTGCTATGAGTGTCTCATACACATGCATGCAAGTGTACATGCCTACATGCAAATGATTGGATACACAGTCCAATGACCAATGGTATCACTATTTCTCTAATCTACAGATGGGGTAACACACCAACAAACAGTACGCTGCAATGTGCCAGCAAAGGCAGGGAAGAGAAAGACTCCAAATTTCAGAATGCTGTATATAAAAAATGACTGCAAATATTTTGAGAGGAAGGAAATACGTTCAACATAGTAAAACACCTGTCTTATTCACTGCAATGTGTTGCAGTGAATAAGACAGGTGTTTTTGTGTTTCTCTGCAAGTTAGAGCAACGAGAGGGGGTAAAGGTTATACGACACACTTGACAGGCAACCAAATGAAATGCACACGGAAAAGTTACATATTATATCTAAATAATTAATTAATAGTTTAAAGAATAAAGCTGTAAATGGAAGTATTATGAAAGAGGAGAAAAGCAGACCTGAGCCACAGCAGCCTTGTGCTTCTTCATGAGCTCATTGAGGTCCTCCTGGTCCTCCTCCATCCTGGACTGCAGGTCATTCTTCTCTCTCTGCAGACGACTCAGCTGCTCCTCCAGCTGAAGGACAGAAAGCAAATCAGTCTGTAAATAGACAAACCCAGCTGTGCTGGAACTGTGTCAGTTCTGCTACCAAAACCAAAAACAACTCTAATACAGAAAAAAAAAAAAACCTCAGTCCCACAAACAGGATCTGTGCTATAGGGGTCAAGGTCTCTTAATCTACAGGTCAAATGCTTTTGTACTGTAACACAACTGTAATTTACCTTTTCATTTTTTAATAACAGCAATATTTGATAAATTCCAGCTACACCAATCTTGCTCATGCGTCTACAGCTGTAAAAAAATAACATCTATCAAACATAAAATGTGAGGAGACATAAGCATTAATCACAATGCACTGCCACTTAAAAAAACCTTTTTGGAGTCTACCAGTCTGCTGAATGGAACAATATCAGTTCCTACAGCTTTCCAGATTAGAAAACAAAATTTGCTTCTCAGAATAAAATTGGCCAAAACTAAACAGGCTGCGAGTGACTCTGATTTACAGTCATGACACTACATTTACAGTTATAGCTGATATAGTAAATGTCTGTGCGTATTAGCAAAGGTAGTGATCAGCAGCACATAAATAACAAATAATGTGTTGCTGTATACAGTGATTTCAGTTGGGTGCAGCAGTACTGCCGGTGGGGGAAAAACATGAAGACATGCAAATAGAAATAATAAACGTGGTTGTTAAAAGAAGAACAGTTTTAAAGTCACAGAAGCTCATGGGCAAAGATTTGCCCATGGGTTTATCTTTGCTCCACTTGACCAGCGATTTTCAAACTTATCATGATTTCAGCTTGCGGGTATGCATGAAGGGAGAGATGAAACGCCGGGAAAAAATAAATAAATGTATGTGATGGTAAACAAAACTTCACACATCGACGCACCTTAGAAATACATTATGTTGTAAGCTACGGAAAATAATTTATGCCATAATGTTACATTAAATGAAAGTTTATCCATGTAATATTACTGAAACAATTTGATTACACAAAACAAAATTCCATGACTTTTGCAAAGCGTTCAGTGGTTTTTACTAATTCCGTGACTTTTCCAGGCCTGGAAAATGTGATTGTGAAATTCCATGACTGTGGGAACCCTGGGCTCTGCAGTAGATGAGTATGCCTTTCTTTGTTTTGTTTTTTTTTGTTTGTTTTGTTTTTCTTTTACCTGATGTGTCACATTCAATGTCACAGGTTAGTAAATGTAAAAAGTAGCATGGTGGCCAGTAAAGTCTTACTATGGTTACCTCTTTTTTTTTATTCCTTGCTTATCCTCTCTGCACGTTGTTTTGTGGCAGCCTGTCTTTGCATCACACAGCAAAGGAGCTTAAATTAGCACGTCCGCCTTGGTGTCTTTTTTCCATCACTGCTGATCAAAGCTTATCGGACTTGGAGACGATAAATGCCAGTGACCGTTGGAGAGTCATTTGACCCAGAAGTGAAGGCTGACTGTAATCTTTACCATTAAATATAAAAAGCCAGGTGTTAAGTAGTTTTTTTGTGCAGTGGGAAAGGCACTTCTGTGGCAATTTTGTGTGTGGTCATTTTGTGTCTCTTTGCAGTTCCTGCAGTTCTTAAAAAGATCAGATCTCTTTGTGGTCTTACTCTTTTTGAGTCTCTTCCTGGTCGGTACATGTTATATGAGTGGCATTTTGCAAATGAAGGCCAGTGGGCTCCCTGACACTTTGGGCCCCTGGGCCAATATGTAATAGGCACATTCAGTAATCCACCCATGATTTTACCACATATAGTAAATCACTTAATACTGCTAGTGATATAAACAGCTACTGTGCAAGTCCGGCATGTTAGACCAGTCCTACTGAAGAGAGATCAACAGACAAAAACACATTTCTCAACACTGAGGTAGTTCACTGGAATACCTTCATTAACAAAACCAGGAACTGACTGCTTCTGAGCATAGACTAAGTACAGAGATAGTTACTGACAGCAGCATATTGTGCCACCATGACAAAAAACTAAATAATTGCTCAGATTCTTCATTTATCCTTTCTTTTATGCTGAAATAAGATATAACACTACACTGTTATAACAGATAGATGGATGAGGGCAAAGATTTTGTGATGCAGCAAGATTAAAAAAAAGATTCAAACATGAAACGTTTTTAGTCAAAACAAGATAATTTGGTATGTACTAATGACTGGAAACATATGTCGTTGCATAAATTCATTTCTTCTGCTCACCTCACACCTTCGGGCACTATACCATCAAAGTAATATATAACTGAAAGTTAGAAGTAATATATAAAAATATGGGAACATTCCCAAAGCACACTGGTGTATACATTTACATTACCTTTGTATACAAGTAGATAGTCAATCAATACCTTTTCCTTTCATCATCTCCATACATGAAATGTAACTAAATTGTCATCGTTTGGAGCTGTTTGTCTGCATTGTAAGTGTGTCACTCTATGCACAGCAGAGGCTTTCTGAGGAGAGCCCTTATTAGCTCCTACACAGACCTCCTCTTATCACAGGGCCCAACAGGGGTTATTTAAGGTCCCAGTCCTAACTAAGATATCCAATTAGAGGCTAAGAGCTAGCAGCAACTGTGTCGTGCCTTCAGCTGAGGGGAGGGACTGTGCTGAAGTAATCCTATTTCTGTAATAACTGGGATAATATACAAAAGAGGGAGAGAGGTTGGTGGTGCAGGGCTATGGATTAATAAATGATGACTAATGTGGCTGTGAGAAAAGGCTAATGAATCCATTTGCACATAGCGAGTAGATGAGAGGAGTCAGGGACAGGCAAAGCCGACACCGTGGCATCTATCTTATTAAGAAACAATCCAAACAGGATGTAAAATGGACCCAAATCACTGAATCAAAAGACAGCTTCAAAGTATGGATTTGGACTGAGAGGGTAAGATTTATTTATTCCTCATCTATTTTCACTATTACCACCCACTGCTGAGACATACCAAGGTGTACTTCAGTAACTAAAAATATCCATGTGAAATCTGGGGCAAATTCATTTACATATCACACTTTCCTTTTTTAAATTCACCGTTGGCCTCGCTGAGTGCTGATAAAAGCTTTGAAAGCAGCTCCAGCTCCGCAGCATGGGTAAAATATTGTGATAGACGCTTGGAGAAAAAAAAAAAAAAAAAGTGACAGTCGAAAGCATCAAACTTTCATTTAACACGTTTAACAATAGGTTGTCAGTGCAATCTCAACCCAATTACGTGGCTTGGCTCTTTGTTTTTTTCTCTCAGGCTGCCATGGCTCTCAGTGAAAAAATAAAGCTGTCGAAAACATGCGAGACAGTTTTCTCAAAACACTGCAATTACGGCAATAGAATGGCAGGAGAATGGCAAAAATGGCGGACCATCTGAGAGAAATGTTATTTGCATGATTTTATCTTTGTTGAATTGCAGTGTATGATGTGGTCGGGCTGCATCAAAAACAACAACAACAACAACAACAAAAAACACCTCTATTTATGTAATAACCATTTCTGTCATCAGTTCTCGCAGCCTCTTACTATCGCAGCAGGCTGCATGTGTGCTCCAGAGGTTGTCCTCAAAGACACTTTTTCAAAGCAAACAGCTGGCGGCACGTTCTTATCTCTGAAATATTCCTTTTCCTACCTTCCACTAAGAGGATCATGCATTTTGTGAAAACAATTAAGATGCATTTGCTTTCCATGGTCTGAATTTTCTGAAGTGGATTTTTTTCTAGACCTGTTCAAACAACCTGACAAAATGATAGCTGAGATGGAGTCATTCATGGTTTGTTAAATAGGGGACAAATCACTCTTTAAGTTAAAGAATACAGGGTTTCAGTTTCTTTTTTAGGGACGGAAGTGGGTGGCTAGTGTCTGATACTTACTTAAAGGTTACCTATAGAGTTCTAGAGTGCCCCAGCAATGACTCGAAAACGAGTTAACATTTTAGCAACCCTGGTTCCGTAATCTTGAAATCAATGGGTTTTTTGAATGAGTTTTTGGTTAAATGCCTGAAATAAGGCCTGTGCGTAATAGACTTTCACGCTTTGTTTGACGACATAAAATCCGTCAGTAAATACTCCACTGTGAATTTTAAAGTTTTTGTGTGTCTTAAAAAAGGTGGTTGCTAACAAGTGGCTAAATGAGACTACAGAACATCATCACGCCAACCACAGCATCCAGTAGTGCTGTGGGGTCGACATTTAGCCTTGCCACCATGGTGTGTTTTTTTTTATAGCCTAACGTTATCTTTTTACTTCTGGCGATATCATTTAGGCTTCAAAAATCATTAAAGATTCAACGGTCCCTTGCACTTTTGTGCACATTGGGGTTCTGACGGTTTGCCAGTTGACGCATCTTCTGTTTGCTGTGAAAGTCAGAGTCTGCAAGAAGGAATGACATGGTATTTACTGCGTGGAGTGGTGGTGCTGAAATGATGTATTATAAATGCTGTACAACTTCTTGTGTTCACTATGTGGTGCTAGACAACTCAGTTATATACCTCATATTGCTGTATATGCATTGCAGACCACATTATGTAAATTTTGTTTAAATCAAATAATACTATCACACAAGGCTTATTTCCTGTTGCCAGTAGGTGGCGTAATGACAATAACACCTAACTAGAAAGTTGACATCTTCAGGGCTGGAGTCTAACAATTTGATTAAACACAACAAAATCCCATGACTTTTCCAAAACTTTTAATGATTTTTACTAATTCCATGAGTTTTCCTGGCCTAAAAATGTCATTGAGAAATTCCACAACCAGGTTTTCCATGAACGTGGGAACCTTGTACCGCTTAAGTTCTTCTTCTTACAGCCATTTTTTAATGACCTCTCTCCAATCTCGCACATGTGCTAGAGTCCTTTGCACATGGTACAACACCAGACGTTGCGCTAGACTTTTTCGTCGCCGGTCATTTTGACCGACAGGGTCATAAAAATCCGGTCATAATCTATTTTTACAGCTCATTTTAATTTTCGTTTTTAAATAATAAAGATAGCCTATTCAAAGACATTTAGTTTTCATTCGTTCATTTTTAATAAATCCAACAAGCAAGTTATAAAGTGTGCATTAATAAGGACATCAACGAAAAGATGAACAGACATCCACACACCCGTGCCATTAGGCTTCGCCCTGGACACACTGGACGGCACTAACGCGTCACTAACACGTCCGGTGTGTCCAGGGCGTTATGTAGTTATGCCTGTAGGCTTGGTGACACAAAATTAAAATTGTAATGAAGTGATTATGGTATTGAAAAATGTGTTCAGTTATGCACTGTTGTGTTATTATAAATTATAAACACGGTATTTTCTCCTCACGTTCCTCAGTGCGTGCTGTTGTTATTTTATTTTGAAAATTGGCCGGATTCTCTCGTCTTTTTTGTGTCCGACTTCCTGTTTGGTACCATCCGCTTGATCCAGCTTGGCAGAAGCACTCGCGGCTCCCGTGAAAATGCCTCTACTCCGCAGGCGCTCCGCTCTGCTCAGCGGCCTGTGTGGACAGTCAGATAGGTTAACATGGGCGCTGACTGAAAACTGCCTCCGCTGCTGGGCGCTGTGCTTCGGTTCCGCGTCCGGTGTGTCCAGGGCGTTATGTCAACAACGCTATATGAGGCAGATGAATGACTTTTTCTCTGCAGTGTGAAAATGGCAGCCACTTAAACCTAGACTGTGCACTCCACCGCCAAGTGGGCAGGGGTGGTAATTGCAACCGGTCAAAATGGCCGACGGCCTTCAGATTTTCTGGTCATTGCTGTAAAAATCCGGTCAATGACCGAGAATATCCGGTTAACGCGACCCCTGTACAACACCTGCCCTTATATAGTGCTTAGGGGGGTTACCTATGCTAATACTCATGACCAAGTGGGATTCATCATCCAGCACAGCTGGGTAAGAGCAGATTTGGATGGTGGATGAACATTTGGTGAATCTGAAATTGACTTCTCCTATTTTAAATATAGAGAAATTTAAGAGAAACTTGCTGCATGAGGCCCAATGTGTCACTTCATCACAGTGCAGTTAGTCCTACTCAATGAGATGCATTGATGATTATAAATGTAGTTTAACACCAAATAAGACAATAATTTATACTGTTGGCACAGTCCATAATTCCCCAATGTTGCTCATTATTTCACTGTCTAGCTATATAGCAAGGTATCTCTGTATGTCTGTATGTGTGTCCTCTCCATTCCATTCTGATCTACTTCACACTTGGCAGGTGTGTGGCTGGGTGACCCAAGGACGGGCAGTGTCAAATTTGGTGCATTCTGGACATGCTCAGTGTTAATAAGCTTTGAATAAACAAGTGAACAGTAATGCTCTGTGCAGCAGTGGGGCGGGGCGCTACGTCCACAGCAGGATTTTCCAGGCCGCAGCTCATTGACTGCAGCTCACTTTTGCTGCTGAATGCTGGATAAATTAACAATACAACCGAACACTGTCAACAAGCAAGAGCCAATAGCCTACAAAAACAGCCCTACTCTGCCACTGCAACTCAAACTGTTTTAATCTGCCACATAAACTTGTAACATTGACAACTTTACAGCTGGCAAAATATCTCTGCTATTTAAATCCATGATCTACTTTATAACTGTGATGTTCATGTCAAAGCAAGCAACTAGCAGGCCTATTTGGAAATGAATATCTCCTCTAAGTGTATTTCACTGTTTTTTCTAACTGCAAGTAGCCCCAACTTGAGTGTGTTTTTCAGGGGCGGATTAAGTATTTTGGGGCCCCAGGCAAACACCATCTTACTTAACTCTTCACCCTTTCTCTAACTATGAATGCTGGTATTTGCAATGGGAGAAGAAGTACTTAAAACTTTTGTTTGTGTGAGCAGTTTTCGAGAAAGCTGCGAGCAGCACTACCACAGGCCAAGCACTCGGCCTGTTCCAAACAGGCATTTTTTAAATGACACAGCACTGGTTACTAAGAAATCTTTAAGAGCACTTAGGTCTTCTCCAGGTCATTTACTAAATAGGAATCCTTTTGGAAATGAACTGACATCTTCAATGAGTGCACATGTGCAAACTTATTTGGTTTATCTTTCTTTTTAGGGTAAAAGAAAAAGTGAAAAACAAACGAAATGAGAAAATGCAAAGATCATCCTGATACCCTCCTCCATCCCTCCATTTCTCCTCTCCTAGTATCTGTTCCTGACCTACAGCTATGTCAACTCAATTATCTTTACCCTTCACTGTACTGTGGACATAATATTCACCTTTCTAAAACACACAGTCAAACTTTTCAAGGTGCCATGTCTTATTCACATTAGATTCAGCAATATGTTAAAAGCAGTTTTAACAGTCAGTAATTTCTCTTTACCAGGCAGGAGAGAAAGCAAAAGGAGATTACACATCACTGACAAAGAGTTAGATTGAGGGTAATGAATAACAGGAGAGATGTGGGAGAGAAGAAAAGGGGGAAAAAAAACACACTTTGACCAACACATGGAAGCAGATTGCCATGGGAACAGGGTATAAAGTAAGAAAAGTCATGCCAAAAGGACAGAAAATATAAAGGTCAAAAAAGATTAAGATAGCCTAAGATAAGAAAAAAGAACAGAGCACTTAAGATGTAAAGAAAGAGGTATAGACTGAATAAAGACAAGTGTATGTTTTTGCAGGAAAACAAAGATCCTACAGCAGAGAACTGGAAAATATGGTAAAAGAAGCAGAAAATGGAGAACACAGGGGCTCCAAGGGAACAGTTTGCCCTCTAACCCCATATCTCTGGCTAAAGGCAATCATTTGACATACAGTATTTACTGCTGCCTAGCTACCACCACAGATGGTGCAGCCATATAAAACCATACTCTAGGTGATCATCACTGATGGTTATTCTAAATGTTGTGATAGAATTATTATTATTTTTTTTAAATTTAACAACAACTTGCAGGATTTAGAGAGTTCTACTGACCGCCTGTTTTGTTTTGGAGATGTCCTCCATCTGAACGTGCAGATCTTCTATCTCCACCTCCATGGACTTACGAGCTTTAACAGCAGCCGCACAGGTAAACTCAGACTCCTCCAGCTGGAATGGACACAAAAATGGAAGAAAATGTATCAGTTCAGTAATCTCAGAGTAACAAAATGTAGCTAACACCTTAGCTAATGTGATGTCACAGGTTAGATTGTCAAAATTAAAGTAACAACATCTTAAATTCCTGAGGAACTACGCTAGCATTAGTGACGGTTGCATCCATTCATATGCAGTTACCTTACGTTACAGTTCCCTCAAACAATATCACAAAGCACAGTACAAACTATATAAACAAATTATCTATTAAGGGTAGACTACTGATAAAATCTGAAGGTGCTTAGGTGACATTTACCCACCTGAAAGAATAAATGAAAACAGTGATTTTGCTGGTCTTCAGTAGCTTTACTCTAGGTGTAACTGCCAACTGAAGAACGCAGCGCAAACCAACTGTTTATATGCCCAGATTTGCTCTTGTGCCTTTACTCAAATCAGTTATGCTTTAAATTGAATGGGGGTATCTGTATGGTATCTGTAAAGATACAAAATTTATATCATATGCATAAAATAATGTCACAATTGAGTGGGCAGATTCACATAAATGACCTATATGTCACACTAACTATGTCATATCCAGCTGCTCGACCTAACGACCAACGAAGGAGGCTGCTCCTGTTGCTAGCTACCCCAACTACACTACCACGAAAGCAGCGATGGGCCTGCCAAGGGAGGTTCTGGATCTGGCTGGGTCGGACCTCTGTCGGCAGGCCAGTCGCTGCTTTCGTGGTAGTGTAGTTGGTTGTTCAGACACCTCTGCTGTTGAATTAGGTCGCGCTATTTTTGTGGATTGGATTGTTTTTATTTTCCGCACTTCCCAATTCCGGTATTGACTCTGACTTCTGATTGGTTGAAATGGCCTTTCCGTTAGAAGTTACATCGCCACCTACTGCTTTGGCATGTGTATCATATTTTTTATCACACCACTCGTGTGGACGAATTTTTTTGGAAACCAGAGCCCGAAAAACTTCGGTTTCAGAATTGATTTTCGCCACAGCTCCCGCACTGAATTCCCCGTGAACTACAGAACTCCCATGTTGCTTTGCAAGTGTACTAGGCTGATGAGTAGAATTTAAGAGACAGGCTAAATGACATGATGTTGCACACTCTTGTACAGTAGGTGGCGGTATGCACCTTTAAATCGTTTGCAATCTGCCAACCGAGAGAAGAAGAAAAAAAACTGCTTTGCAAGCTGTCATTCCGATTGAGACTGGCCAATAGAGACATGTCTTACAGCTTTCAGTTTAGGCCCCGCCCACCAGGTTCAGCTTTTTACTCGCAAAACTTTTTGACTTGCAAACGAAAAAAAATGACTTGCAAACAAAACTTTAGGATTTGCATTTTTTAATCAATCATTTTTTACTTGGAATAAAACATTTTTTGATTGCAATATTACAATATATTATAGATACTTTTGCTCTCAAATCTTTTTTTGATTGCAAAACCTACTCTGTTTGATTGAATAATAAAGAAACAAATGTAGCTCCATATCTATCCATGCTTTACATGTAAGTAAAACGCAAGCCACTATCCGGCCTGTTTATACAGTTTTACTGATAAAAACTGAGACCACTGTCAAATGAAAAATGCGGTTTAAACGCATTCAATGAAGCAACCCTATTATGAGGCAGAAAACTGGTATTGGATTCTCTGTAAAACCCTTGATTACATTTAATAACAATATTTTTAATGCGGAATGCCAACATTTTTTAAATTAATTTTCTCTAGAATTTCTGCACATGGCAACTGCAGTATGGTTAAAGTTAGGGAAACAATGAACTCCACTCCTTTTTTTCTGCCTTGCTACATACAGTGCACACTACTTGTTGCATTGACAGTTGGTTTTGGATGTTAATTGTGACCGGTGCAATGATTCAATGTAAAACTAATTCATAAGTATGCTTGGACCAATGTTTGGTCATAACTAGGAAGGGAGTGGAAGTATCAGTGGTCGTGGTGTAACTGTGGGAGAGGCGCTGCCAGGGACATGTTCAACTTTAAACAAGGTGTTAAGTTGCTGTTAAAAGCCAAACACATGCTAAAAGCCACTTTATACCATTAATGTGTAAAATCTAATAAAAATGGTATAAAGTAGGCTCAAAAGAAAAGATCCACACAGGCTAATGTGCAGCAGGTAGAGCACTGCTGGGTCAGTATGAAAAATCCAGTAAGTTTAAAGGATAAACATGCCGTTTTCTAATCAAATATCCTGATGTAAGTGCATACTTTACCCTAAGCTAAATGTTTACTAAGCTGCTGAATGTAGCCTTAGCCAATTAATGGTGCAGAAAAATGAGCTTATTGCTTCACTTTAAATAATCAAATTAGTAAATTATTGGCTATTTGAAAAAAAAAGGGACACACAGTCCAATCCTGACACATTTTTTTGTTTTTTGCATCCTGGCAGCTTTTCTACTATTAATTTTGTTTGTATAATTTTGTTTGTTTGTTTTGTTCAAATTGAATCTCAGGGTCCTCTGGTGAGTACACAACAGTAACTAGCCCACTATCAACCTGTGGAGATAAGGAGTTAAAATCAAATACTCTGTGCAGAGAAAGAACCAGCAGCTGCTGACAGGATGTTGCTGAGCTGCAGATCTGCTGACAGGTCTACAGTATCTTAGACATGACACATGATTACTGTTGAATAAAACACCATACACTAAGTAGCAATCGTGTATGAGTTAAGCCTGTATGTTTAAGTATGTATGTCCATGTTTCTTTTATACCTGGTTTTTGAGCTGGGCGATCTCCCTCTTGCTGGGTGCGTTGTTCTTTATGTGGTCCAACATGATCTGAGCGTCAGCCAGCAGAGCCTTGGTTCTCTTCAGGTCCTTCCTCAAACGCTTTTCAGTCTCTATGTCACCACTTCTCACCTAGGACACAGGCACAGTTAGGTTTGGTGACTCAACTGACACATCAGGGACTAATCATAAACTCAACCAATTTGACCATTTAAAGGCCCGATCCTTACATTTTGTACTACATACATTTGAGTTTAGTTCACACAAACAATATAAGAGTTTGGCTTATAGATGAAGATACAATCTAAATGGAAAAGCATTACTGTATGATTCTGTCAACCCACCAATATTAAAAAATACAGGATTGCTTCATTGTGTTAATATTGTTAAACAAACCTTAAACAGCATCAGTAAACATTAACTGACATATTGAACATTGGTGTGCGTATAAAAAAGGGCTTATTTAATACCTCTATTCACAGTGTTAAAGATGTTTGAAAGGTTTAGATGACTGTCTGCTTGAATAAAAGTGAGTCTGTGAATTTATCTGGAAATAAAAAATAAAATGATCTGGAGACTCCCCTCTCATACTTGAAAAAAAATAATATCATAGTTGGACAAAATAATCTTGACTCAAGGTCAAACACTGAATTTCTGCATAGTTGCTGCAGCTGTAGAAAAAAATCTACCGATCACGTTATTTCTACAAAATCGGAATCGGTAATAAAAGATCAGAGGAATCAAATGGTCAGGTTTTTTATCTATGTTGTTCATTGTTGCTTCCGCTTTCCAATGTATTGTAACCGAGTGTCCTGGGTTCGCCTAGGGTTCATGCAGCTAATGAGCAATAAACGGATAGGAGTCGAGACAACAGGTTCAGTGGCCACTGCTTCTCTCTTTATTCCGAGCAACACAGCCACACCTAACGGCGGAACCTTGTCTACCACAGCCCTACGGCAACTCTGGAAGGACAATTTGTTTACAATTCAGAATTTGTTTATATTTTGTGTTGCTGAACCACCGATAAGCTTTTTGGATACTATTTAAATAAAAACAAACCTTATGGGACAACTTGGATGCATTCTTTTTTTTTCTTCCTTAATGCTTTGGAAAGTATCAGATTGGACTCAGTATCAGACTCGGTTTCAAAATAAAGGACTCGGTATCGGATCGGATGCAAAAAAAATGTGATCTGGACATCCCTAGTGAGGTGACCTTTTCTGATCAGTCTGTACGTAACAAAAAGTGAAAAAAATTCTGTTGATGAAGTCTTGGGACTAAAAAGATCTTCATGTTGGGAGATATCGGTACAAGAAAACTCCACTTGGGAAGTCCACGGATGGGTCCGAAATGATCAGAAACTTAATATTCTATAGGCTGTGATCACAAAGGACACCTATGTTTTATATTCATTTATTTGGACCAGTTTGGTTGCAACAGGCCACACTTCTCCTCTGTTCCCTGAATGTCAACTTAAACATTAGTCTGATCTTTATCAATGCTGATGGCTCTGTAATGGCAGCCGGCAAATATCAGTTAAATATTTCAGTCAGCTTAAATGACTCAATTCAATTACATAAAACGCCAACATCTCCACCCACACACCTCTATGGCAGTAGTGCTCTAGTTTTACAACAAATAACACTACTGAGATCCTGTTACTAATAAGACATGCACAAACCAAATGTGCACTGGAAGTGCTTTGAATACACAGATGAATTAAACTGATGCACAAACTAAGTCCTGTTGGAAGATGTTGGAAAGTCTGGGGTGACTGACTTCCCCAGATTTCACCATCTAGAGGGAAGAACATACAGCCAGCAGCAACTCACCGTCCGACACCAGCACACCGTGAGGATGGAAAGAGAGGGCTCGCCAGGGACGGAGCACCTGCCTCGGTGAGCAAACACGTTGTTTGCCGTCATTTTGACTCGACCAGTTGACTACAAGCCAATTGGCTGTAGAGACAGGTGACGTGCTTTATGTTCTAAAACAAGCTGCAAGAAATTTGACACCATCAGCCATCTTGTGTCAAGCTCCGACTGGTCTGTTCACACTACTGCAGCTTTTCTCTGCAGCGTTCTAAAATGGTTTCATCTCGTTGCAAATCTTTAGTCTGAACTGGGCTTTAGGGTCCTGACAGACAGTCAGCTGTCAGTCACTGTTGGGCCAATGGTGAGCCTCTCTTGCCCTAGTTTTTGCAGTTTGTCCTGCACAATTAAAACTAGTCAGCCCTTGTCAGCTTTATTCAGCTGACTCAGCATGTTGAATTGGCGTTGGAGACAGTGGAGCCCGTTGGTGAATGATATCACTCTGACCAGCAGCTCAGTTCAGTGGGGGAGAGGAGAATTTGCAAGCAGAGCAAATAAACAGCTAATGTCAAGAAGGTGTGAAATAAAAACAAAGCCACTGAGTTCTTCAGCAGAAACAATTTGTAATTGTTTGCGTTACTGTTTGCTAGTGCATGGTACATATAATTTGTACTGTCTTGTCGGTCTTCTGATTTCCCTTTTTGAATGATGAGTACAGAATATCGCTGCCTGCTGGTATGGAGAGTTATTTCCTAATTGGTTAATTCCTAATTGGCCACTGGCTGTAGTCTTTGTAATGAGTTCAAGTGCAACTTTTTGGCTGAGACACAGATTTCTTTAGATGATGCTATCGTCGGCCTTTGTCGCCACTTGTTCTTTGATGCCGGTTTTGTGTATCTGTGCCTTTATATACAGTACACTTTATATACAGTCATTGGTTTCAACAGGAACACAGTGGAGTTACCTTGTCCTGTGCAGACAGAAGCTTTGACTCCAGCTCTCTCTTCTCTTTCAACACCTTCTGCTTCTCATCGTATTCTTCTTCAAGCTGGACTTCCATCTGCTTCAGCTAGATACGCACAAAAATATGAAGAATGAAGAGTGAATTCATAGTTCTATCTGATCAAACAGGCGCACTTCAAGTAGGGCACATACAGTATGGCAGAGGGCTGATGACCTATGACAATTTATTTAATAACATTATTAATTAGGTCTACAGCCCTCAAAAGTCCTGTTACTGCTCCTTAAGGCTCCACTGTTGCTTTCATGACACAACAATAAAGATGTCTGAGAGCATTTACAACTCACTGATGGTTTGGGATTCTTAAGAGCCTTACTAGTAGTGGCGAGTAATAGAATGACAAAACCTAAAAGTCTACAGCCATGCTGCTAGCTTTGTGAAGAAGTACTTACTGTAATACTGATGTGTAGCATGGCCACCACCTGTATTAGCAAGCTATTATTTGCTAAGCACTGAGCACAAAGTCCAGCTGAGGCTGATGGGAATGTCATTGGTTCTGCAGGGATTTGATCATAAACCAAAGTACTGAACAAACTGAAATCTTGACCTGATGATGGCACTATATGAACCGCTGAGGAGAACAGATGTTTTGTTCCCCACAGGATAAGCTGCAATAATATCTGTAAACATTTTGTGCCACTCCATCAAGTAGATGTTGAAATATTTTACAGGATAATTGAAAATGTTGACCTGCGAGCAGCTCTAGCGGAAAAGTCAGAGTATCATAATGTCAGTAGGATTCATCCTCTAGGATCCAACAATGTTCGTACCACATTTCATGGAAATCAATGGAACTATTGTGGCGATACTTCAATTATGCTGGACAGATAGTAGGGCACATTGACCATGGTTGCTGAATAAAAAATCTCATAGTAGTAGATAGCAGATCTTATTATGACATTGTTTGTAAAAACATAAGAGATCTAACACTGTCCAGTCTACAGTAGCCTGTATGTTCATGTACTCTGGATGCATAATGAGCAAGGTTCTTGTTGAGGCATTGGCCTGACCTAAAATGTACAATTTACACAGACAACACCATAGCGCTGTTTGTATTTGTACAGCATAATCCATCATCAAATACTACGTCACCATGTAAATGTCTCTGTCACACAGTGTAGAGGCAGCGCTCCAGCTTGTGCAAGTGTAGTAAAAGCTAATTATGCGTGGGCTAATGAGGGCTCGACTGGTGGATGGCAGGGATGGGGCAGTTAGCACAGGCACAGCAAAACAAATACAAAAAAGCATCAACAGCAGTATTGGCATCTAAAGTAAAGATGCACACAGATTCCAACAGCAAACCACTCAGTCACTCACTCATACCAACACACAAACATTTTACTCCACTGTGTAGGTATCATGTGGCAGTTAAGCCACAAATGGAAGCTATTATGCTGACATATGAATGAATGTGACTCAGGAAAAGGTCAAATCATTTACATCTAATTAATCATTTTAATCTAACAAATGCAATTAGAAATACAGTTGGGAATTCTGTGAATGCTGTACTACCTGTGCTATAATGGCTCACTGTAAATTCTGCATAAAAAACATTTCCACAGCACTAATTCATCGGTATAACAAGACAACATGTGGTACAAACCAGTCTGCTGCTCAAAGTTTCCCCTTTTTCAACACTTCTGCTGTTTTAATTCACTCATTGTTTCCTATTGTTCCCCTTCAGTTGTTATTACTGTTGAGCTACTGGCACTGAAACCTACAGCTGGTAACTTCAAAGAAAACAAGTTTATGTCATATTTCCTGAGACTGTCAGTATATTCTGAAAGTACATTAGACTGATAGTCTGTAAAAAAAAAAAAAAAAAAAAAAATCACATCCCTCCTCCTGTTCCTACTGCTTCTAATGTCACTTGATAGAATCGACCATGGCACACCAAAAAACAAAAAAAAATAACAGCCAATCAGAGTGAAGGAGTCATTAAAGGCCTTTGTACACTGAGTCAGGTTTTTTTTGTTCTTAAAATAAATATGACTTCAAGTTGTGTCAATCACATTTGCACGCTGACTCTGAAACTTTCGTCCATTATCAAAGTTTTCGGAACAGGTTCGATTTTCTGCATTTTTCGCATCCGTCATAAGCCTTTAAAGAAATGTTTGACCAAGAATCAGTGAAGAAAATGTGGCAGCGGGATACATCCAAGACAAGGCTAGGAAATGGTCGCACATTGTCCTTTTGTAACTCAGATAGCTCATGTTCAGACAGTAATATTCAGGTGGATGATGATGATGACAAGGAGGAGGATGTGGACTGTACACAGACAGAGAGAGAGAGAGACACTGGAGACAGATCAGAAGGACAGCTCTCTCCCTTCATGCAGCTATGGTGCCATATGCAAGACTTGGGGAGAGACAGTGGTGACAGATAAAAAACACCAGCAGAGAGAAGCAAGGGAGGGAATGTGTGTTTTTATTTTGTCTCATATTGCGAATTTTCACAACCTATAGAACAAAAAGAAAATGCATCTGACTCAGAGTGCAAGGTTTTTGTGTGTTGCAATTTTTTTTCAGATGACGGATTTGAAAAACACATCTGAAAAAACTGACTTGGTGTGCAAAGGCCCTTACGCAGCTCTTCTGCTCTTGAACTGCAGCCAAATGTCAAACTAGGCAGTGCTGATCAAAAATGAATCAAGATTTTGATACTGTGTCACCTATTTCTTGCCTCAAATGTTTTCAGAAACATATTTGGGTGACTGCTTAGCTGTAAAATGTGATAGTTTGTGACTGGGCCACTATTTAGGATATAGTTTACCAAAGTACCAAGCACCAGCCAGATCAACTTTTTCATTTTACAGCTAAACAGTCACTAAAATGACAGCTGCGCTAGAGACTCCTTCGCTCTGATTGGTTGTTTTCATTCACATATGGTAAGTATAATAGGAGCTCCACAAGGCATTGCTTTGTGAATATACTTACACTTTTGGCAAATGTGATAAAAAGTATAAAGGTTACCAACTACAGCTCAAACCCTACATTTCCTGTGTAAGTTTAAAATTAAAAGCTAACAGGAATAAGAGGGACGGTGCCCTTTGTCCTGCTAAAATGCTTTTTATGTGAAATATCTGTGCAGGAAGTGTTGAGTTTAACTGACAGCAGCTTAATAGCCATCAAGCGAGGTAGAACTTTTAGGTGACTAAAAAATAATTGTATTTGTGTAAGAAAAGAAAAGTGAGCATAGCAGAGTAGTGATTATGACATGATTCTTGTTTTGGTTGTTCTTAAATCTAGGATAAAAACATTATTGCAGGTTTTTGGATCTTAACCCATACTAGAAACTAAAGTCAGGACATCATGGCCTCTCCTACTTCAACTCTCTTTTTTCCCCTTGTAAGTTGCCCTTCAATAAGTATTTGAACAGAGAGCTCCAAAAGTAACTTTGTATTCAGCATTTCACATACTGCACTATTCTTTGTCTTTTGTATCTGTTCTCTCACTGCTAGGCATTACTTTTCTGTGCCTAACAGCACAACCTTTAGCCCTCATATTAAATCACAATTGCAGAACAAATGCTTACGTGATTGCAAACTTAAATAACAATATTAAAATGTGCGCATGTACCATACACACAGTGAATGTTCTTACCTTTTTGCTACAGGACTGCCTGATCTCCTCCACCTCATCATCTTTGCTTTCGATCTCCTTGGAATGAGTCTGACGTAAACGCTCCATCTCCATCTCCAGACGAAGCTTAGCCTGAAAGAAAAACACAAACATTGTCCAATCTGCTCTCACCTGGCTAAAAGGAACCCTGGGCTGATTTCCAACCTTATTTCCATATATTATTCATAGGCATGCACATGTCCACAGTACTTGCTGTTGTTCTCTGTATTGTTAATAAACTCTGACATCTTCCCATGGTGGAAGAACAACAGGGAGTTAGGCTGAGAAAGCTTTTGATTTCTCTGTCTGGGAGCACACTACAACCGCCTGATTTTTTTATTTTATATATTTATCACACAATACAATATTAGTGCGATTTTAAATGTTTTGCGATATACTGAGTATTCCGATGACTTATGATGCACTTTATTGCCTTTTTTTCAACTGTTAATTCTGTTCCCAACGGAAAACTTTGTCAGCATCTGCTTTATCTAATAAGATAAAGTTTTAAAAAATAAAGTGTCTCACTTCAGTCATTTTTATTGCAGCAGAAAGTATCCAGTGGGCTGAAAAAGTAATTGATTTATTATTCTAGTACACTTACAAAAAAATGTATATGCAATCTTAATAGTTTCAGTTATAAAAAATCTGATACTTGACATCCATATATCAATGCAATATTGCCACACAAAATATTGCCGTATCAGTTTTTGCCCCCATCCCTGGTATTTATACAACAAAGTATACACGGTGATCATTATGGATAACTTAATACAATTCATTTAAGGCTGTGGTGACTGCTGATGGCTGTCCAGCCAGGACAACCTGCTAGTCCATATGTAAACTGCTAGCACCTCAAACCCATACAACATAATGTATGTTAGTTTGTTGAATGGTATTGTCACAACTAGAATTACAGCGCTGTGGCTGTATGCCTCCATGCACCAGTCAAGTCTCTCTTTCAGTTTACATCCAAGTCTGTGAAAACATGGATACTTCACACATGTTCCCCTTAACCACACAGAAGATCTATAAATTCAGTGTCTGACCAAATATTTCCCCTTCTGTTCCTGAGATATGATGTTGAATAATGGCCAGAAAAGTGTTTTATGAAGAACATTGTGATGTCACAGTGAATCTGACCTTTCACCTTTGACCTTTTGGATTTGATTTGATCATTAGCATATGAATTCCTGGGTTATGGCCAAGAACATATTTTGTGAAGTCACACTGACCTTGAACTTTGACCTTTAACCACCAAATCCAATCAGTTTATTCCTCAGTGCAAGTGGACATTTACGTCAAATTTACAGAAATTTTCTCACAGTGTTCTCGAGATATCACATACACAAAAATGAGACAAACAAGGTCACAGTGACCTTGACCTTTGACCACCAAATCTAATCAGTTCATCATTGAGCCCAGGTGAACAATTGTGCCAAATCTGAAGAAATTCCCTTGAGGTGTTCTCGAGATATCATGTTCAAAAGGATGGGATGGATGGCTGGCCGCGGCTATCGCCAGTGCTGAGGCATAATAAAATCATATTTGTGCTTATTTGTTTTTGTTTTACAGATATTTTAATAGTTCACACTGGGTTTGAGAAAACATTTGATAATTTTAGACGTGGTTCAGTATCTCATGATGTATGTACAGTACTTATCAGGGAAATATTATTAGCACAGTAAAAATTTAAATCATATTGTCTGGCTCTAATCTGACGTGGAAAAATACTTCCTTAAAAACATTTTTCTTCCATCAGTTAGAGTGGAGATCATTTAAGAATACCTGACAAAACTGACAGCATGAATACAGACAGTAGTATTACCAGTTACCTCACTCTTCAGGAACCAAACACAAGAACAGTTCGATAATGTTTGAATTAGTAGGAGCCATCATGTGTTATTGTTGAACATGATGTGTACATGTCCTGTCACACTGTCAGTGAATGTGGAGCTGTTAGCAGTTTGGTAGATCCGGGTTGTATTCTGTCTCTAAGCTGGCAAAGTTTTGACCGAAGGCCCGGTGACTCACAGCAAAGTTTAAGAGACATAGCAGGGGTGCTGACACACAGGGTTAAGCAAGGAAAAACACAGGGTCACTGTGTGAAATACTTCTACCAGGCTTAACTTTTCAGAATTTTACTGTTCACTTTGATAACTTTCCAGAGATGTAAATTCTGTCTCTATTTACTATTAACTGCTGTGCAGCTTGTGCATCTTCCATATTCCACTATCTTGTCATCTGGACCTTAGACAAGTTTTTTTTTTTTTAGAGAAGACGCCGAACATGTCTGTAAGAAACTCTTCAACAGCCCCTTTTAGCGAGCTTGTAGATGGTGATTCACTGGATAAAGTGATTAGTATATCTAGTTTGCTGCCTTCTATATCAGTGACAGCAGGGGGGCTGAGGTAATTTACTTCCAATGGATCCCAAGTCTACTATGTGTCTGTCTTCTGTATGAACATGAAAGGCCTCTGCAACTTTAAGAATTTTAAAGTACAGAAAGAAACTGATGCTTTGGGAAACATCTTTACTTGCTTTGTTTTAGAGCATCAGGGATTGGATACCTATCTCACGTCTGTGTGTAAATTACAAAGACGGAGTAAGAATGTGATTAGCCTAGTATAGAAAAAAGACTAAAAGCAGGAGGAAACAGCTGGCCTGGCAAAGTCTAAAGTTAAAAAAAATACACCTACCAACGTATGCACCAATGTAGTGCAACTGTCATGCTAGTTTCAGACCGACACAGCTGTCATTTTCATGGCCAGCACCCACATTGTGTAACTTGCATCCATCTGTGTGCCCATGAGTGTACAGGTCTTAAATGAGATGTGGTCAGGTGCGTTGTAGCTGTATTGCTATTTTCAGGCAACAGAAAGCATTTGATCTATTGATTAACAAAAATCTGGTCTTAACTCAGAACTGCACAGTATTTTCCTGCTATTAGTTCATTTCAGATAGTAAGAAGCACCTACATAGTTGTGTTCACAACACGAGTACACTCAGAGCAGAGCTGCAGAGCTCCCCATTAAGAGAGACGCTGGGTCTCATTCATGAAACGTGAACAGAACGAATTTGTGTGTAAACTGTTCGCAGAAGGAAATCTATGTATATTTCAGCATTCACCAATATGTTAGTAGCTCGGATCTTTTCGTAGCACTAACAAAATGTACACCTACTTGTGACTGTTCATAGTGCTTGTGTAAATAAGACATTGCACAGAAATGTTACTTAATTATTAGACATTACAATTATATTTCATATTGCGCTCTGTTGTGTTCACAATACAGATACCTTTGAAACATTTAAGTTAAACATGCCAAGAGATTAGAATGTAACATATCTGGTTAAATTAGTTGGCATTCGGTAGATTTAAGCTTCAGATTAGAGTTCTTAAAGACGTGAATGAGTTATTCAAATTGACTTAATACAAAACTGGAAAACGGTGTCCTCTGAATAAATAAAATAACAAACCAACGCGCTCCTCTTCTGCCGTCTTTACGCACTGCATACTACAGCACCAAACTGCATGTCATTTTTGTTTAATTTAATTATCAGAGGTGCAATGTGGGGGACGTAAACATTATTTCAAATTGAGTTTTGGTTTAATAAAACTTGTGGACATGTGAAAGTAATTCGGCATCTGTCTCCGCTCACACCAGACAGCTGGTGAACTCAAATCTGTCAGAGTTGGAGGGAGATGGTGTGGTTTTAGTCCAGACTATCTTATTTGTTGTTTAACTTAATGGTGGGTTATTGCCAACATTAGACTGCCTGTATTAATAGTGGTTTTCACAACAGTGACAAACAATGCTAAGGCTTAGGGCAAACTGACGGAGGTTTCTCTGATGATGCAAGCAGAGAGCTGTGACTGTGAAGAGCTTCCTGCACTGTTGTGTTTTTTTGTGCATGTACTTGTGTGTTTTTTGCATCAAGTTTCATGTCAAACCGTTTTCATTTAACTTTTTGGATGGTTCTTACAATAGAGGACACAGAATTAAAAGCACCCGTTAACTCCTTCCAAGCCTTTGATTTACCTGTCCCTGTCACATAACTGATAACAGAAGACAATAAAATGTTTTTTTCAACCCCACTTCACCTAAAATAACTTCAATGTCAGTGTCAATGTCAGTGTCTTTGTTTGCTCTGTGTTCATAGGTCGACAGAATGCACCTATCCATGGTAGTTATCACCTCCTTATAGGGTGGTCACTGGCTATTCATGGGTGGGGATGTACGCTAATTGCTGACAAGAGGGAACGCACTGTCAATTTACAACTGATTGGCATTCAGTAACATACACACCTGCCGATGATCAAATCTGAGTTTTCTGCAGCGTTCATGAATCCAGAGTAGGTTTTTAGTGCCAAGGTTTTTTATGTGCAAATCTAATCGCAGATTTACTAACATTCAATAGAAGAGACCTGCATTTACACACAAGAAGCAGCGTCAATTCTGAAAAGTTTCTGATTTCTCTGCCAAGTTCACTACGCTACAGTTTTTAGTTTTGCTGCTTAAATGTCCCATGTTAGTTGCTGCAGTGGCATTATTGCTCTTATTGCATGGAGGCACACCTGGCTATAAAACGGAAGGGCAGATGTCTCTCAGATGAGTGTTATTTCCAAAACACACTTACGATTTAATTGAGGTACTAAATGCAAGCCCAATGCCCCTTGTGCTTTACTTTGCACCAAGATTATTTGCCATTAAAGTAGCTAAGTGGAGATGGACACACCCTAAATGCACATGTACCATGCACTTTAGACCATGTGCTATAAACAGTTTAAATAGGGCTCAATACAGCATATTTTTCAAATTAATTTGAAATATTACACTAGGCCTGTATTTGTGTCATTATAACTGTTATCAGCAGTACACAGGAAGTAGTAACAGTATCTAATGAACTCAGATTTTGAAACGGCCTATAGTGGCCTAACTTCTGCCAGTTGTCTATGATTATAGATTCAGTACAATATTAGTGTCCGGTATATGATTTGTTACAATTCTTCATTTTGTTTGCATTGTATTTTAGCAACAGGGTGTATGCCCTCTCTCAGTTACCATGTCTTCAAATAAAGAGACAGGGCTGACAATAGCTGGCAAGGGCTGAACTCAAGGAAACAAGTACAAGTAAAATATTCATAACACACTCAGATCACACCCGGCACAGTGGTGTAATTGTTGAATTTCCAGCACTAACGGGACATTTTGTTAGTGTTTGTGTGTTAAATTGAGAAAAAACTGCACTGACTGTGTCAGCTTGGTATCAAATAGAGGCCATGGGGAGTGGATGGGATTAAAAACTGGCACAAGTCAATGAGATAACCAGTATACCATCACTTTGGGCTAAATCATTCCTTTGAAGATGCAATAATCAGTGCTTTTTTATAACACCATTAAAACGTGAAATGTGAAACTCTGCAGTTGGTCTCAGTTCTTCAGAGCTTTTTAGCCTCTTTTAGCTCATTGCTTTAGTTATATAGCACCTTTACGGCACAGTCTCACTGCTGAGGGTTTTTAACAAACAAATTCTGATAAAGCCACTGTACTATACATGCTCTGCAGTGAACAGCAGACAGATACAGAGTCTAGCTGGTGAACACAGGGGAGCCTTTAGCAGCTAAAGAGACACATATTTCCTTCAGGAGTTGGTGGAGACAGAGCAGAGCTGAAGGAGAGTGAATATTGAACTTACATTTATCAGTTGGACACAAAGAACTCCAAATGAATACTAAAGCTGTCTGCTGGATTTGCAAATACTCAGCTGGGTGTTTACTAGTAAGGCTACTTGATGTCTGTCAGTTTATTTTGTGTTCTTCTGCCGCCCACTAGTAAAAGAATAACAAACGCAGCTTTAAAACTGGGTTGATTATTTTCCTGTGATGAGAACAAGGGGCGCCCACGTGGAGATACCAAAAACTGCAGTACACTGAATGGCCGTTTGTTCTCATTCTTCCTCCAGGAGCGTACACAGCACTGTCGAGCCGGCACTTTCGCTGAGCTAAAAGACTACAATGACTACAACCTTGTCGTAAACATTACAACCCCCTTTCCTTTTCCAGTGGCAGATTACTACCAACGGACAATGAGGATTCCTATAGAAAACCAATGGGGTAGACAAAATGTCAAATAAATCATCACGAAAACCACAGTTTGCTACTATTTTTATGTCAGAACATCACCAAACGCCACTGACCACTCGGTGAGTTTCATGGCTTTGAAAACGAACGTTTAAGGTGGTTTTAGGACAAGCTCACACATGGCCATAGGCAACAGTGTTAAAGGGATAGTGCACCCAAAAATGAAAATTCAGCCATTATCTACTCACCTTCATGCCGAGGGAGGCTCTGGTGAAGTTTCAGAGTCCTCACAACACTTGCGGAGATCCGAGGGGGGAGTGGTTAGCAGCACAACTTCACCTAATGGCTGACGGCGCCCCAGATTAAAACGTCCAAGAACACAGAATTGAAACTACCTCTCTGTACACTGTGCTGACGTATGTGTGCTTGTGCGAGACCGTGAGACATGGGCACCTCCTTCATGTGTGTTCACGTGCTTTCACTGGTCTCGCGCGCAAGCTCGCACATGTGAGCACGGCCCACAGAGAGGCAGTTAGAGCTGCAGGCTACAATGAGGCTAAAAACAGAGTTCAAATGACGTTTTTCCAAACAACTTTTTATGTCAGGGCTTCAGGACACTTAGATTACTACGGACGAGCAGTATGAAGATATTTTGTGGTTTCAATTCTATGTTCTTGGACGTTTTAATCTGGGGCGCCGTCAGCCATTAGGTGTGCAGTTGTGCTGCTACCCACTCCCCCCTCGGATCTCTGCAAGTGTTGTGAGGACTCTAAAACTTCACCAGAGCCTCCCTCGGCATGAAGGTGAGTAGATAATGGTTGAATTTTCATTTTTGGGTGCACTATCCCTTCAAGCCAGGCAGGGGAAAGCCAAATTCTCCGAAAATGAGCAATCGTCACTATTTTGGTCTTAGCCACTCTATTTCATCATAAACAACCCAGAAATGAGGCTCAAAGTGCAAAATACCGGACTTCTCCTTTAATTATGTGTTACTCTGGGCCTTAACAAAATATAAACAGGTGAGAAATAAAAAAGTTCACCCCCGGTGCAGTTCTCATAAATGTTAAAATTAGCTATAGCGACCAAAACTATTTTTTTTGTACCAGGCTGTAAACATGTTTATTTCTGCTGTAAAGTTGGGCATTTTAACATAGGGGTCTGTGGGGATCGATTTTTCCACTTCTGCATTGGCTTGACTTTTCAGCCTTGGAGATGGTGCTTGGTCAATCCCTGTAGACCCATGTTAAAATGTCCAACTTAACAGAAATCCTCCACTGAAAAAGGCAAACATATTGATTTATTGAATTGGGACCATGTTTAACAACCACAAAACTATATCAAAACATCTGTTTCACACAACTCGTGCAGTATTATCTAGGTCTCATTAGGAGCGTATGTTAGTCACAGAATTAAACCAGCAAGCACCAAAGAATAAAGGGTGAGTGGTTGTAAAATAAAGGTCCACCACATTAGTTAGCTGATGTTGTGCAATGTTAAACTGGTCATACTAATGCAATGTAATGTTAATGCTAGACTCGACTACGTAGGCTACAAGGCAGAGCCAATCACTTGTTCACTCTGTCTGGGTTTGGTTGTGGTAGTGCCATTCATGAATTTTAGTGTTGCCAAGACAGGGGAGCTGTTCCAGTCTTGGCAAGGTAGGCTGGTTGTTCACTGAAGCTAGCAAGGTGAGGAATAACATTATAGAGAGTGAGCCAGCTGCCACCACTTCCTGGCCCGGTACCACGGCGGTCAGCTGGCTTCCACCTCAGTTGCTTCACTGGTGCATTAGTTGGTGCCTCCAGCTTTCATCCCTGATGCCCAGTCCTGCCCTGCCTTAGCCAACCTCAAGCAGAACTTGTTTTAAATACTGTTATTTATGAAATAAAGACAAACTGATACTTCTGTACTTCGTGGTGTGGTTGTCATTCTTCAGCTTTGCACATGGGTTGAATGGGTTTAATGTTAAGGTACCTATAGGCCCCCTATTCCTTGTGAAAACACTCCCTACCGAACTTTATTACATAAGGTTACACCTGCATTTCAGGAGGAATTGTGCAAAGTAGCATAATGTTTTCTAGCACAGACTATATTTAATGTTTTTGACTTGATTTTTTATATGTCTTTTTGTGTGATTTCAGTCAAAACTAAACTAGTTTTATATAGTCTACGATAGCAGCATATAGCCTAGCTTCTTAGCCTTAGCTAACTTGGTAGCTTTGAGCTAGGTGGTCATGTTTCAGCAACCAGGCTTCATTCTGCCAAACTCAGCTCCACTCGTGCTCCACCTCTTTGCCCTTTTTTGGATTAGCCAGGAGTTACGCAGAATCAGACACTGCCAAGATGGTGCAGCTGAGAGCTTCCTACTGAGCTTCAAAAAGGCTCTTCAGAAACCTACGGGTGGCGTCATGGAGACTATTGGTGTGTCTCAAATCACATACTTCCGTTAGTACACTTCTATGTAGTACTGTATACTATGTGCACTATGTACTCATTGGCGTAGTGCGTGAATTTTGACAGGGTAGTGTTGTCTCAAACCAAACACGGCTGTTGTGCACTCACCGGAAATGATGACCACAAATTAGCTAGTTAGCAAACTAACATAAGCATTTGCGTTATCGTTCGTGGTAACAAATCATTACAGACTGCTAAATTAACCCAATAAACATACTGCTGGCTTATACCCGACAATAGTATAATGGTGCTAATGCAAAAAACACATATATTTGCACAATACAGCGATGTTCACGGTCGTGCAGTCCTCGGCCGCTATTTCCAGTTTGAAAAGTGGTCCCTCCCCTTCCACTACGAAGCCAAGATGGCAACCATTGAGGGCGAGAAGTGTCCATAGTTCCACACTCAATTTCTTGACCGTTTTGAGTGCACCATCCAGGTACTCACAGTGCACTGCATTTTCCATACTTATGCACTTATGCACTCAAAATATTAAATGTAAGTAGTACAGAAGTATGCGATTTGAGACACAGCATAAGCATAAGTTTATACAGTCTATGGATGGGAGCACTGTGATTTGTCTGTACCTGCTCCAACATCTGGATGGTGCCAGCCTGCTCGTCCAGCTCCTCCTCCTGATCCTTCATCTTGGCCTCCATGTCCCGAAGCTGCTTCCTCATCTGAGTGATAAAATACAATACAGAAACAGTAATAGAAGGTACATAATATATATATATATATATATATATATATATATATATATATATATATATATATAAATATAGTAAAGTTAAGTAAGCCTGAGCAATATATCAATATTGTGACATGAGACTAGACTTTGTCTTCAATTTTGGATATCTTAACATCATGTGTTGTCTTTTCCTGGTTTTAAAGGCTGCATTACAGTAAAATGATAATCATGATTATTTTCTGAACTTAGCAGATTGTTATATTATTATCCACATTACGGATGATTATTTATCATAAATCTAATTGTGTAAATATTTTGTGAAACACCAATAGTCAAATGTACTGCATTGTCACAATGCTGATATCAAGGTATTTGGTCAAACCTTTCATGATATTTGATTTTCTCCAAATTGCCCAATCCTAAAACAGAATCTATTTATTTGGATGGGCAGATAACAATTAAATATTTTTTACTGGTGGTTTTAATTGAATTGAAGGACAGACTGGATGTCTTAACTGCAGTGCTGATAGAGTTGCTGTAGCACTGACCGAAAGCATTTTGCAAGTTCTGTATATAGTTTAAGTACAAAGATCTTTATAGAAGAAAAAAAATCAGCAATAAATACAACAACACACAAAGAGGAATCATAAAAGCAAAAGGAAGAAGGCTAAGAAAAAAAGGGGAAAAAAAATAAAAGAAAGAAGACCTTGGCCAGGGATGCCTCATCCTTGGATTCCTGCGAGTTGAGGTCCTGCAGTTCGGCCTCCAGCTGGTCCACCTTCAGGTTGACTGCACACACCTCCAGGTCCTTGTCCTGAAGGACAGAATGTTATGGTCAGAACAGACAGGAGGAGATGGGCGGGGACTGACAGTGTCCCAGTGACGTGATGATAAGCAATTATTTACTCAGCTCAGCAGGTACTAGCTTCAAAGTGTACACATAAACACAAACACAAACACCATTGTGTGTCATATATGTATGTATGTATGTATGTATGCCATACTGGTTAGTTCAATTTTGCATTTTATCTGTTTGTTTTTTTTCCCATGTTATAATTTTTAAGATTGATCCCTCTGTATTTTGGGCATTGACTCATCACATAACAAGTACCTTATCTTTAACACATAGATTTGGCAGACTGACTGATCTCTGACAGCTAACCTATAGATACTGTGACTAATGTCATCCTAATATGACTTTCCTAAACTGACCTTTGAAGCCACTAAAGTAAAACTGAAGTTGAGTATTGGGAACATCCGGGTTCAACTGAGCTTAACGGAGGACAGAGCTAGGTGAGTGATACAGTGTCACTAGGTGGACCTGTCAAACTAGTCAAGCAAACAGTATGGGGCTGGACAAATATGGGTTTTTAAAGGCAAAGTTTACTTAAAATGTATATTCATCTTGTTTCTAGTAAGTTAATCTTTTGTGTACACATTTCATTAAAAAGAGTAAATACAATGAGAGACTTTACGATGCAGATGCTTCGGTGTGTGAAATTAATCTTATGGCATGAAATGAATATTGAATAAAGCAATTATGTAATATGTGAATGAACTATTTTAAAGTTAGTGGAGAGCCTTTAAAAAAAAGAAAGAAGATGTCCTTAGTTGTAGCAGTCTGTGGGTGCATATTTGAATCTGTCTGGACCCTGTTGCTGAGAGACCCTGTTGGATCTTGTGTGCTGTTAAGTTTTTAACTATTACATGCCAGTATATAGCTAATTTTATGATAAGAACAGATATTAGTGTTGCAGTGACCAGTCAATTAAATGATTCCTCAGTTTTTTATTTTTTTATTTTTTTGTTACAAAAAGGTATAAGCATTTTGACAATTAATCATGTATGGCATTTATTAAGCACAAATTCCATACATGATCTTATTCCAACTACATGAACATGATAATTTGCTACCTTTCCCTCATTTTATGAAATTGTAAATTTCTTTTGGTTTTAACTTGTTGGTTATCAATAAAGTAATCATGTTAAAGTTTGAATATTTCTGACTTTAAATAGTAGTTGTGTGAAAAACTAACAATCCAAACATAAAGCCTACTTGCTAGTTTTTTTTCTGTATCTTGTCAGTCAGACATGCTCTTCACAAAATCAGCCTTGCACACAGTCTGTATCATTAGATGGAGTTTGCTTGGTTGTCAAGTGATATATCTGTTGACATGGAAGCTATGTAGAGGAAAGTCAAGCTCGTAACAGCTACTGAGCTTACATGTCCACACATCCATGTCCAGGACAATTCAGCAAACTTCATATACTAATAAGGGCTATCACTGTGTTCTAATCTCTCCCTTATTGATATAGGGCACAAAATTTATAGTACAAACATTTTATTTGAGTGTCTGAATTCTAAGTTTATCATACAATAATGTTTGAGAACTGGTACGCATATATAGTTTCCGAACCTTATGTGATGGGTTCAAAATGCAAAAAGGACAATATAATTACAGTTGCAGCAGAACAGAGTTACTGGAAAGTCTAGAATCCCCTTAACACGTCTACACCTTTTACACCTTTTTAGGCTGTTACATCTATGAGTGGTTCCACTTGAGTCACTACCAACCATCAAAATAAACAATTTATAGACACCACAGAGTGGAAATTCCTACCATAACCACAACAAATCTATGATGCCGTATTAGGGTCATGTAGGTTGAAAAAATAAATAAATAAACATAGGGTTAGGAGAGAGGGCAATATTCAGGAAAACAAACTCTGAATTTCTGAGAAATTAAGCCATAAATTTATGAGGAAAAAAAAAACACATGGATACTGTCTGAGATTAAAGTGGTAAATTCCTGAGAAAAACCTCACTATTTTACGGAAAAATAACTTGAATATTCCCTGAGATTTAAGTCAAAATTTACAGGAAACCCCAGCATACTGAGAGGCTGAGTGACTATTATTTAAACATCTAATCAAGATGTCCCTGTAATAATGGTATAAGAATAGTTCCACAATGAAAGTTGTGCTAATGTCCGTATGTTACCTGGCCATCAGCTGGACATCCCTCCTGGGTGTCCTAGCAATGTTGAAATATGACATCAACACCAACAGGCAGCTCTTCTGCTCAAGTTTAGGTACACACTCTAAACTGCAACAAATATAATATGCTAGATCAAAAACTAAATGTAAACTTAAATTGTAGTTGTACTACTACAGACAGTGCCACTGTACTAGATGAAAACATTTTCCTGGCAAAAAAAAAAAAAAAAAAAAAAATTTGTGGCCAGGCAGTGCAATGAATGCATGTAAACATACATTGTAAACAAAAATTGAAGCAGAGCTACTACTACAGACAGTGCTGTACTGGATGAAGTTTTTACTGGCAAAACATATTGCTGGCCTGAAAAAGAAAAATATCGCCAAGTTTCACCGGTGGCGTTCGCTTGTCTGTATGTACTCCGACAGCCTTAAATGATGCGCCTTTTTTCTTAAAATTTCCAGAGGACGAAGCGCCACAGCCCACACATTTAGCCATAGCTGCGATGCTATGGCTAATGGCTAACAACAAATATGACAGCAGCGAATACCCAACATAATGCCATTGATTGGCTGTCAAGCTAAACAACCATTGCAGGTATTGGCTGGGCAGCGTCTGGTAGGGCTGCACGATTCTGGAAAAAATGAGAATCACGATTTTTTTGGCTTATAATTGAGATCACGATTCTCTCACGATTTTTTTCAACATAAAGATTTATTGTGCTTATTTCCTGATACAAAGGGACAAGTAACAAAAATTATAAATAAATAATAAAAAAAATATCATTAAATAACAAAACCTATGATTGTGCCTGATACAAGAGACACAAGGCACATAAACTCTGGTCAGCAGAGAGGGAACACTCCTGTTTTTAGCTTAAATGCAACAGCTGACAGCCTGACACTGACCGTAAAAACAATAAACTTTAGTCTCTTGTCTTCTCTTACAGCTTTTGAACAATTTTAACAATAATATCAATGTTGAACAACATTTTTTGAGGTAGGTATTCCAGGCCTGGAATTAAGTCATTTAGGGCAAGGCCACTTTGGCCTCTGATAAATAAATTTATTGGGGCATCACGGCCAAAATGTGGGGCACCAAGGCCAAAACCAATGGCGCAATAACAATATGTATTAATTACACTGAATGAAGACAAAACAATATATGTGTTGAAAAACGGTAATGAGTTTATTAAAACTGTAAACTGAACATTTGACTTTTCCACAAAATGCTGTGTGATAAATGTTATTAAAATTGAATTAAAATGTGAACAATTCATAATATTCATTGTTATTGTTATGATAAAATAAAGTCTAAATGGACTAAGGAAGATCAAAATTAAATGTTTCAACACCATGCATTTGACAGGAGTATTCACCTAACATAGCCTACATATCTTTAATTATATAATTATTTATATGTCTCTATGTATATTTTCACATAAATCCCTAATATTTGATTTGCCTTTGAAAAAAAATCATCTTCCTTCATTTAATTTGACAGTGTTTATTGTATTGTATTATATGTATTAATTCTCTACAGAATCTTGTATGTTCTTTAATGTGTGTTCAATTTATTAAAAGGAAATAAACAAAAAAACATTTTGGTGAACCCTGCAGCAAAGTGAACCCTCTTCCTCAGAGAGGATCTTTGCCTCCCAGTTTGTGCCTGGCTGCAGAGCAGAGTGAACCATCTTTCTTCTCAGAGGATCTTTGTCCCATGAGAGCAGGCACTGCTGCTCTCCATGTCCGCATTGTAAACAACTTTCGCTGGCGATTTGACAGTCACTAGAAGCACATTATGACCCTTTGTAAAAGTTTCTGTGTGGTACCTGTGTTGTACATGAGCTAACGTTAGCGGCTAAGGACTGAGAGGCTGACTTGTAAGGGGTCCTCCTCATATTGTCGGCTCTCTCCTGCTCTCGCTGCTTTCCAAACTGCCGGCCGGCTGTCGCTCTGCATCACGTGGTATTGAGCGCTTGTTTTCATGCAGATGATGTCCCGACTCCCGGCACGGGCGGGACCGGCAGAATCATCCGTCATTAAAAAATTAGATCGCATATGCATATGAATCGAGATCACGATTTTATTACGATTAATCGTGCAGCACTAGTGCATGGTGTTCATGTTTTTTTAATCATCACTGACTGACAGTTCACTGTCATCTGTCACTCATTGCACAGACAAACGCCCACAGTGGAGTAGTATTTACTGTTCAAGTCACAAGACTCCGTACAAGACAGTGCATATGAGAAAAAAAGAAAAAAGAAAAAAGAAAAAGAAAAACAGTAAAAAACTGGTCGGGGATATTTGAGAGAGGTGAGGAGCAGTGCGCAATTGCACAGTAAAACAGCTTAGAGGGAACAGTGGTACACAGTGCATTCAGCACTTTTATACATAAGCAAACACTGAGCCGCACAGGACATGAACCCCAGTCTCCTGGGCAAATGTCTGTGCTTGATCCATGCATCCACCACATGGACTGGCTGCACTCTCTACTACATCACCATACTTTCTGGTAGAAGTAAAATTATAAATTCTTTCTCAGAAAATTCAGAGTTTTTTTTCCAGAATATTACCACCCCCTTTATCCCTCTATAATGGCCCGATTACGCTGTGGTAACACAAACACACAGACACAAACTGGAGCACACAGGAACAAACCTCCAGCTGCTGTCGGAGGCTGAAGGCATCTCCGCTTAGCATGTCTTTCTCTCGGGCCAATTTCTCCCTCAGGCTCCTCTCCCTCTGCACCTCCTCCTGGGCTGCACTCAACTCACTGTCAAACCTGCACCAAAAAACACATACACACACGTTGACACACTCCTCTGATTAACACTGACTAAACACTCTAATGAAGCCACAACCACTGCTACGTTGATGACATTTAGGAAGCTAAATTCATAAAGTAAAGTTCATGGAAAAATGTAATCATTAAAAATGTGCTGAGCTGGTCAGAGAGAAGATCCTACATGTTAAACTACAGCATGCATATTCAGCAATGCATATACAGCTACAGAGCATGTCCCATGATAGTACCCCCCACCCCCACCCAAAACACACACACACACACACACACACACACACACACACACGGTTTATCAGCAGTACAAATGAGCTAGAGATTTGTGCGTCCTCTCTGCACAGCATGATGCTATAAACAATCTGGAGCACAATATTTTTTTCTTTACAGTTATTACTGTCACTACAGCAACACCACTGGACCCTTCACAGTCTGTGGGAACACAGCAGAATAAGGTAATACACCTGTGTGAAGTCACTTGTATCTACAGACACCTGCTCAACATGACTGTGTGTGTGTGTGTGTGTGTGTGTGTGTGTGTGTGTGTGTGTGGGCGGGGGTGGGGGGCTGTACTGACTTTCTCTGCTTCTTCTCCAGGTCGTGGTTGCGGCTCTGTTGGCCCTCCAGGTGAAGTTTGGTGTCCTGCAGTTCAGCGGTCAGTCGTTGGGTTTTTTTCTTCAGCTGCTGGATGTTTCGCTGGGACTCCTCGTTGTCAGCCTGCAGGTCGCTGATCTGCACAAACACACAGGCAGCTAATCAGAACTGGAAAAGATTCACTATTTTGACTGAAAGTTAAAATAAAAAATTATTATTAATCAATTAATTCATTCATTTAATCATCTGGGAAACAGGGTTTCCCAAACTTTCATTTATGTGTGGTGGCCTGCAATATATTGATTTTCAGCCTTGGAGATATGCCCCTCTGTTTCTCTCTCAAACATGGCGGCTGGTGTGATGTACTGCTGTGGATGCCGCAGCATAACATATTTTAGCCACCTAAAAAAATCCATATCAGTTTAAGTGTATGTTTTATTGGAATATTTGCTCTGCTTTACCTTACCACTTATCAAGCAGACCAGAAACTGTGTTTGCTAAGTGATATTACTGTTTTTGTAAATGGAGTCTTGGTAGCTTTGATATAACAGCTTCAATTCTCTGTTGGAAAGGGCTGTCTGATAGTAAGGTTAGGTTGCAAAAAATATTATAAATATTGCGTACACTCGAATTGATATTTATTGTGGTGGGCTTTGTTTGGGTGGCTAAAAACAGACTAACTGAGGCAGAGTTTGCTCACACTGTCTGATTTTATGTATGTGATGGTAGGATTTTCTACCCGAAGTTATTGTATATAAACATTGTGATTTGGTCTATAGTTTTGTTGTCTTTCATTGGCCGTGAATGTGTGAAGTTTCCACGTCCATAGCAATACTAGATTTGTTACTGAAAAATAAACCAACAAAAACTTACCTTGATTCGTTTTTGATTTGTTTAAAATATGGGATTGTGTTTTAAGTCTTCATCTAGACAACATAGTTCCTGAACCCTCAATAATCACTAGATAAGAATGACATGATATGAACTGAAATCTTCACAGATAGTAAGATAGTCTCCTACTACCCTGACTAGATCTGTAACATAATGGATATTTTAAACTTGAATTGTCTTTCAGGGACTTTGGAGTTGATGTGAGCCTGAGTTTTGTACTAACTCTAGCTTGTCTGTTAGGGGTGTTGGGTTATACCAGTATTGACGATATGCGCTGTATTTAAAAAAAGGAAATGCTGACATCATGTTAATATTACACATAATAATATCTTGTACAGGGCCTCAAAAATCCTATCCATTTCTTTCTGTTCCTTGTGATAATTGTGTAGTGAAAATCAATAGCACACCATCACTACCTGCTATAAATTTAAATAACTGAAAGTATTTAAATTGTAATTAAATAAGAAGCTTGGAGGTGTCTAATTTGGGTACAGCCTTATATCGCACCATAAAGGGCTGTAACTTTTGACTTCATTCGTTTCTTAAATACTTACCTAAAATCAATGAATTTGACAGTACATGGAGAGTCAAGCTGCATGGTCGTCATCATATCAGAGATGGAACACAATGGTTTCTAGTGGAAGGTGTGTATCAGTGTGCACTCACCCTCCTCTCCAGCTGTCGTTTGTTCTGCTGCTCCACCTCCAGCTTGTCATCGAACTCCTGCTGCAGTCTCTTCTTGGTGAATTCAATCTCCCTGATGGCTCTTTCATACTTCAGCCTCCACTCTCCTCCTGCCACATCAGCATGATCAGTCAGTTTCATCTTTTTGTTTCATATCTGAATATGCATACACTTGCTGCATACCTCCCATATAACATGTATTTTTCCAAAAGGACAGGACAACCAAATGTTGACAATTTTCATCATGTCTGAGTACATCCATTTGTGGATTCCACTGCTGCCTCTACGTAAGTCCATAAAAACCACTGATTAAATTGAATCATTAAGCTCAACTGAAGTAAGACCATGAGCTACTGATATTTGTTTTGATACTAAGATGCTCACCTACAGCCAGTTTAAAACCGTATCCATTATATGAAATTCTTTTACTTTACTGAATAAGTCAGTTCCAATACTTTCAGACACATTTCAGTGAGACCTAGACTGTTTTCAGGTATCTTTGTATGGCACAACCCACACATATTGAATGTACTTTGAGTCTGACATGAAGAATACCTTCATGACTGTGTTGCAGTGCCAGTTCACCTGAAAGCTGTCAAAGCTCTGCTATGGTACAAACAACTGAAGCTGTTCAGACCTATGCAACATGAACATACTTCGAAAAATCAATCTACATTCATAAAGTCTGCATGGCACACAATGACAGCTGGCAGCCGGCCTGCAGGGCGCCTGCAACTCAATCCCTACTTATTTTTTCACTTTTAACTGATCAATTTCTAATGTACTTCTTCACATTGAATTTTTGCTGGGCTTTTGTCAAAGCATCGACCACACACCACCCCTATGGTTCCTGCACCTCCACTGAAGAAAACAGTATGGGAGTGAATTGCTGCTATTGTAAGGTCTGTGTGGGAGTATGTGTATGACCAGTTCATGGACAGTTTGTATCAAGACATTTACATTCAAACCAGTGCTTGTTTGTTGAGCTTCTATTAACAGATCACAAAATCAACCTACTGTCATCAAAACACTGATTGTGACCACTTTTCCTCTTTATGATTTGCGTTGGTTAATCTCTGGTTGTTTCTTAGGCTGAAGTTTGCTGTGTTGTATTTGATTTAGTGAAGAAAATGATCAATTAGTTGATTGGTAGAAAATAACGAACAACAACTTTGAAAATCAATTGTAATTTTTAAGTTAGACTGTCAAACGTTCTCTACTTCCAACTTTTCCATTTGCTGCTTTTATGTGTTATTTATTGCTGTAAATCTACAGTTTTGGACTGCTGATCAGACAGAGAAAGTTGTCAGGTTAGGTTCTTTGAAATTGGCCATTTTTAATACTTTCAACTGGTTATTTAATAGGTTAATAGCATTTAATAAAAAAAATGAGAATAACTGCCCTACAGTTGTATGTCTCCACACACCAGTTAAGTTTCTCCTACAGTTTACATCCATGTCTGTGAAAACATGGATGCTTCACACAAGTCTTCCCCCTGACAGCACAGGGTTAGGGTTCTATACAATTAGCACAGTTTCAAGGTTGACACCCAAGATTAGTGTCACCAATATATGACGTTGAGTTTTGTCATATTAGCAAATTAATTATGGAGTTATGGCCAAAAACATATTTTGTGAGGTCAAACTGACCTTGACCTTTGTCCACAAAATTCTAATTAGTTTTTTTTTTTAGTCCAAGTGAAAGTTTGTGCCAAATCTAAAGAAGTTCCCTCAAGCTGTTCTTGAGATATTGTGTTCACAAGAACGAGATGGGTGCAAGATCACAGCTAAACAATAAATCATAATGGGTCCGTGTACGTTTTGAACGTAATTGCTTGTCTTTTATTTCACTATTTTACAGTATAGTTGTAATTGCGGACTAGACATGGTCGATTCGACAATAGATTCAGCTTGTAGTGCTGTCGGTCTTTCCACACATAGCTTACCCCCTCTAGAAATTTCTGCCAAACAGTGTTTACAAATTGCTGTTTTAGGTTCATTCTCGGATACAATGCCTCCATACTGCTGACATGTTTGCTGTATTAAAACGCGCGTTACCAGGCTCCCAGTCGTTGGCAGGCTGATTATGTGCATCACTTCATTTCTGTTTTGGCAAGGGGATGTTGTGTTTCAGCGCGGCAATGTAATGTAGCCAATATATTCCTAGGCTTTTGGATCACTCTGTAGTCTAGGCCTATTCTTTTCATGGACATAACAGGGCAGTGAACTAGTCAACACGTCACCTGTCGATCTTTGAATTCTTTGCTCAAATGTTTCACCAAGTTTGTGATGTCTCGTATTATCTCCCTTTGCGAGGCAGACTTTCTCTTGTCTTTTTTCATGTGCACCAGCACCGAATGTTGATACAGGTGTTGTCATACACACCATTTGCGCAAAATGTGCTCCAGTAGGAACAAGGAAGGCGTTTCTGTGCATAAATGAATAAAATAAATCAAATAAATTAATGAACTGAATCAATTTAAAAAGTACTGGTATTTTCCAAATGCAGTATAGTACCGTTTGGAATACTCTAGTACCGCGGTACTATTTTAGTACCGGTATACCGTGCAACACTAGTAACAAGTGGGCATGGCATTATTCCAGTTGTACAGGCTAAGCAAGACTGTTTAACTTTTGTCAGTTGTGATCTAATGCTGTTATCGAGTTATTGTTGCGATTGTTTGCAGCTAAGTTATTGGTTGGTTGGCTTCACCAAAGCTAACTGATGTTAGTTTGCTAAAGCTTGTTCACAGACATAGTCTTGCATGCAACTAAACATCCTCTGTACTAACCAAGACCCTTTGTAACACATATCTCATACACATACTCATTCACGAATTGTCTGTCAACATAACTACACCCAAAGAGAGGGAACTCAAAGTTCCTGGTCCTTTGTGTTTGTCCTGACCAAGGTCAGAAAAAACCTCCCCCGTCTGAAGCCATCTGTGATTTGGCCATCTTGTAGGTTTCTGTTGTAAGCCATTTTGTTTTATAGGCTCCCTCTCTCTCTCTCTCTCTCTCTCTCTCTCTCTCTCTCTCATAGACACACATCCACACACATATACACACACCATGCTTGTTTATAGTTAGTTAGAATTTCAGTGTTTTGTTTTGCTTTGTTTTCTTCATGAATACATTTATTTGGAGTCGTAACTGCTGTCTCTTTAATATTGCACAAGAGTGAATGAATAGTCAACCTCTGCTATGTCAAGAACTCTGAAATCCTTCAGCCGTTACTATTAATATGGTCATTTTGGTTATAGTTTTTAATTAAACTATCAATCAGAGTTCCAAATTGATAGTTTATTGAGCTTTATAAGACTAATATCATTGACTGGCTATCATTTTTCCCTTTTCTGGAATGGTGCCCCATGAGGTGATGTCATGTAAATTAAGAACGGTGGTGTGGTGGTTAGCACTGTCACCTCACAGCAAGAGGGTTCCCAGTTCGATCCCAGGAGGGAGCCCTTCTGTGCAGAGTTTGCATGTTCTCGCTCTGACAGTGTGGGTTTTCTCCGGGTACTCCGGCTTCCTCCCACAGTCCAAAGACATGCAGACTGAGGACTAGGTTAATTGGTGACTCTAAATTGGCTGTAGGTGTGAATAGTTGTCTGTCACTATGTGTCAGCCCTGTGATAGTCTGGCGACCTGTCCAGGGTATACCATGCCACTCGCCCAATGTCAGCTCCAGCCCCCCCGCGACCCTCAAGAGGATAAGCGGTTACAAAAATGGATGGATGGATTAATAATAATTTACTATTTCCCATAGCCATTTTGATACTTTAATTGGAGATCTGTTACAAGGTCAGGCCCGTGTTAAGGCTTAGATCCCAACAACTGTTGCTGCCATAGACTGTATGAAACTGTCCTGTGTATTACCCAAACACTTGAAGAAAAACGCCAGGAGGTGAGGTGTGTGTGGGGGAGAGAGGGGACAGGGCGAGAGGGAGATGAGTGTGTAGAGTGTGTTATTAGTTAATAATAATGCCACTTGTTAGGCTTCTGTGCATTGATAGCTCCTTTTTGTTTTTTCATTATGTATTGCTCCTTGGTTAGATATGTGATTTATTTATTTATTTATTTACTTTTTTCAAATGAGCAACAATAACCATTGCTACTTTTACTACATTAATTTGCTTGTGTTTCAAAATTGTCATTACCAAAAGCTAATGGCGCCATCTAGAGCCAGTGTTAAGTTTGTTGTCCATTCTTTTCTATTTTCAAATCCTACACACCAGATCTTTAACTGAAGAAAATGTGAATCAACATCTGCCAGTTCTTTATCGTAATCATAAATATTGCATGATGTAGGTGCAGTCGCTTCCAGCTGCCTCTCTGTCAGCTCCACTACATTCGTGCTAAATTTAGGCTTTTATGTCTATTTTACAAGTGATGGTGGTGCTTCTTGTTGTTGGACCTGGACGGTGGTGGCAGGTGGCTGCAACTTTCTCATCAAGATGACGAAAATCAACTCACCAGTCTGTAAACTCTCCTTCTGTTGACCTCTAGCTACTTAGATAGAGGTTTTCAAATGTATACATCAGTAAACATCGAAGTAATATGAAGAAGATGAGCACCAGCTGAACTAGTGCTCTGCTAGCCACTGTACAGGCATTAGTAAACAAACTGAGCAACCCCTATGCAGCATCAGTTTTCAACAGAATATCGGAAACTGTAACATCCTTTGATTTACTGGAACTTTGCTATATCCTGAACAGTGCCATTCAACCACAAGGCTCATTTTCTACATGCCCATCTGACAGAGCAGAGGACTCTGGTGAGAGCAGGAGAGGGGGCTTGTGCTTTACGGTGAATAAGGACTGGTGTGACGGTAGGAATGTGAGGTGTACTGTTCCTGCTGTGGACCACTGCTATACACCGTTCAGAGGCGGCTACTGTGCGGTGCTGCCAGTGTTCAGGAGGAGCAACAGAATGGCGGTCTAGTTGGGGTCAGTATGTGTGGACAATTAAATCATTCCACAACCAGAATCCATGGGTTACCAGAACCATCCGGAAACATGGACAATTATAAAGCAGCAGCCAACAATGCAAGAAAATGCAAAAAAAGACAAAATTACAGTGTACACGTTAAAGGAGCTGGTGGGATCACATTTCACTGGAGTTCCTTGTATAATTCCAAGTTACAAATAAATGATTGATTGAATGTATATAAGCCGTCGCACACGTGTATGTATCCTTGGCTGCCCCCCAAAAATACCTTGCCTTATTGAAACTATGTCCCCGCATATATGTTTCCACCAATGACTAGAAAATGACAAAAGATGTGCATTGTCAAACATCATGCAAAACCTCAAAAGATTATCACAACTTTGAGTTTTTTTTATTTCACTGCTGTCTGAGTAGTTTCTACAGCCGTCACGATTTTTTATTTCACACCGCAAATCCATGTACTCTCTCAGCTGGCAGGAAATGTGGGGATTATGGTGTCAGTTTCTTAGTATGAATATATAATATAACCATAACAATTGCAATTACAATTAGTACAAACGGCTGTGTTAAGATTGACATCAGCAGCCTCCTCATTCATTTCAGTGACACCACTGGGTTGGCACAATGGGATCTAAACGCAGAGGGCCCCAGCAAAATAAGCTCAGGAATACAACAAAATGCCACATACCAGCAAACATTCCTGGCAGATAACGTTGCGACATTAATGAAATAATTCTCAGGCAATGTGGCTCTATTTCCAGTCTGAACAACTGTTTACAGGGTCATATGTAACACAGCTACTTAGGCTTAAGTTGTCCCACCTCAACAGATGTGATAAAACTCACAGAACTGCCACTCAGACTTGATCCGTACACACCCACACAGTCCTGAGAAGACATCTAATCAGTCAAACACCTGCGTGGGTGTCCAGCAGCTTTAGCACAAGGCTGACAGTTAACATTTTTATGAGTGAGTTTTTAAAGCAACATAACATGACTATCAGAAGTCTGGGCAGATTCGTAAGCATTGCTGTAGTGGGGTGTGTCATTCTGTTCACATGCTGTCTGTGTGTCTAACCTGTGTCGTCATCTTCCATCTCTCCATTGAGTTCAGATGCCCTGATGAGTCGAGCCTCCATCACCTCCATCTCCATGGACTCCATCTGCTTTTTCATGTTGTCAAACTTGGCCTGGTGGATCACAAAAGAAACAAAACAAAACAAAAAAAAAAACAGTTTCTAACACATCTTTCTCCATGGATTAACCTGTGAATTCTACAGGTTTTCGTGTGTTGGAGCCCAACTAGAAGCACATCACAAAGACAGAGAGGACCACATTCTCAGGGGCCCATGGAGGGAAGTTTTGGTAGTTGTTAAAAAACTAAGATCACACTAAGTCCTGTCATAACGTGCTGATGCTACTCGTGACCTTCAGTGTGTACCTCTGGGGTACTGGCTCTTTGTCACGTTCCTCGGGTCATTCCTGAACAATGTTTATGGTATGGCATGGTGTATTGTCCTGCTGGGGGGACACCGTCATCAGGGAGTGCCCTTGCCATGAGGTGTTTGGGTTGGTGAAGCATGTCAGGTGGCATCCACATGAATACCAGGACATAAGGTTTCTCAGCAGAACATTCAACTGTTACAAGATTATCAATGTTATTCACTTGACAGTGGTTTTAATATTTTGGCTGATCGGTTTATATGTCTCTTCAACTTCGGTAGTTGTGTCATTTATTACATTAGATGTTTCTCTCAACACGATACTTTACTGTATAGATTAATCCAAAAATGGCACTGGTCCATTCCACTGCAAACATTCCCAACATGCAATGAACCTTTCCCTCTGTGTGGATTCCCACATTGCCCCCTTGTGCCTCTTCCTCACTCACAAGAAGAAAATAAATCCATCCCACATTTCTATAAGCCTGGCCATTTGGAGGCAGCCCCTCCCAATGGCTATCTGAGCAGTCACAGGAAAAAATCTATCCCAACATCCCCCAATAAAAACAGAGAAAGAAATCATGTCAAAAATGTCAAATTGTGAACTAAATGGATGGAGGAAGCTGGGGGAGGGCAGTGCTGGAGAAATGGCCTGACAATATGATTTCACAATTACAGTCCTGGCTCTGGCTCTGGCTCTGGCTGTGTGTGTGTGTGTGTGTGTGTGTGTGTGTGTGTGTGAGGGAGCAAGAGAAGAGAAAGCTGGTGGATAGCTGAAAAACAGGGAGCGGCTTATAGACAGCTTGTGTCCATGTCAGAATGACTGCATGATGCACTGCACTGTTGCAGGTGTCAGTGCAGCACTGGCTGATCCGCTGTTTTGGCAGATTATGTTTTGAATGATATTAAGGTTCAAACTTATGCTAAGATTTCTTTTAAGTCTATCTTAATACTACAACTGCATGCCAGATACTGTATACAGTTTGTTGAAAGTGCTAATGGTTACTGTAATCATTCCTCCTCTCCAACATGGCTGTGAAGTGATCCCTTCAAAGTGCTTGTGATTGCACTGTAAAATATGGGGAGTGAACCCAACAGTCCTCTGCTAAAGTATGTTCCAAAGTTCAGCTGAAGCTAATACAACGCTACAAATTGAGGCTGGAGATAGACAAATCGAGGTTTTGTATTTTTTTTAATTGTGTGTAATTTTATTGCAGGTATTTTGTCCCAGACAACATTCCCAACACTTTCTACACTCGAAGAAATAAGAGTTCCAAAAGGGTTCTTCCTGAAGGGGTGAGGTTCTACCCAGAACCATTTGCTTCTGAAGAACCCTTTTTTGAAGAAAGGGTTCAATATTAGCTTCATATTAACTTCAGCTGAACTTCACTAAAAGGATGTTTTGCACTGTATGAGGACCATTACTGACAATGTATCTATAGCTCTATAAACTGAATCACTTTACAGCCAGTATGGAGAGAAGGAAAAACGAACAAATAACTTACAATGCACTGTAGGCCACAATATTCTTTCGATTAATATTTCCAAGATTCTCATGTCCCCTTGACATTCCCTCATATTAACCAGGGAAGGACAGTTAAAAATGAAGAAGGACACTTTTAAGCATCTAACCTCAAACCATTTCCTCTTCATTTCAGTCCAGTGCTGCTCCAGCTGTAGTTGTATTCATTTTCTGACTGTTTTGGGTTCTCTAGTATCAGTACTCATGGTGCTGAATTTGATATATATATTCGTCTACTGGTTTTTAACAACAGGACTTGAAGCTCAGCAGTCTGAAATTCTTCTTTTTACTCTTTGGTAAAACATTTTGTGAATTAATGAAAACTTGCTCACAAACAGAACAGAGCAGATAGGCTTATAAGGCAATTTTGGGCTGTTGATGCAAATGGTCAAATCTCACAAATGCACCACTGCTCATGAACAGATGGCTTGTAAAGGCTGAAATAAGGAGTTCACAAATAGTTTTTAGAGATGTTTTTTGTTTTTTTAACAAGAGTGTACAAAACTGTTCTCACATGAGGCCAATGTGAGCACTGTGCCTCACAATAAAATGGCATATTAAAAAATGCATTTTAGAGGTCTGACGTGGATATGAACGAATGTCAACACAATTTCAGAAGAATCCAAGTGTTTATAAGATGTAAATATGGTACAAAATACCCCACAAGTTCAAGGGTGTCTCAGAATTATTATGTAACTTTATGTACCTACTCTGGCAAAAACAGTACAAATGTCATTATTTACAGTATTGTAAATGTGACCTTATAATAATACTCCAGCACCATCCTGTAAAAACATTTTTTCCAGGGAAACAAAGAAAGAGAAATCTGCAAAGATTGAGCTACAATTACTTTGTGAAAAATACACGTGTCGGAAAATCTACTGCTCATGTGAAAAAAAGCCTGCCCTGTATTATAAGCATAACATTCGTAGTAATCTTTGAAAAAGTGTATTTGTTCCTACAATGAAAGACTCAGGGAAGAAGAGAATGTTCTGTGCTTGAACTCTCCAATATTGAATAAATTAAAGGCCACATACATACAAACTGGAATTTTGTTGTGTTATAGGTAAAAAAACAAACATATTGAGACAGGGAGGTTTTACAGCTCAACAGGCTGTGCTCTCCTGCTGCACACACCTGAAGGGGATCATTTGATCTGCTACATGGGAATACACTGATTAATGTGAGTTCCTGTATATACGTGTGTATGTGTGTGTGTGTGTGTGTGTGTGTGTGTGTGTGTGTGTGTAATCTAGTGTCAGTATGGACAAACAGCAATGAATTAACAAGTGACAGAAGAATATTGGTTCCTGTGTGAGATCATACAGGAAGTGATTCATTTACACACAATGCTATTAAAAGGTCCAGTATGCAGGGAATATATTTGCAGAAATTGAATATAATATAAAAGTATGCTTTCTTCTTCTTCTTCGTCCTTGCTGCAGCAGCCGTGGATTCAATCCCAGCCTGCGGCTCTTTGCTGCATGTAATCCCCTCTCTCTCCCCATTTCACACTGTCCTGTCTATTAAAGGCATAAAAGGCCAAAAAAATAATCTTAAAAAAAAAACAAAACATGTTTTCTTTTGTGTACAATTGCCTGAAAATGAGAATTGTGTTTTTGTTACCTTAGAATGACCCATTTCTATCTACATCGGGAGCAGGTCCTTGTTAGATCGCCATGTTGCACCGTCATGTTCCTACAGTAGCCCAGAACAGACATACCAAACACTGGCTCTAGACAGACTCATTTGTGCCTTCCCATTTTCATGTCAGCCATTGTAGTGGGAAGCCTAAATCGTTTTTTTAACGTGAAATTGCTTTACTCAGTGTTTTTAGCGGTATAAATCATCAGGTCCCTTTGTTTTGCAGAGAACAGACCCCTGCAGCTAATTCAGCTCCCAGTAAAAACCTCCTGAACAATGAACACCGAAGGAATTCAAATCGGGAGAAGTTTCAACTGGTTGCAATCTGCAATTTTCATGGCTTGATGCCACTAAATCACCCTAAATCTTACACACTGGACCTTTAAAAATTACATACATAGACATAATGTTACTAATAGACATATGATAATGTTGTATAAATCTCTCTTTTTTAAAAAAAAAAAATATATATATATACACACACACACATATATATGTATTTTTACGGCTTTTTGCCTTTAATGGACAGAGACAAGGTGAAATGGGGAGAGAGAGAGAGAGTGGGGGGGATGACATGCAGAGAGAGTCACAAGCCGGAGTCGAACCTGCGACCGCTGCGGCGATGATTCGCCTTTGTATATGGGGCGCCGGCACTATCTACTACGCTACCGATGCCCCAGTCCAGCACCTCTTAAATCATTCCACTTCTTTCCATTTTCACTTTGTCTCCCTCTACCAACGCCATCTGGTTGACTTTTTGTTCCAACAACAACATCAGTACTCCTTTAGAAACCTTATAATATACTGTACTAAAAAATCCCACAAGATCAAAGGCAGTGCTGGCTAACTGTTCCGCTCTTTAATAATTCAAGCTGATGTACTAATGTTAAATTTATATACAAATGAGCAGACATTTAACTATATTTTACAATGCGCCTTAACATTAAACTTCATGGTGAAGTTGGAGAATGTGGCTGTGTTGTAGAAAACTTTATTACCTTATTGCTAAAGGGCTAATTGGGCAATAAACTGTTATCCATCTCTATTTGCCATCACAATAAAGTAGCTCCATTTCCATTTGCCTTAATAGAACTCTGCTCGGAAAAGAGCATCAAGTGATGGAATGGGTCAGTGCTATAATGGACACAGTGACACATTAGTTCCCTGGTGTGCGACAGTTTTAATCAAAGCTAAACTTAAGAGTTAGACTGCAGCCATTTAATGGTGCAGTACGTGAAGACAACAAGACTCTCTTATTACATGACTGTGTCATTTAACAACAGTTCCCCTGTTATCTTCTGTGTGTGTGTGTGTGTGCGTGTGTGTGTGTGTGTGTGTGTCTCTCTCTCTCTCTCTCTACCTGCAGGTCCTTGATGTCCTTCTCAAGGCGAAGTCTCTCAGAAGTCTCAGTCTCCAGCAGCTGGGAGGCCGACTCCCCAGTGTTCCGCTCATCAGCCAGCTCTGACGACAGCTCTGTGATCTGATGCAAAACAAAAACATACATACACACAGTCACACACACATAGAGCAAGTGTCAAGCATGTTTATACTGTATATATGTTCAGTTTGGACAATTTATTATGTCACAAATTGACAGAAAATGACAGAAAACACATAAGAACTATGTTCTTTAGCAAAATCAACACACTCTTCAACCAAAACTTAGTTGAATGTTTATTGGGGAAAGACACCTATATTTCCATGGATGGATATGTAGAGGATATCACATGGCATATTAGTTTTGCTCTGTGGCTCTCCCCATTAGAATTACATTCCATTTTCATAGTAAGTGAACACTGGGGGTGCTTGTCATTTGCCTTTTTACATGTTTCCTCACTTCCTGGATGACCAGAAAATTAATCTTGTCCGCCATTATGCCTCAAGGCTTGAGCAATGATACAGGAGACCATCCTTAGCAGATTTTTTTTTTTTTTTTACAGAAGTCTATTATTGGACTGAGAGTCCCCTGTAGTAGAAATCCGTCAGTGACTGGATGCTGCAGCTGACTGGACGGCTCTGATCACTACAGTTTTAAAGTGGGACAAACAACAGATTCAACTTTAAGGTGTGACACCATCACCATGTTTAGATTTTAATTGTTAAAACAACTTTTATCATTCATCAGATGATGTTGTAGCAACATGCACCCACCTACATTTGGACAGCATATCACCTTCTCTGTGTAATACAACTCTTCAAAAATACAGCATCTGAAAATCTGTTATGTGGTGTTCCCCATGGTTCCGTCTTTGGCCCGCATCTGTTTGCCTTGTAAATGTTTCCCCTTGGACAGATAAAACTCTTTAAATGTATCTCCTATCCCTGCTACGCAGATGATATTCAACCATACATTTCATTTAAGTCTTAAAATGTAGCACATTTGTCTGTTTTAAATGACTGCCTCAACGCCTCTACAAAAAACTTGATGTCAGATCATGTCCTACAGCACAATGCTGACAAAACAGAATCTTCTGTTACTGTTCCACCCAGTCTTGTCCCCATGTTAATGGAAGGTCTGGGTTCTCTTTCCTCTTCTGTTAAATCCTCCCTATGAAATGTAGGTGTCACTATGGACCAGGTTTTGGCTCTGACTCTGGAACACAATGAAACTCAGGACCATTGTGTCACCTGCAGAGATGGAAATTATGAGTTACGCTTTTATGTCATCCCGTCATGGCTATAGTAATTGTCTTCTCACCTGCCTGAGTGGAAAATCCCTGGATAGCTTACAAGTGGTCCAAAATGCTGCTGTGAAGCTTTTTACCAGGTATCAAAAAGGTCTCATGTGACACCTATTTCAATTTCTCTTCACTGGCTCACCATCAAATTCAAAATCCAATTAAAGGTTCTTGTGATCACTTATACAGTTCTACATGGTCAGACACTTGCCTACCTCAGAGATCTACTGCAGCCCTACGTTACAAAATCTGATGTCTGATCAGGGTTTGTTGGTTGTTCCTCCCTCTAGGCTCAAGATAAAAGGAGACTGTGCTTTTGAGGCTGAAGATGTCTTATTTCTCTAAAAGTGTGTTTCCCACTCACATCTCACTTAGGAGGTACTCAAGGAAAAGACACAAGTGATGTATGTGTAAGTATGTAGGATTTACAGGGACATATTGGTACAAATGTAATATAATATTAAAAACTTAACTTTTAAACTTAAAATTAAAAACTGTGTTTTCGTGACCTTAGAATGAACTGTTTATGCCTACATACAGAGCAAGTCTTCTTCCATCGAGCCCACCATGTTGTTTCTACAGTAGCCCAGAACAGAAAACCAAACACCATTTGCATATTTGCGCTGGCCACTGTAGTTCTCCTACATATTTGGCACATGGGAGAAGTTTCAGTTCTGCAGCCTCACTGCCAGATGCCACTAAATCCTACACACTGGACATTTAAGACAAATGAGAAGCACTCAGGCTGAAAACTAGTGCTACTACATTAGGTCAGCAAAAACAAGATTTGAGATAGCAACAAGCTGCTTTTTTTACTCTATTTTACACAATCATATATATATATATATATATATATATATATATATATATATATATACATATATATATATACACAGTTTATTTGTGTAGTACGGTTGTTATATACTGTACGCTGTATAGCATGCTGTACGTAGTGCAATGTGTCTAGCCTTTGTTGTGTTCTTACATTCTCAATTTTTATACTAACAATATTAATCTTGAACAGCATGCTTTGGCAATAATGTCTCCAACTATGGTTAAGCCAGTATGCAAAGCTGTCATGTGTCTAACTTTTGTGTTTTTTCTCAGCATTCTGAGATGATTCTCAGACGTGACCTTAATCCTCCTCTCTACACGTGTCTGACTGTGTCTGTGTTTTTACCCGGCTCTCAAGGCGGTCGCTGTTGAGTCTCAGCTCGTTCCTTTCTTTCTCCACCTTCTCCAGCTTCTGCTTCAGCTGCTGGATCTCTTCCTGACAGGCGAATACAGACAGTGTAAATGACAGACAGACAGACAGACATGTTTGTAAAGATACAGCAGATGGAGTGAATTAATCAGCATATAAACTCATAATACTCATCATTTTGTTCATTTTTTGTGTAATTGTAGGGTTGTACTTTACACAGTTTCATATATCATGTATATAAACTAAGCACAAAAAGTAAGGAAATTTGTGTTTGGTAGATTATTTCTTTGTTGTAACAATGCTTCTTGGCAATACATCTTATATCATTGGAAAGCCTGTTTATTTCCCTTTCAAATGGTGTCACATTTGTAAGGAACATGCATTTGTGGGATGAGCAGCAGAGCTGAGTATGTGGGTTGGGCCCATGAAAAATTTGCCAAATCTTCTCTGCAAATGTAATCGAACGCAACTGGACTTGGTTTTGTCTTAGAAGACGTTTCACCTCTTATCCAAGAGGCTTCATCAGTTCATGCTTGTCTGACTAGGCTGGAACTAGTCTGACAAACTGGTGTGGAAGCACCCAGGTATTTAACCTCTGGGGAGGTCTTCACAAGGCCAATGATGTCACTGGTTCGTTAGTGCTCCAATGGTGTGTCCATGACAGTCGTTGAAACTCCTGCTGCAACGGTTGTCACTGGAGTCGTTAGAGTCACATGAGGCCATTTGTGAACAACCGTTGTTTTACAGGTTAAGTTGTTAAGCCTCCTGGACAAGGATGAAAGGACAGCATTATAGGTGGGGGATAGGTGGTGTTGCAGACCTCCTCCTCTATTGAGAGATGGCTTTTCCAATTTCAAATAGATGGCTTCTTTTACACCTCTTTCAAACCATTGGTCTTCCCTGTCCAAAATGTGCACATTGCTGTCTTCGAAGGAGTGTACTTTCTCCTTGAGGTGTAGATAGACAGCTGAGCCTTGCCCTGACGAGTTAGCCCTTCTATGTTGGGCCATGCGTTTGTTTAGTGGTTGTTTTGTTTCACCAATGTACAAGTCTGGGCATTCCTCACTGCATTGGACAGCGTACACTAGGTTGCTCTTCTGAGTGTGTGGTGTACGGTCTTTTGGGTGTACCAGTCTTTGTCTGAGTATGTTACTGGGTTTGAAATACACAGGGATGTGGTGTTCGCTGAAAATCCTCCTGAGTTTTTCAGATACCCCAGACACATAGGGGATGACAATGTTATTGCGCTTGTTCTTTTCTTCCTCACCCACCTTGTTCTTTCTGGAACAGGCTGCTGATTTCACAAAGGTCCAACTGGGGTAACCACAAGTTTTTAGAGCCTCCCTCAGATGTTCATGCTCTTTCCCTTGGGCCTGAGTGCTAGTAGGTACGTTATCAGCTCTGTGTTGTAGGGTCCTGATAACACCTAGTTTGTGTTCCAGTGGGTGGTGAGAATTGAACAGTAAGTATTGGTCTGTGTGAGTGGGTTTCCTGTATACCCCAATGTGGAGGTCTCTGTCCTCTGTAATGTGCACATCACAATCCAAGAAGGGCAAACTATTCTCCTTAACATCTTCTCTTGTGAACTTGATGTTTCTGTCCTTTGAATTGATGTGTTCAGTGAAAGCTTGTACCTCTTGAGTTTTGATTTTAACCCATGTGTCATCCACATATCTGAACCAGTGGCTCGGTGCTGTTCCCTCAAAGGAGTTCAATGCTCTGTATTCTACATCCTCCATGTACAGGTTAGCCACAATGGGAGATACCGGTGAGCCCATGACACAGCCATGTTTCTGTCTGTAAAAATTGCCATTGTATTTGAAATAGGTAGTGCTCAGGCAGAGCTCCAGTAGTTGGCATATCTGGTCTGGGCTGAGCTTGGTTCTGTCGTGGAGGGTGTTGTCATGTATCAACCGTTGCCTGACTGTTTCCAAAGCCTCCATGGTTGGAATGCAAGTGAACAGGGAAGTCACATCATAGGATACCATGGTATCATCTGGATCCATTTTTAAACCTCTTACTTTGTTCACAAAGTCTATGGAGTTCTGGATATGGTGGGGCGTATTGCCCACCAAGGGAGCCAGGATGTTGGCTAAATGTTTGGCAATGTTATACATGACCGAGTTAATGCTGTTGACAATGGATCTGAGGGGGGGCCCTTCTTTGTGAATCTTGGGGAGCCCATATATGCACGGGATGGCATCTTGGGGGTACAGACGGTGATATTGTAGGCGATCAATGGTGCCCTCTTTCTGTAGTTTTTGTAGGCATTCTATTGTCTTTTTCTTGTATCCACTGGTTGGGTCTCGTTTCAGCGATTCATAGGTGTTAGTGTCACTGAGAAGTGTAGAGACCTTGCTGTGGTAGTCAGATGTGTTGAGAACTACTGTACATCTCCCTTTATCTGCTGGAAGGATGGTAATGTTTGGATCCTTGCTCAGGGATGTCACGGCTTTCCTTTCCTCAGTAGTGAGATTGGAGGGTGGGGGCTTAGCACTGGACAGAGCTGCTGACACTTTTAACCTAAGCTGCTCGGCTTCGGTTTCTGTCAAGTTGTTTTTCCTTATAGCTGATTCTGTAGCTGTGATCAGATCAACTATAGGTAATTGCTGTGGTGTCACGGCAAAGTTCAGTCCTTTGGCTAAGACCCCTCTCTCTGGGTGGGTAAGTTCCCTGTCTGTTAAGTTCTTTACCCATCTGTCATGCGTTTCATCTTGTGTGGGATTGTCAGTTTTTTGCCTCCAAGTAAGGATTTCTGTCTTGTTAGTGTTGCTTCGTATTTGTAGGTTATTGAATTTCCTTTTTTGTCTTTCTTAGCTCATGGTGTGTTGAGATAGTTGTGCTTTATTTGTGAAGTCAATGATCTTTCCAAGGACGGCCTCAGGTAAGAGGGATGTTAGTTTTTGGAGTAAGTGGTCCGCTTTCTCCTTCAGCCCTTCAGTGGTGAAATGGGTCTGTCTCACTCTCTCATTTAATAGCTGGTTTTGTGCCTTTTCCAAGATCTTGTCCACTCTATAGCCTTTCATAGTGGAACGTAGGTGTAGGCTTGTTGGTATTAGCCTGTTTTGTCTGCATCTCAGATTAAACCGTAGGTGGTTTCTGTAATCTGCAATCTTTCGAGCCATCCTTTCATATTCCCGCACCATTTTGAGGGTGTCAACCCCAAATTGTTCTGCAACATGCCTGTGGATATTCTCATTCACCCAGGTCATAGTTATCTCAAGGCAATTGAATCGAACGCAACTGGACTTGGTTTTGTCTTAGAAGACATTTCACCTCTTATCCAAGAGGCTTCATCAGTTCATGCTTGTCTGACTAGGCTGGAACTAGTCTGACAAACTGGTGTGGAAGCACCCAGGTATTTATATTTGAAGACCTCCCCAGAGGTTAAATACCAGGTGCTTCCACACCAGTTTGTCAGACTAGTTCCAGCCTAGTCAGACAAGCATGAACTGATGAAGCCTCTTGGATAAGAGGTGAAACGTCTTCTAAGACAAAACCAAGTCCAGTTGCGTTCGATTCAATTGCCTTGAGATAACTATGACCTGGGTGAATGAGAATATCCACAGGCTCTGCAAATGCCAAATAGGTTTTTTTGCTGTTGCTATTGACACTTGTTTTGAGCTTCTGTTACCCCCAGGTCCAATCAGGCACCTGATTGTCAGCACCTGTGAGCATGGGCCCTGCTGCAGTGATCAGGTGGTGTCTGCTCCAAGAATCAGCATGCCATGTTTGACTGATCTGGATAAGGCCTGTGCAATAGGGCAACTTCAAGCTGGTGTTCCGCAGAACCAAGTTGCAGCATTATTTGGAGTGAGTCGTAGCACCATCTGCAAACTGAAGGCCAAGTTCCATATAATGGGGGATGTAAGAGACAGGCTGTGTAGTTGGCGTCCCAAGAAGTCCGTTTCCTCATCCTGTCAGCACTTAGGAACCGTAGGCAGTCTTCATCAGATATGCAGTCAAGGTTTGCAGGACGAAATAGCCAACGGCTCTCTGCCCAGACAGTCTGGAGCAGACTGCACGCAGCCAATCTCCAGTCTCATAGGGCTGCCAGGAGGCCTGCCATGACTGCCTTTCACCGCCAGGCCCATTTGCGCTGGTGTCAGCAACACATGCACTGGAACCTGAACATGTGGAGGAACATTATGTTCAGCAATGAATCCAGATTCTGCCTATGGCAGTTGGATTGTAGGGTCAAAGTGTGGAGAACCACTTTGCTGATTGCTGCACCGACAGAGTAACATCTTTTGGTGGAGGCAGTGTGATGGTGTGGGGTGGCATCTCCCTCACTGGAAAAACGAGGCTTGACGTCATTGGAGGCAATCTCAATGCAGAGAGATATCGAGATGTAATTCTGCAACAAGTGGCAATCCCATATCTCCACAGTCTGAGACCTAACTCTATCCTCCAATATGACAACGCTTGCCCCCACAGAGCGGGGTTTATCAGAGACTACCTCCAGAATTTGGGAGTGGAGAGGATGGAATGGCCTGCCAACAGTCCTGACCTCAACCCCATTTAACACTTGTGGGATCAGCTTGGGCGTGCTGTTCGTGCCAGAGTGACCAACACCACCAAGTTGGCTGACTTGCGACAAATGCTGGTTGAAGAATGGGATGCCATCCCACAGCAGTGTGTGACCAGGCTGGTGACCAGCATGAGGAGGAGGAGGTGCCAGGCTGTTGTAGCTGTGTACGGTTCTTCCACACGCTACTGAGGCTCCTGTTTGTTAAATGAATAAATTGTTAAATTGCCAATATGTCTTGTTTCTTCAGACTTAAATCATCCAATCCACCAAACAAGAGTCAACAGCAAAAAAAAGGTGTTTGGCATTGGCAGAGAAGATATGGAAAATTTTTCATGGGTGCAACCCATATACTCAGCTCTGCTGCTCATCCCACAAATGCATGTTCTTTGCAAATGTGGCACCATTTAAAAGGGAAATAAACAAGCTTTTCAACGGTATAAGATTTGTTGCCAAGAAGCACTGTTACAACAAAGAAATAATCTACCAAACACAATTTTCCTTACTTTTTGTGCTTAGTTTATATTGTGTTTTTTTATATGATATATAATATATTTGGGTTGGGGGAAAAAATTGATACAGCATTGTATTGCGAAATTGAACATATTGAAAACTTTTTATTATCAGATAAAACAGATGTTGACAAAAAATTTTCATCCTATTTAGAATTTTAAATGATATTTTGTTATGGATTTGGCCAACTTTAAAGAGGGCTACCACAGACATTAAATGAAATATTAGACAATACATCAAGTGGGCCACTTCAAAAAATGACTGAACCCAAATGAAAGGAGGCTGGAGCACTCGATAAAATTGCAGAGCTTTTAATAAGGTTTTGTTTTGACGCTACTGCGTCTTCGTCAGAGTCAAACAAAAGTTTGAAAAAACTCGTTCATTTGACTCAGAAGAAGACGCAGTAGCGTCGAAACGTCAGTCTGTTTGCACCTTATTAAAAGCTCTGCAATTTTATTGAGTGCTCCAGCCTCTTTTCATTTGGGTTCAGTCATTTTTTGAAGTGGCCCACTTGATGTATTGTCTACTATTTTGTCCTGTGCTGTGAGCACCGATCCAGTTTTATTTTTGGCTGAAGTGCAAGAGTGCCTTTCTTTGATTAAATGAAATATGATGACTCCTATGAGTTTGTATCAGCCTTCAAAAATCCAGTCTTACATTCCACCAGAAATATGCCTTTTATTTCCTCTAACAAGTCAAAGCCCAGCATCATTTACACCATAAATCCATAAACATATATCCACCAGAATGTTTGTCTGTGTGCGTGTGTATGTGTATGTGAGTGTGTGAGTGTGTATGTGTTTCTATATGCTCACGTCCTTGCCGCGGATCTGTTCCTCAGTGAGTTGCACCTCTATCAGAGGTCTGACGGTGGTGAAGAGCTTCCACCATGGCCAATCTTTAACACCACGATTCTTCTTTATGTTCTTCTGGATGCAGCGGATAGCCAGATCCTGGATCTGTCACACACATGCAATAATATTAGAAGGAGGGATTAATTGATTAATTAATCAACCAACATAATTTGGTTAGTTTACACCTGTAAGAGCATTAACAGGTCACTGCTGATGGATGCACTGTTTTTTTCAGAGTGGTCAAGTGCCAATGTAACAGCAAATCACTACCAAGAGGTACATTAGGACAAGTGGGTTAGTATTTGGCAGAGGGACTTTTTTGAGCCACCATTTACAATTCCTGACTTTGTGACAAGGTATTTATTTATTGTACATCACATATGCCTACACTTGCATATTGTTTGCTGGACTTATTTTTAAATAGGTTAAGATTTTTCTTGGTATCCTGTAATGCGGGTCATTCCTACTGAATGTTACAATTTTCACTTGTGGATCTACGAGCAAATATGTGGGAGGGTAATAAATAAATGTTTTGGGGGTAAAAAAAAAATAATTAAATGTTTGTGCTGGCATTGGCCAGTCCTCCAAAATAAGACATGATGAGCAAATCTAGAATTTTAAGTCTACTGGAAATGAGAATCCTGACTGTACTTCGATTCAGACTCTCCAACATTGCTTCCATTTGTAAAACCAAACCAAGACAAGATTTTCTTCAAGAAAGGAGATGCCTAAAGATGCCTAAACATGGCTAAAGAGAAGATTAGGCAGTCACCAGCCCTGTATGATCACACATGCCTCAAAATCATCAGCAGTTTCATTTAATTTGGCAAAAACTTGCATGTGGTTTGGCTGATGTCTATCAGACAGACTGCTAACGTTTTGAAACACAAATTAAACCATCAATGTTACACTGGCAGCTTGTTGAAGAGGCATTAAGAGATTTTTTTCACTAACTGCAGGTAATCTGGAGGGCCATTCATAACACACAATTGGGACAAATTGCTCTCTTCAGCAAAGACTGGCATGACTGGGAGGTCTTGATGACAGAAATGTTACTCATCAGAGAGGATTTACAGGGGAGATGAAAAAATCTTTTTCAAACATGGAACCCAGGAATTTTTATTTGTTGAAATGTTCATGTCACTCAAATGTCAGCTTCCATTTTCAGGTTTGGAGATCAGGAATGACCCAGTTACAGAGAGAGCTAAACTTCTGACCATGAAGACCAGTAACTGGTTTAAAGCTGACTGAGGGCAGGGAAAAGATCTGTGGCAGTAGCGCAGCGGGATGAAAGGAAAAACCAGCAGCCTTGAAGAGTAGCTTGAGAAATACTGATCTGGGCCATTTCACTCTAATCTTTTTTCAGAACACTTTCATAAACTTTATGTCAGATTCCCACACTCCTCCTGATCTGGACAAGAAAATACTCTTTCTTTTCCTCAAGCTTCCAATTTTAGGGTGACTTTTCTTGATTGAGGCTGATTTAATGTTACTTGACAAATCATCTTTTCAAGAAGTTGTTGTAGTAGATTAGTAAACTAGTTTTAAGTTGTAAATAGTAATCAAATTTTCAGGTAGAGCTAAGAAGAAACAAGTCTGAGAAGTCAAAGGCTGTCATACTAATATATACCTTTTAAAGAAAATTAGACTAATTTGCTTATTTCTAGAATCAGAGCCATTTTAAAATTGTGCTAGATGAAGATAAAACAGCAAATATTTGTCCTCTTCCTTTCATTTTGGTGACCTGTTTAAGTCTTCACAGCGGGACAGTTCTACATTTAAGTTTATGATATTGTCCTAGTCGGATATAAGGCACATTGCTGCACCAGTATTACAAAAAATGACACGATTATATATATATAAAAAAATGTATTCTCACACTTAGCCTGAAACTCAAAATTATCTTACTTGATATTATACAGAGTTGACATTCACTTACTATTGTACTTCTTCTGCTGTGGCTCGTGTCTACTCTCTACAAACAGAAGCTGCTGTGCGTAGTGACGTCCTGGTAGAGGGATCCATCCTCTGTCATTCAGTGTGTTTACATGACCATAAGTAGGTCGGTTACTAAGGTAATCGGAGAACCTGTTTACATGTAACCCGGTTACTGTACATCTGCATATGCATGCAGCAGCTCAGTAATCAGATTTCTCCCTGACCTCTGACCCTGTACTGCAAGCATGGCTCTCATATTTTATCTAACATAAAACAATGGATGGAATATCTTGAATTTGAAGATGCATATCACTCCATGAACAATCTCTCCTTTCATCTACCTGCTCTGTTGTTACATTCCCTGTCTTAAGTCATTGTCCTGCACAAGCTCACATGCAAACAGCCCATGGGGGTACAGGGAGGGCGAGGGTGAAATTATTCCTTTTCTGAATTTAGGATCTAGGCATAAAGGGTTTATGGTGTTCAGTTTCTAAGGCCCTCTGAAATAAATCTGTGATTTGAGCTATGTAAGTAAGAGAGTTAGTTTTATTTTACGTTTTGTAAAGCCTTATATATAACTTCTGCATATGCACAAAATATGGCCTGAAAGAGGCATACGCCACTTGCCATGCAAAAGCTGTCATCTATAAAAAAATAACAGACTTGCAGGAGAATATGTGCACCTGTAGTGAAACTGACCAATGGGTACAAACATTGTGGACACAAGGGAAGTACCTGACACAAATGGTCATATGTACAATGATGGCTCTTACACTTTTAATTTCACTTCATATTATTTCAAGATACAACTGATTGTAAGTCTGATTGCTGTAATAACTAAATAAAGATATAAACATAAACCGTTAAGCATATGAATAATGTAATGGCACTTGTGTGTAATGTTGCTTTGCGTGTACCACTTGTGGGTGTGTAGACGGCAGGATATAAGGCTGTGCACACATTTACAGGGGACTGTGATTTATAAATGTAACACTTGCCTGCAGATGAGTGTGCGCATGATTATATAAATCGGAATCCTTGTTGGCACACACCATTTTAGACTTTCGTGTGCACATACTCTTTTTTTTTTTTTTTAAAGATAAATTTTTGGGGCTTTTTGCCTTTAATGGACAGTGTGAAATAGGGAGAGAGAGAGAGAGAGAGAGAGAGAGAGAGAGAGAGAGTGGGGGGACAACATGCAGCAAACGGTTGCAAGCCAAAGTCGAACCCGTGACCGCTGCAGCAAGGCATTGCCTCTGTACATGGGGTGCCGGCAATATCCACCAAGCTACCCACGCCCATGCACGTAATTTTTTAGTATGGATCCAACAGGTGTCCCCTATAGTGGCCAATCTTTACATGGAAGATGTGGAGAAGAGAGCGCTGACCACCTTTCCAGGAACAGCTCCTAGCCACTGGTTCAGGTATGTGGACGACACCTGGGTCAAAATCAAAACTGAGGAAGTGAAAACCTTCACGGAACACATTAACGCAGTGGACCCCAACATTAAAATTCACATGGGAGAATGTCAGAGGAGACAGTCCACCTTTCTTAGACTGTGCAGTGCACACTGAAGAGGACAGGAACCTAAACATAGAGGTGTACAGAAAACCTGCACACACGGACCAATACCTGCTGTTTGACTCTCACCACCCACTGGAGCACAAGTTGCATCAAAACATGCCCACCAGGACAGAGGGGAAGGTGAAGGAACAGAAACAAATCAGGGAAGTTCTTCAAACCTGTGGCTATCCCGACTGGGCCTTTGCAAAAACCTCAAAAAGACCCAGAGCAGACAGAGAGGAAGAGACACAAAAACGTAACAACATTGTCATTCCTTATGTTGCAGGAGTGTCTGAGAAACTCAGGATTTTCAACAAACACCACATCCCTGTGCACTTTAAACCCAGTAACATACTGAGACAGAAACTTGTCCACCCCAAGGACAAAATACCCAGACATAAGCAGAGTAATGTAGTGTATGCAGTTCAGTGCAGCCAGGAATGCACAGATTTATACATGTGCACATCTTGGCCAGGGAGGAAAGATGGTTTGAAAGAGGAGTAAAAGAAGCCTACGTCAAGCTGGAACGACCATTGTTAAACAGAGGGGGTGGCTTACGACATTACTTATCCCCCACCTACAATGCAGTCTTGGGATCCCTCCCCAGACGACATGGTGGCCAGGTGGGTCAACGACTCACATTGTGACCGTAACGACTCTGAAACTAAGAGCTCACATGTGACCCCTACGACTCTGCAAGGGTTCACACCCACACAGGGTTTAAAGCCTGCAACTTTGTACCAGTCGTTTAGAACTGAAGAAGCTCCTTGGATGAGAGGTGAAACATCTTCAAGAAACGCAAGCAAGTCCAGTTGCCTACGATATAGCACTTATGATTACCATGACCTGGATGACTGAGAATCTTCACCGACAAGTATGGATCCAACACACTGTTTTATAAATGAGGCCCCTGACCTTTGTGTTTTAGTTGCAGTGCAAACTGTCAGACTTGTGCATAAAGCCTATAGCAAGGTTTCAGTCCGAATGTAGCTCACAACCATAGACTGTATATAAAGATGGATGATGTGTCTCCACTTGCTCCAACTGTACAAAAATAAAGCCAAAATATCCTGGATGCAGCCACTGCCATCTTGCTCTGGTGACATAATTTGGAGCCAGAGTCTGTGCAGTGGCAATCTCTACTGGTAACGAGTTCCAATCCTAACATCCGTCCGACCTATCCCGAGTAACGCCACTGATAACAAGCATATCGATTGGCACACATAGGTGTCAATCATGACATCAAACCCCCTTTTTAAACATCAGATTAGTTATAGCCAAACTCATCAGAAAAATGAACACTTGAGCAAGCAGCAGATCAATTAGAACTACCTAAAATGACAGAAACTGTCTTTGGGAAAAATTTATTTTAAGTGTACTTTGTGTTTTTAGTTTGGCTCCTGTCCCATCCACTAACATGTGGGGGTGGGGTTTATGACCCAGCTAGCCACCAGGGGGGGCGTTCTAGATCTTTTGGCTTCACTTTTGGGGAGCTGTAGTGTTGTCCATCTTTGTTTACAGTCAATGCTCAAAACATAATGAAAATATGTAATTTCTGACAGATTCATGTGTTACTGTGTTGCTCTTCACTCCATACATTCTGTACCTGATGTTTTTGTCTGCTGCTACTTAAAGTCTCTTCGGTGGACACTTACCTTAAATATACATCATGATTTATTTGCTACTATTTTGCATATTACTCTGATCCATACACCAACTTTTCCATCTCAGCCAAGCAGTAATTTTTCTTTCAGTATTTCTTTTTCTTTCTTTTTTTTCTTGAATTTGCAGCATTTCCACTCAGGTTCTTGTGCATTAAAGGAGGTGAATGGAAAAGCAGTGTTATGCTGTGGGAACCCTGACAGGCACAAATATGCTCCATTTCTCTGCATGCTTGGCCTACTTACAGTCATACTACCAATCTTGGGGACAGTTTGTGTGTTTGGTTACATTTTAATGCAGCCAATTATGACTCACTAACCTCAGGTAAAACCCACTCATTGTTTGCTAATCAGTCATTAACACCTTCTACATGAATGATATTAATATAATGATGGGGTATGCTGTGGCAGATCTAAACAGTGGCCCCCCTAAATGACAGAAGAAGAAACTGTAATGACATGTGTGCGTCTTCCGCTGCCCTCTACCGCTCCTTTACACCTGCATGCACCTAGGAGGGTGTTACATAGGCCCTGGCTTACAAACACGCACACACACGCGCACACACACATGCACACCAAACAGCAGTGTCTGCCTGAGCCCACCTGTTCCCAGTCGGAGGGGTGGGGGATGGGGAGGGGGTTCTGTCTTTAGGCAACTATTTAATTAGGCTCAGTGTTGGTTGGCTGGCAGTGGAATCCCCCATGCTCCTTCACTCTCAACTGTTCCCCATGAATGTCAAAGAGATAGAGAGAGTAGAGACAGACTGCAGGGCTTCAAAGCAGCCAGTGGATCTCTTCTATTTGTCTATTCCCCCATGGCGAGGCACAGTCTCTCTTTCACCAGCTTCCCTTCCTTTCTTCCTTTCTCATTCTCCCTCTCACTTATTTCCCGGAGTGCTTTGAACACTGCTCTCCCAGACAGGGAGAGACAACTTGGAGGAAAACAGGAGACGTTCCCCAGAGTAGGAATATAGACTAGAAAGAGGAATAAACTAATTGATTTTGTGTTTTGGCAATAAAAAAAGCTCCTGAAAAAATTTAATTCTACATCCTGAGTATATAGACGTCCATTAATTACAAAACTAGGAGTTAGAACAAAACATTTTAATTAGGTCTGGGCAATATGGAGAAAATCAAATTTCAAAATATTTTTGACTATATACCTCGATATGGATATAGGGATGATATTGGCGGGATGTAGTGCATGAAAATCAACATCGGCCAACATGCTTTTTCTTAAGTGCCTCAGACTGCCTTTTTGGTTTCAGCCAGCTCCTTTATTGATCAATTGCATATGTCTTAAAGAGCACCTGATTTTTTTAACAATACTTTTTTTAACAATCTTTACATTTTTACATTTTGGCATCTCTCCTGATTGCAGCACTCCCACTGCTTTGTCATATATCTGGCTGTAAGGCATGGTATTAGTCAAATGAAAAAGATAAAGTACACCGGAAATAGCTTCTGTTGACCTTCTGATGAATGCAGATGCCAGCGTCAGCTCAATTCTTGTATGGCTAGACTTAAAGTCATAATTTGCCAGCAAACCCATTTTGATACTACTTATGGTCACTCTCTATTCACTCTCCTACAGCCATATAGTTGTAGTAGTATATATAGTTGTTTACAAACCAATAATGTTCTACTGCTGCTGTTTCACAATAAAATGTCTCAACTGGTGACACAATGGGGGGGGGGGGGGGGGGCTTTTATTGTTAAACTGTCACAGGAAACTACTATAAACTATAAACTACAATTACAGTGCGGAGGTGTTAGATGAAGAGCTGCACGGGACAAACTACATACACTGATCAGCTGCAACACTGAAACCTCTGACGGGTGAAGTGAATAACATTGATCATCTGGTTACAATGCAATATTCTGCTGGGAATCCTTTGGTCCTGGCATTTATGCGGATGCCACCTGACATGCTTCACCCATTCAAATACTGATGCAGACCAAGAACGCCCCCTAGGCAATGGCACTCCCCAATGGCAGTGACCCCTAGAGCAGGACAATGTACCATGCCACACTGCATAAATATGCTCAGGAATGGCCCAAGGAATGTGACAAAGACTGCACTGTGTCAAGTGACCTCTAAAGTCCCCAGACCCCAATCTGACTGAGGATCTGTGGGATGTTCCTGTACCCCACCTCACAACCCACATGATTCAAAAGATTCACTGCCAAATGCAGAATAAACAAAAGGGATAACCCTTGCAGTTAACTAACTACAACTTTCAACTGTAAAACAGAATAGAACGGTGCAGTGACGACAGCAGTTTTTTATGTCAAACACACAAGAACCACCCATGCACAATGTCTGAGTTCCAAAATGTGCACACATACGCAGTCTACTAAGCGAGCAGGTGAGTGAGCAAGAGAGAGAGAGATTGATTCATGTATTTTTTTAATCTAACGTTACTGATACAAAACCCCCATGACACTCTGATAAGCCTATCGCACACATTTCAAATACCAGCTACTTAGCTGTTGTTTTAGCAGCATGGATAGTGCTGCTGTCCATAGTAAACAAGGAGGGGGGCAAGAGAAAGAGACAGAGAGAAACCCTTTCACACTGCCTGTTCAAGCGGGGATGTCACACCATCATTCCGCAGCTAATTGTTATATGAAATTCTTCATGCTGTTGTCTTGGCTAGGAATGCCTTTAATGGGACTATTCCTGGTTAAATTTAAAAAAAAAAAAAAAAAAAAAAAATCCAGCTCACCCTTATGTATAAAATATACAATGGTGGACTGAGGGGGCGGAGTTGTCTCACCTTTAAGCTGGCAAAAGAGGTAGTCACAGTGCCAAATCAAAGTCTGTGTAAAAGGGACAGCCAGCAGGACGGGACGGGTGTGATGTTTTGACGACGTGTTATGAGTGCGACCCTCTGTCGTAGCACTTAAAAAGCAGTTAGCAGAAGTTAGTAGCTACGGCAAAGAAGGACAGCAGCTGAAAGTAGGGCTGGGTTGAAATATTCGCTTCATCTGATTAAAACGATCTTCACTGGAATGACACGATATTGATTCGTACAATCCAAGATTGATCTTTTAATATACGCTTTTTACCCACAGATGTGTGGAGCTTTAGCCCTGTTAATCTTGCCGATATTAAACCAGACGCTTAAGGGACTGTAGTATTGAGAAGCTCTGATGTTACCAGCTTTTTCATCTGTAACTGATGGCTGTTAGCTCACTATTTTACATTTGGGTGTAATTCATTATCATGCTGCAGCGTCTCCTCCTGCTGTCTGTGCGTCCTGGCTACTGCGCCACTTTTACGTACAAACACAGATACAGAGAGGTGAAGATAACGTGAGCTGACAGCTACGCTGGTTACTGTGTGTGCAATAAAACCTCCACAGGGGAAAAAGCCAATACTTCATCGATACAGCTGTTCAGCAACATGTAAACATGTAGAAAAATGATATTTCAGTCTGCTCTGTCCGCATCTCTCGTCCACCAAACACAGAGCACTTTCCATCTAATAGCAAGTTGTTACTAACAAGCTAAAACAACAACTGTTTATGATGGATGGTTTAGGTCAGTGTGTCTGGTATCTTAAACTTACCGGTGGTCATGTGACCTGTGGTCATGTGACCTGCAGGCAGTGAGTCTCCTCAGCAGCAGAGAGGACAGGACTGATACTGACTGACTGCCTGTGTTCTTTATTCTTTATAAACTTCCCTCAGTATTGTGATGTCAGGAATATGATTTATTTGTTTGACATTTTTATTTTGTTTCCAGTGAGATATTGGGTTTATACTGTGACTTTGCTGATTTAATATTACTGTTAATGCTCTAAAAGCAACACTTAGTTATAAAATATTCAGTTTTATTCCTGTTGTGTTTTTATTCTTTTAAAAAAAATAATTCCTTGTAAATATTACACTATTAGTTCACCGAGAATCTCTTTCACATACTGGCAAAAACTGGTATTGTAACTGATAAAATCTCCAGTCGAATCAATCATCAATCGGGACCCCTTGAATCAAAATCAAATTAATTCAGGAAATCAGTGGTGATACCCAGACCTAGCTGTGTCAGCAGATTGGGTAGACAGTGAGATCCAGGACTGTTATTGTTTAGAGAATGCTGCCCAATGGCATGTTGTATGTCACACCTGTCATACGTTTTTTTGTGTAACACTGGCATTTGGTTGTGTATAAAAAGCAAAGCTTGTGTAATGACAGTACTTCCTTGCCACCCTATCGCATGATCTATGTGTAAAAAGGACTAGAGAGAAAGAAAGAAAGAAAGAAAGAAAAAGAAAAAGAAAGAAAGAGAGGGATGCAAGCTGCAAACAGCTGTTGCAGATGGGCTGTTGTTTATGCTGCATTTGGCTGAACTTTCAATGCCCCTTAGATCATGTACTAAGCACTTCATCTGCACAACTTTCACACTCTCCAAACAGCCTAATTGAGCCTAAAAGTTTATCTCCAGTGTAGGAGATAACATCTCCTAGATAGGAGATAAAACTAACGTTTGGCCAAAAAAATAAAAAATATTCACGTTGCTTCTTGGAGCTTCAGTATTTTTACTGCTTTTCACCAAAAACAAAACCTCACTAGGAGAGCAGGAAGTGAAAATCCACAGAGCAAACTCCACTAAGCCTTGAGGAGAAACTTACTATAAAGAAGCATACAGAGGTGAATTAGAAAGTCACTAAATTGTGAATGTTTTCCTGTTCTGTCTGACACTGCCTAAATCGTACAAAATGCACAGTAACAACTAGCTGCTTGCAATGGTCACAAAGAAATAAACCCAATTCCAACTTCATCAATCACATGAGATTACTATTTACACCAAGAGATGAGGCTCAAACTCCTCTGAGCTCAAGCTCAGAGTCCTCTGGGGGAGACAGAGTAGTCAAGTGAAACCCAAATGCCCTTGAAAAGTAATTTTAGTTGGCAGCCCTGTGCAGGAAGAAAGAATAAACTGAAATGGTAATAAAAGGAGGACGGGGATCTAAAGCTTAATCTCTACCCAATCACACACACACACACACACACACACACACACACACACACACATTAACTAGATATACAAAATCTGTGCACCAAATGAACTGTGTCTACATGAGAAAACTTCCAAGAGCAACATCAAAACTTCTGTGAAGTAACACACACACAGAAAGTCAACAGATCCCCACTGGCATCTTCAAGAGTCAGTCAGCGCACGCCAGCAATGTTTTCCACTTGTCAAGCTCACTCTGGTGGAACAACACACACACACACCCACACACACACACGACCAACAGTATGCAGGGAGAAAAAAATAGCAAAGAAAAAATCCTTTACAAGGGCAACTTGTGAAGCACCAAAAAAGCTCATTTGGCTACAATGCAAACTCATCTCCTCTGGTTTGAACATGTTTCATTTCACTATGAGCAGTCAAATAAAGCTGAAATGCCATTATGGTGACAGGATAAAGCACTCACCCACCACCACCACAGGGAACAGGGATCATAGCCTGACAAATTTTCCTCCAGCCTGACCGCGAACAGCGCTGGCATTGATTGCGGGTGGTCCTTGTCGCTGCACTAGTGACTCCTACTGGCTAGTCTGTGTGGCTCTAGAAAGGGGGCAGGAACCACTGAACATATACCTCTTTTCAACAGTCATATGCTGGCTTGGCTTAGGCCATCAGCATAGCACAGCAGGGATTTGCATTTCCATTTCAACAGAGCTAACCACTTGAAGGTGTGTCTTTAACTGATGAAGGATTGTCTTGAGTGATAATGTTCAAAAGCAGCAGGCTGATCCACAGCTCAAGTGCCCTGTTATTTTTGCTGCATGTGTTTTTCCCACAGGTAAAAGACGTTTACCTGTTGGAGATGAACTGTTTGCAGAGGTGCAGTAAGAGCCTGCTCTTCATCAACTTCTCACTGTGGCTGTTTCTGCTTTTACTCTTTCTCCCTGCAGTGATATTAGACTTGCCTTTATTAAAGCAAAGCAGCCAACAAAGTTCCGCTAATTCAATAATAAACATATTTCATTTCCTATAGATTGTTCACAATAAATAATAATTTCCTGCTGTGAAGCAGCAAAATAAGGAAATGTTAAGTTTTCGAGCAGCAACTTCACAAAACTTCTAATGCAGCTGATAGGGAACATGAAACAGTAAAATAAAGCAGATATCTAAAGTAAAAGCAGGATGCAGGAGAGAAACTAAAAATGCCTTTCTCTCTGGTCTCCTGCAGATGGAGGTGAGTACACACTTGGTTTGCTTGAGGGGGAGAAGGGGGGTTGTCGAGGGTTGGCTGCAGTCGGTGAGATGTCACCACTACCTGCTTTAGGGCAGGCTGCCCAGCTTTTGAACTACTCTGGGAGGGTCCATCTCTGGGGCAGTTCGGTGTGGCACAGCACATCTGAACTGATAATGGAAGCAAAAAACGGCGCTGCATGGCTTGACTCAGCGCGACCAAAAGTGATAGTGGAAAACCTCCAATAGTGCGTGTATATCCTGATCAGGGTTGAGGTCAGTTGAAAAGAGACAACTGGCTGCCTGCACCTCTCTTTCTATGCAGTAATACTGGAAACTGGCCCCAGCCAAAGTAATTTAGCCAGATTGTGTAAATAAAAGAGTTTCTTTGTAAACAAACAAAAGTTATGTTTGCATTCAGTGTAAAAAGATTGTGTGTATCAATCATTTGCAATGCAGTGTGCAAGTGTGCGTGAATGTTGGATTGACAGTTTCAGAAATTTACAGGGGTTTTTTTCCCCTAGGTTTTCAGCTCTTTACATTGTCTTTATTTTTATATGGTAGCTTTTTATGATGTATTTTACGTATTTTATATTATAGTAGTGAGGGTTTACTACTGCCAATTTTGTGCTCTCTTAAGATTTCCCAAGTGTTCTCCTGAGGCCACAGATATGCAACAGTTTGAGAATTTACAGCCTAAATGCTGCAACAGCTGCAACTCTGTCTTTCATCCTTACACCATAAAACAGAATCTAATAGCATGGGGCAAAGACATTAAGCTCCATTAATTATGTTATTCATGTTAACTGCATAGGACCAGCAGATAAAAACAATAATAGTTTCTCCATGTATAAAGAAAATTACATTCAGAGGATTAACAAAAAGATTACAAAACCACCTTCAGTAGTAGTTTTATAAAGCTCCTGCTGTTTGTTTTTATTGAGAATGGGGCTGTATTCCATGACATCTCTCTGTATATCTGATGTTTCACTTCTATTCATTACCATCAGTACCATGTAACAGTGTTCCTAATGGATGATTTTTTTGCGAAGTATGCATTGAAAAATATTTTTACAGCAATAAAAATGAGGCTACAATGATGTACCATGAGAGAGCCTTCAGATCTGTTGAAGTTATTGTGGGAATTACTCAGGAATCTGTATTGGGAGCTAATTTCCTACATCTTAGAGTCAAATGCTTTCATTTTGGTGGGGGGAAGTTTCCTGTATTGATAAATCTGTTTTATTGGGGGGCAATCTCCTTTATGAGTGCAGCTGGTGCGTGCAAACTGGGGTCAGAGTTTCAGTATGGTATATAAGTCTGTACATTCTGAATGTTGGCAGTCTGTCACTTCTTCAGAGAGGAGAATTTCCCTCACATTATCCCTTCCCCTACATGCAGCCTTACCTTCCTCTTCTTGAAGGCCTGTCTGGCCAGGTATCCCCTGCAGGCAGCCTGGAACAGAGTAATGTTCCTCCTGGTCTGAACTTCTCGCTGCTCCTCCAGCCTGGACAGAGTCCCCGCTCTGAAGAACACCTGCAGGAGGAGAGGGAGACATATGGCATAGTCACACACAGTTCTTTTCTTTATGTCAGGACAGATGGTAGGAGAGGTTCACATATATTGTGGCCACATACAACTGCAGACACTGTTCAGTTACAAATATGTTCTCAACCTCCACAAAGACTTTGCACAGTAATGTACAGTACACCCACATGTTAAGCAATTGAGTGTGAAACTTCCTAGGATTTCAAGTGGGTTAAAATCTACTTGAAATCCTGTAGGTTTGTAAGAACTATTTTTTTATTAAAGAATCTCCTGAGCTCCATGTTGATATGACCAGATTTGAAAACAATGTAGAGTATATACGTTATCAACAACTACAGCCAGCTAGTTTCTGTAGCCCTATAAAAACCTGTTCACTGATCGAGCTGCACATACATGTAGCACTGACTGGTAATTGTCCTCTTTTGCACACAGACAAAATCTGTAAGAACCTCTGCCCAAATAATAGAGTGCTTAGCCATGGAAACCTGCCAATCCAGCAATTAAAAATTTCATAGAGAAGTTTATATCCTCCAAACATTTGCTACCAACCAAATCATTTTTTTTGCAAATCACAGATCTCTGACATGCAACTGGAATAGCACCCAGGTAGCACTAAATACAGATTCAGTGACCCACAGGGTCCAGGGTTACTAAGTTACAGCCCTGTTGGAGGACTGTTATCAAAATGTTTTGTTGCTTGTCAAAGCTATAGATGGCCTGATCTAGATTTGAGCCGTATCTCAGTTGAGTTAGGGCTCATTTATGCTCAGCGTTAGAGACAGAGACTGATGGAGTCTTCTGTCCGTACTCTGCCTTTATTTTGTCTGTATTTTTGCACATATCCTGCAAGTCTACGGACATGGCCGAAACAGAGCAGTACCAACAGAGATCGTGGAGGCAGTGTAGTGTATGCAGAAACTTTTGACTCCACCCTCTAGTGCCATCTATTGGCTGTATCTATGCCATCATAAAGGACTGCACAGTCTCATCTTAGGTGTTCCACACATGGGCCATTTGACTCAGGTCAATTGATGCCCCAAGCTCAGACTGAACATGCCATGCAGGTAAAAGAAGTAGTCTAATAGGGATGTGCCGATGCAGTAAGTGAATGTGATAAAAATTTCTGCTCTTCTGAAACTGATGTGCATCGCTGCTAAGGAATATGACAGTGGCGTATCCTGCAACGATGGGCATTAAGTTGCAACGAGTGTGCTGGCTTACATGGAAAACAAAGGCTGTGGGTGTTTACAGCTTGCTACTCTGATGCTCTCAGCTTCGGCCTAAAAAACAAGACAAAGCCGAAGCAGGAAAGACGCTCCACAGTGTATTAACTTTTGAATTCAATGTATACCAATGGAAGGATGAGACTCCCAAGTATTCTGACAGGGCTGCAGCTTGGCAGAGATTTTGTATCACGGAGAGTAAAGATAAATAATTTCAAAATAATTCAATGTTTTTGGCATCATGTCACACAGATCATTTGTCAGATGGAGACAAATAAAAGTTGACGGCTCAGCAACATGTTTGTCCTCTATTCATTGTGTCGATACATGACCTTACATTGGAGCCAACTGACAACATGCCGACCTGTTCTTGCTGGCAGCAGGTTACTGTGTAATCCCAGTAAATATGCCACCCAAAAATGTTGCAAATGCAGATTTGCATTTTTGCAATATGTTGTGTTAATTTCCCTCAGAGTTGCTCGATGCTTGTGTTATTATTTTTATTCTTCTTGTCCAAAGCAACTATCTCTGTGATTTTATAGCCTGATCATTATAGTCTTGTCCAGAACACCCCTGTGCCTTTCATCTCCTTTGCTGATCATTTGGGCAGCAGTAGTGCTTCTTCCTGAATACCAATGAGTGTACAATTTCATTTTTGACTGTAGAGAGTCAAGATGGGCTGACACTGCGCCCTCTGTAAAAGCCTTCATCATAATGCCTCCAACTCCTTTTTGATAATTTGTGTCTGGGGATAGACATTGCCCTGTTCCTCAGCCCTGAATTAGCTGGTAGCTCTTTGTGGAAGTAGATTCATTAAGCAGAATTTGAGTGACGCTTTGTCCTTCAGAGAATGTGACTGTTCCAAACTCTGACTGTAATTTTCAAAATCGGCTGAGCGAGGGAGAAAGTACAGCTTGAAGTATGGCCAGAAATTTTTTGTACTGTGCAATAAGTATTGACCCAGCCTACAAGCATTTTTGAATTTGAATGTATTTAATTGATAGGGATGATGCTATTTAACATTCCAACATAGCTTAGATAGAAAATGATAGGTAAAAAATACAAGAAAATATGTTATAGTGCAGTGTAAGAAACAATAATTTTTGATTTAATAAAAGTTAGTGGCAAAAGAAGTCTTAAGGCTTGATTTGAAAGACCTAAGAGTTGCTGCGGGCCTATAGTTTCTGGGAGTTTGTTTCAGATATATGGTGCACATAAACTGACGATGTTTCCCTGTGTATGGTTTTGACTATGGGGGCACAAAGCAGACCCACCCAGAAGATCAAGAGGTATGGATGGTTCATAGTGTAGTAGAAGATCAGAAATGTATTTTGGCCCTAAACCTTACAGTGCTTTATAAACCAACAGTAGTATTTTAAATGGATTCTCTGAGAGACAGGAAGTCAGTGTAAAGACCTCAGAACTGGAGTGATGTAATCCACATTCTTGATCTTAGATCGGAGTCGAGCAGTAGTGTTCTGAATAAGCTGCAGCTGTCTGAATGATTTTTTAGGGAGACGTGTAAAGACACTGTTGCAGTAGTCAAGCCTGCTGAAGATAAATGCATGGAAAAGTTTTTTCCAAATCCAGCTAGAGACATAAGTCCTGTAAGTCCTTGAAATATTCTTAAGATGACAGTATGCTGACTTTGTTATCTTCTTAATGTGACTATTGAATTTTAGGTCTGAGTCCATGACTACACCAAGATTTCTGGCTTGGTCTGCGGTTTTTAACATTGCTATTCAAATCTAAGTGCTGACTTCTGATCATTCTTCCTTTGCTCCAAATACTATTACCTCAGTTTTGTCTTTGTTTAATTGAAGAAAACTGTGGCAGATCCAATTGTTGATTTGTTCAATGCATTTAGCCAGAGCTTGTATTGGACCATAGTTCCCTGGTGATACGGTTATGTAAATTTGTGTGTTGTCTTCAACTGTATTAACATATTTTGTGGTTTTTCATAATGTGAGACAGTGGAAACATGTAGATGTTAAACAGAAGAGGCCCCCTAATGGAGCCTTGGGGAACTCTGACTGTTATTTTTGTCCACTCAGATGTATAATTACATATAGACACAAAGTAGTCCCTGTCTTTTTTGTAAGATTTTTCTAAGATTCAAACCAGTTAAGTATGCCAGAAAGTCCCTCCTTATTTTCCAGTCGTTCCAGTAATATTTTGTGGTCGACCTTGTCAAATGCAGTACAGAGATCCAGCAATACTAAGACAGAAATTCTGCCACTGTCTGTGTTTCAGGGGATGTCACTGAAGACCTTTATAAGAGCAGTCTTTGCTGTGGTGAGGTGAGGTAAAAACTTGAACAGAAAACATCAAAAAAACAAACTAAGGCACATACTGGCAATCACACAGCGGTCATCCCAGTCACATAGTGGTTAGCACTGTGTTGGGAAGGTAATTTTAAAATGTAATATATTACATATTACCAGTTACTTTCATTTGAAAGTAATATTCGTGTCTCTGTAGAGTAATGTGTTATTAATTAGACTACTTTTGAGTTACTTTCACCAAAATAACTGCACACAGTTAAGATCATCCCGTCAACTCTTAACCGTCCGTCCAGTTATGGGCTCTCTGTTTGCACGACCTTCCCATCCAGTAACCTGTTCACATACTGAAATGTGTGATGAGGGGGGAAGGTGTGGTGACACAGGGCACACTGACTGACCACAGGTCAGTGTATATCCTGGCAGAGCTAACCAGCTAACCAGCTCTGCCAGGAAAGTCAGGGAGTTTGGCGATGCTTCTACAGTCACTAGAAGCATGCCCCTTAAAAAGAGTTATTACATGGGTACCTACCTTACCTGTGTGTCATAGTCCTGCTGTTGCAATGCTGTTAAAGGTGAACATTACTGTCTGTCAGCCCTGAATATCAAATGAAACTGAAAATAGCACAGTCGTCTGCAGGCCCATGTGTTGTTTAGAAAAAAGATAAATCTCTTGTTGATGTCTGATGGCATCATAGATTTGTTTTCTCTGATGACATGTCTTAGGAAAAATGTTCTTGTATATAAAAGCATTTCAAAATGAATGGCTCCTGCTAGTTTCATCCTTGGTGGTGCACTGAAACAGATTTTTTGAAGAAAATGCTTCTACCAGCAAAAATGAACTGTTGGCATTTTGTAGATTCTCTGTGACGACTGCTCCTATTGTACAGTGTGACTAGGGTGTAGGATTAGTAAAACAATTTCTAAGGCCCCATCACACTTGCATCGCACTGCACCAGCTTTTTTTTTTTTTTTTTTTAAATTGAATGCCACTTGTAAAAAAAAACAAAACAAAAAAAAAACGCTTGTTGTGCCTTTTTATTGTTGCCAGACAACCACCCCATGACCTCCATACCCTAACCTTTTCGGGTAATCAATCTACTGTTTATTTTTATTTATTTATTTATTTTTTTAATTGATTACACAGTAATTAGTAGCTAGTTCCTAAAATGGACAGGCAGAGGGTACTTGCTCTAGCTCTGGCCGAGGGCGAGAGGCTGTCAGCAAATAGTTTGTTGGGCACAGGGAAAAAAGAGATCTGTGTGGGTCCATGAGACCCTAAAGAAGAGGGTGGATCACAGGAAGTACCACCAGTACTCCAGCCATATTTTAGGATGACTCAGGGGCAGTTCGACAACCTTTTGTCTATCGTCTGGTCGAGCTGAACAAAAATGAATACTAACTACAGGGAGCCCACTGGTCCTGCCAAGCAACTGAGCACCACCAGTTTCTCCTCCGTTGTTTACCAATTGTAAACTTGTTGTCATGACCACGAAGGCGAAGGCTTGCTTTTCAAATAATATGACTGAACAATGGGATAAAAGAGAAGATGACGTGGGGAGCTTTTCCACTCTGAGTTGAAGTTTTTTCAACTCAAGGAGTTCAGAGTACTTTGGCAAGAACACCAGGCACCTAGAGCACAGAAACGCAAGGCACAAAACAGCAAGCAAAAAACTTCATTCTCATTAAAATCAATAACAAAAAGCTGCCTCCAGCTGCTAAAACACTTTCTATGTGATTGGGGCCTGACCCTACTTTTTCAACTATAATGACTAGCTAGGATGAGAAATGCTCTGAATATGATCCTTTTATAGCATGAATGAGTGGGAGTCCAATATCTCATATTAGAACTATGAGGAAGGCTAGGGGTTGTGTTTAATGACTCAAGGGTATGATGCACTAAGTTAATCCAGAGGCTTTCGATAACTGAAATGTTGGTAAAGCAGCAGCCAGAGGTGTGTGGTCCACCTGTGCTGCTGTTGGAAAAACTAGATTAGGAGGAACATAATTATCAGCAGGTGAAGTGAGGCTGGCTTGGCTTGGAGCATTCCCACCATAAATGTTTCTCCGAAGAGGAGGCTGATAGCCCATATAGGAACTGCACTGCCACTTTATAAAACACACTGTGCAGAGGTTCCCTTTAATTTATTTAGATTGTCCTCAGGAAAAACTGTGTTATTGTATGTATGCATTTAATCTTAACCTTCAAAAGGTCAAATGACAAGCAAGCATTCACCTGACTCTCTTGCAGGAGGCATGGCTAGAGATGCAGTTCAGTCTGTACATTTTGAGCTATTTTTGACAGTTAAAATCTCACATGTCATCATTGCTAATACAGTGTTTCTGTCCAGGATAATAGGATTTCACCTAGTTATGGAAAGGGCTGGGTATCAAATGTTAAATTTGTAATTCTGTTTACTTCTTCCGCTATCAGATTCCTGATTTAAATAAAAATGTTGTCAATATTGTCGGTGAAGATTCTCAGTCATCCAGGTCATGGTAATCGTAAGTGCTAATATCGTAGGCAACTGGGCTTGCTTGGGTTTCTTGAAGACGTTTCGCTTCTCTCATCCAAGAAGCTTCTTCAGTTCTAAATGACTGGTATGAAGTTGCAGGCGATAGCCTGTGTGGGTGTGAACCCTTGCAGAGTCGTAGGGGTCACGTGAGCTCTTAGTTTCAGAGCTGTCACAATGTGACTCACAATGTGAGTCGTTGACTCACCTGGCCACCATGCGAGTTGACAACTCTGAAACTAAGAGCTCACGTGATCCCTACGACTCTGCAAGGGTTCCCACCTACACAGGGTTTATAGCCTGCAACACTGTACCAGTCATTTAGAACTGAAAAAGCTTCTTGGATGAGAGGCGAAACGTCTTCAAGAAACACAAGCAAGTCCAGTTGCCTACGATATAGCACTTACGGTTTGTCAATATTGTTATTGTCATTTATTTGAATTTCCTTTTATTCTTTTTTAAAATTATCTTATTCTTCTTACTCTTGTAGCTTCTTGCATTAAGACATTCAACATGGATTCATCCTCGAATCACAGCTACATCTGGATCTACGGTTGTGGTTGCCCTGCTGCTGTGGTCCTACCTGTTGCCTACTACTACTGCTATTATTATTAGTGATACTCCGACTATTTATACACATATGATTATTATTGTCGCATACATATACTATCATCTTGGCAACAGGAAGAGCAGGCTTGGACTACTTCCCAAAGACCCAGGTCAGCAAGGCGCGGGGCAAGGAGAGACACCAGCTACTCCAGGAAGAGGTCCAGGCAGGCGTGGAGGATAAGCGAGTGAGGAGGGCAGTGGGACACTGGCAGCAGGGGGAGTGGACAAGGTGGGAGAGCACGTTGCAGCGCAAGGTCACCTGGTCTAACATCATGCAGGCAGACTTCCATTGCGTCCTGTTCCTTGTGCAAGCAGTCTATGATGCCCTGCCAAGCCCAGCATACCTCCATGTCTGGGAGAAGAGTGAGACACCTTCCTTCCTCCTTTGCTCCGGAAGAGGCTCCTTAGAACACCTCCTCAGCAACTGCCCAAAGGCCCTGGCTGATGGCCGCTATCGTTGGCGCCATGACCAGGTGCTCAAAGCAGTTGCTGAGAGCATAGTCTTAGCCATCAGCTCCAGCAAACACCATCATATCCTAAGACAGCAATCCCCTTCATCAAAGCTGGAGAGAAACCCTGAGCACGTCCACAGACAACAACAGGCCTCCTCCACACAGCCCCTGATTGGCAGCTGCAGGTTGCCCTGGGAAAGCAGCTGAAGTTCCCCCAGCACATCGCAACAACATCCCTCAGGCCAGACATGATCATCACCTCTGAGGCTTCAAAACATCTGATCATGCTGGAACTCATGGTGCCCTGGAAAGAGCAGATTGAGGAAGCCAATGAGAGGAAATGCGCAAAGTACCAGGAACTGGTGGAGGAGTGCAGGGGCTGGAGGACATTCTATGAGCCCATAGAAGTTGGCTGTAGAGGCGTTGCAGGATGTTCACTCTGCAAAGTCCTCGGCCGATTGGGCGTCACAGGGGCAGCCAAGAAGAGGGCAATCCAATTTGCAAGTGAAGCCGCAGAGAAAGCCACAGCGTGCCTTTGGATTAAGAGGGCTGACCCGTGGATTGCTGCTGGGGCACAAGTCGGGGCCTGATCACCCCGGCTGAGTCGCCTGGGTGAGGGTGTCTGATGTTGCGAGACCTGAAACACCCAATGACCCCAGGATACATCACTCAGGATGCGTCCCAGTGCATCCAGGAGATGTTTCTTGCATAGTCCCTCTCATACATTTATTATGTTGATCTGTTTTGTCCACACGAAACATCTCCTGGATGCGTCCCAGTGCATCCAGGAGATGTTTCTTGCATAGTCCCTCTCATACATTTATTATGTTGATCTGTTTTGTCCACACGACCTCTATTGCACATGTGTTCATCATGGAAGAGGGATCCCTGCTCAGTTGCTCGTCATGAGGATTCTACCATTTTCTTTTCCTGGAGAGTTTTTCCTTATCCGCTGTAAGGGTCCAAGGACAGAGGGATGTAGTATGCTGTAAAGCCCTCTGAGGCAAATTCGTATTTGTGGTATTGGGCTTTATACATAAACTTAAATTGAATTAAACATTTGAGAACATCTACTAAGGTAATTTATTTCAAAAATATATCTGGCAGGAATGTTTTATATATTTTCTAAAGAAAGAATCGTCAGTATAGAAACTCAGGTAACATACTGGCACTCTTGTTATGCCTAGTAAGGTGGCTGGGTATTTTGTTGTATAAATTACAGTCAGTGAATAACAAATGACTGCTGTGGGCAGATGATGTCAAACTAGCCTGGGAGGAGATAACACATCTGGCTAACATGAACTGCTGTGCTCATTGGAGACCTATTTGTCAGCACTGGGATGGTTTAATGATATCAGGCAGAGAGCCACATACAAGTTGGCAGTGAACCACAGGGGCAGTTTGGCAGTAAGAGGGGGGTCATCTGCCAGCTTGGAGAAGATGCAGCCACCTGCACAGTCTACACTTCATGTGTCATAGATGACACTCTTATTTTGCATGCTAATCATTCCCACAACAAAACTCAGGTATACACTGTTGAGTGTTGTAAATCTAAACTGCAAAACAAGCCAGACTTGCCTAACCCTAATCATAACTGCATTCATCCTCATGATTATGCTGTTGCTTTCTTTCTTCTGAAGGAACATTTATATTTGTGAGGTTTCTATCTGACTTATGTAATATGACTTTTTTTTTTTTTACGTTAAAAGTAAATCATTTACATATTGTCCACTTTTTTAAAACATCTGCATAATACAGTATATGGTTTCAACTGCCAGCCAAACATGGCAGGTACCTATTGTATGAGAAGATGTGACTGATGCAATATCACTAAACACTATGCTAGTGTATTAATCATATGGTACTCTCCACTTTGATGTAGCTTATTTATTCATTATTCAAAATGATTCCCACGCTGTATGAGGTACACAGTATAATTAGTTGGAGTAAGTGGCCCAATGTGTGGGTTGGTGGCACTTTGCCTTCAATGTGGGTTGGCTGGACCTATGTGTGTCTCGTCTGCCAGTAAAAATAATGTGAAACAAGAGGCATTAGTAATATTAGTGATATGAACAGCACAGAGCAAAAAAAAAAAACTTCTGATTTGAAACTTTTTCTGAACTTGGGAAAAGTAGTGGGCCAAGTATAGACTGACACACACCAACACTAAGGCAAGGTTAAACTCCTTGCAATATCTGCCAAGAAGCCTCTCTAATTGACAGCTCAAGGCGCTCACTGCTCTTTATTCCACAGACATTCACAGATCTAATTAACAAAACCATCAGCCTGTCTTTTTCCTTGTGATTAGCTGTTTTTTTATCTCAAAGAGTTGGAGTCTGGCAGTGTCTGACTGCTGCTTGGCAAGGGTCACAGATACACAGAACCACAACGATCAGCTCCTCCCCATAAAAAGAAAAAGATTAAAAACAAAACACACCAGGACTACTGAAGGTAAGAATGGAAGTGTGAAGACTCGCCACGGCAGAGGAACAAAACAGCACTGACTTCTTGATGCCCACCACACCTTTTGCTAGGGAAGCAGTGAACTGAAAGGAAGACGGAAATCTAATTGTCTGTTTGAAGGTCTAATTAATAAGATTTTTATATAGACAGATCATTTTTAAAAAATAATACACCCACAGAGCTTTTAAAAAGGGGTACAATAAAATGCTTTTCATATAAAAAAAAAAAAAAAAAAAAAAAAATCATGACAATGAATTGATCATTTTAAAAAAATTGTTGGGTCTAAAATGAATGTTTTACTTACATTTGTGTAAGATGTCAGATGTTTGGTTACCCTTTCTGACAAGGCTTGTGAGCCAATAATATAACAACATTGGTGTCATATGGTGTCTCGGTGTGTTCAGCAATCAAGAGTCTCGATTGCCATTTAATGAAGAAAAAAATGGCTAAGTTTGACGGTAAGCGCCTGTACGGCATACATTTTAGGACATCCTCAGGTGTCAGGCTTCAGCGTCAGACCTTAGATGAAAAGGCATAAGGTCTCAGGAAAACTTCTGTCAGACATCACACTAAACGGCCGCAGAAAAAAAGTCATCGGACCAAAAGGCCTCAGAAAAAAGTTGTCAGACTAAACGGCCTCAGAAAAATCAGAAAAGTCTCATATAAAAACGGACGTCAGAGCATCCCCCTCTTGTGTTTAACTGCAGACACTTTAGGGTCAAATAGTGTTACCTACATTATATTTTGGGTCTGTTTTAGCTTAGGAACATGAATTTCATACATGTAACAATGTCTCTGGCTAAAAAAAAACTGGGCATGCAAATCTCGGCAGGTCCAAACTCAGCTCTGCCAAATAATGCATGCAGACTGTAATTATATTTCAGGAGGTCTGTGAATCAAATGGTTTTACCAGATCATATTCTGGGTCCTTTTGACTCAACAGTGTGAATTTCATTCATTTAATAATGATCTAAGCATAAATAACAGGGGATGCATTATTTGACAGCAGCAATCAGTTCTGTCGAAAAATGCATGCACCCCTTAACACCCTCATGAAACTTCAAATCAAAAGTTTGATAGGAACACCATCATGGCTTTATCAGCACATAGCGTACTTTATTTGATGGGCCTTGACAGTTAGAATGACTCCCTACATTAATTTTCCGCATTTAAAAACCTTGTTTTCGTAAAGCTATCTGAAATCCCATGCTTAAAAACGCAGCCACACACAAAATAGTGAAGAGTTAGTTGTAACGCCTGCCAAAGTAATAACTGTCCACAAACCATAAATGTAATAAAAATCTGCAGCATTTAATGTAATAAACTTAAATCTTTATTGTAATAACTTCCCACAAATGTAATAATACAATGAATAATGGTGGTTGTGGTTGTTGTTTGTTTGTTTGCCTATACACCTACTACTACTACTGACCGTGGGTGCAAAATCCAGCTGCTGACTCTCCGCTCCGCAGTAAAGTTACATTTCAGGGGGGACTGTGAGGACAGTTGCGTTTATCTCATCGACGAAAATCACATCATCTGCTATATGTGACGTACATGCCCTTATTTGGATAACACATCCTGGTATTACCCACACACGGGAAGATGTTTTAAGTAGGGGGGGCTGCCAGCTGAATGAATGAATGAATGAGTGACATCATTGTATTTTTTTCCCTGCTGTATAGCGCATCGCACATCGCCACTCACTAGGCTGCTGACTGGCTGCCGTAAGCTACACACAAATAAAACATTAAGAAGTTCTAACAAATGCAAATTTTATTACATTTTTTCCATGAGGAGGCCAACGGTAGAATTCACCTCATGACAAATGCAGACAAGAACTACCGTAGTTTGAGCGCTCTCCTTGGTGCTGAAGATATCCCCGAGCCTGTTACAGGCAACGGTTATAACAAAATCACTTTAAGCGCTGTCCTTGGTACTGAAGATGCAAAAACAAACAAATGTCTATACTCAAAAACTCACTACCTCTGACACGACGAACCAAGACAGTGTACAGTGTACCAACAGCAAGCGGCGATCACCATGGCCAAATAACGTTGCATATCTGTAACTAGAAAAGCACTTGGAGAGTGCAGTCCTCCGCCAAGCAGCTCAGATTTCATTTTATTATTTTATCCACTTCGCTTCAACCGATCACCACCAAAATTTTATCATCTGTTCCTTGTCCCATTATCAACCTTTCCTGAAAATTTCAGTTGTTGGCAAATTGTTACAAGCGGATGAATTCGCTGGTCAAGGCTAGGCAAAACGTTAGTACAGGTGAGATGACAGACAGATGGATGGTTTGTCTCTAACAAAATACTTTCTGTAGACGTGCTGCAAGAATGGATTAATGCTTAATATACATGTGCAGCCAGAGCGCATTACGCTGTCAATAGGCTTTATGTGTGGGGAATACCGGGATGTGTTATCCAAATAAGGGCATGTACGTCACATATAGCAGATGGATGTGATTGCCCGTCGATGAGATAAACGCTACTGTCCTCACAGTCCGTGCCGGCTTCATGTTGGATATGTGTCGGACTAACTGGCTGGCCACCCCCTGGTAGCGCCGGGGGATCCGTTGTGTGATAGCGGAGTGGAGAGTCAGCAGCTGGATTTTGCACCTCGGTCAGTAGTAGTAGTAGGTGTATAGGCAAACAAACAAACAACAACCACAACCACCATTATTCATTGTATTATTACATTTGTGGGAAGTTATTACAATAAAGATTTTCACTTCCCCACAAACGTGATAAATCCCTGCAAACGTAATAGTTATTACATTTGTGGGAAATCGCATGTTAGGTTTGTAGTAGGCAGTGGCTATTAGGTATGTGGAAAATTCATTACATTTGTGGGTTTATTACATTAAATGCTGCAGATTTTTATTACGTTTGTAGTTTATTACGTTTGTGGACATTATTATATTGGCGGGCGTTACAGTTGGCATTAAGAAATAATGAGAGATTAATCAAGCAGACTATTCAGACCAATCGAGGAAACGTTACCGATTCTAATGAAACATTGATGACGCTAAACATTAAAAAACTAGACTTCAGATCAGTGATCATCACTGATGAACCTGACAAAGAAGATTATTTCATTTTTAAACAGTACGTTTTCTTAAAAATCAAGACAGTAGCTTTCCTTTCAGCTGTGCGCGCGCTCCCGCGAGGTGCATGCAGTTCTCGGCAGGCATGCAGATCTCGGCATAACACCGGCCATGCTCCTAGCATAAGAAGTACGGAGGTTTCACCAATACTGGCATCGGTTTTAAAGGAAATATCAGCAAATTTATGGATAAACTGTTCGGAGATCACAAAGATCATTCATAGTTTTCAGTGACATGACCCGCGCAGCTGGAGGGCAAAACAGCGGTTCAACGACACGACCGGACACTGTACAGAGCAGCAATAAGGACTGTTACTTTCCCCATCTATCAACCCACGAATATTTAGGTCATCTCACTCATCATTAACATAAGAGACGTTGTCAAACTACAAGTTTCGGGTGATTATGATCAGTATCCAGCTCTCGCTGCTGTTTTTTTTTTTGTTCCTTGCCACTGTATTTCAGTCACTGAAAACAGTCACTGTCTGGAGGATCCCTCGCCTAAAAGCCTAGATCTAAGCTGTCATTTGGGAGGTGAAGGCAGGGTTTCCCCCATCATTATAACACTTGCTCAAGTTGAATGAACGGGGAATATGAAAAAAAAAACTCCACATATCCTCTGAATAACATCTCTAGTTATATCGCCGCCGCTGCCACCACAACCACAACAACAACAACAACAACCACCTCCCTCTACAAACAAATGTTCCTTGTCGTCCTCTCAGCATGTGTCGCCTGTGTCAGTTAGTTCACAAAAGCAAACGTAATGACTCACTGTTAACTGGTAACTGTTAACTAGTTAGTTGTCTCCTCTGACCTGCTGCTGTTGCTGCTCATAAAACGTACAGTTCGTAGTGAATCCGTCTATGTTAGGACAAAAAACAAATATAAAATAAGACGCCCATACGCACACCGCTCCGGCACATAGGCTGAAGCAGTGTGCGTACAGGACATGCAAGTCCGACACCCGATATCCCAAAAGTTTAGAGGGTGATGTTGAATTTTTAATGATTTTATATATAAATATATATATAAATATAGATAGGCAGATTTTTCTGTGCCTTTTGGTCCGATTACTTTTTTCCTGATGCCTTTTGGTCTGACGTCTTTTTTTCTGAGGCTGTTTAGTCTGACGACTTTTTTTCTGACGCGTTTTGATTCAATGACTTTTTTTCTGAGGCCATTTTGTCTGACGACTTTTTTTCTGACGCCTTTTGGTCCGATGACTTTTTTTCTGAGGCCGTTTTGTCTGACGACTTTTTTTCTGACGCCTTTTGGTCCGATGACTTTTTTTCTGAGACCGTTTTGTCTGACAACTTTTTTTCTGATGTCTTTTGATCCGATGACTTTTTTTCTGAGGCCGTGTCGTCTGACGACTTTTTTTCTGAGGCCGTTTAGTGTGACATCTGACAGAGGTTTTCCTGAGACCTTATGCCTTTTCATCTAAGGTCTGACACTGAAGCCTGACACCTGAGGATGTCCTAAAATGTATGCCGTACGCCTGGCTTACTGCTGTACCAATTCCAAGTGCTCAGTGACAAAAGGAGAAGCAAGACCAGGATGGACACTGGTTCAGCTTTCGTTGTTGGAGTCCGGTAAAGGAGTTTCAAGGGATGAAAACACTGAGGTCGCTACTTTTCTTCTTGACTGGTAAGCTAAAGCTAAGTTTTACTAATGGTTTTCGCTGAGGTCCAGCACTGGGGTTCTGATTCCAGACAGTCTTGAGTCCCTGCAGGATCAGCAAAATCTCTGTTGCTGCCATTGCACAGGTTAGGCCTAGTTCACATTACACAATTTTCACCTTGATTTTGCGTTGCAGAGACTATCATAATCTTTTGAGTGTTCATACCTGGCGACGTGTGTCTCTGTCAGTGGGAGTCTCGCCAACTGTGGTACGACCTGTGTGTGCACACCACAAGATTTCTCCACCAAGCTCTCGTCGACAGAGCCCCAGATAACGTGGTGACGTCACCAAACTTGGAGACGACGCATCGTAAAGGCATGGCTACTCTTCTCAGTGTTGAATCAGATCTGCCTCCAGGGCCTGGGTCCAAACACCTTGGCTCCCTGTGATCCTGTGGACGCCGCCATTGTTGTTGTTGCCTGCCAGCTTGTCAGTGTTGTCAGATCTTGGGAGAGAAACAAGCAACTAGGGCTATGGAAACAAGCCCAAAAGAAGCGACTATCATGCGTTTAAATAACTTATTAGACGGATATATATATAGAGAAAGGTGACGTTTAGAGAGCAAGCCCAAATAAGCAACTCCACTTTAGAAACAAGCCCAAAGTCGCGGCTAATAAGCAGACCTGGCAAGTGGTAACCCTGCCGGCTTGTCCTCCTCACATTTCTTCCGTCCTCCTGAGTGCTGACGTGGGATGTATCCCGCCTCTCATTGGCTGATGCTCTTTGTCAGTCGTGTCATACTTCTCCATTTTCTAGCATGCCAGATATCCAGTCCCAGTCTCAGACGAGGGGGCGACTTTCTTGTAGGTTTGTTCACGCATGAGGACTCGTCGTGGCAGACTATCTGCCAACTCACCTCCAACCCAAGGTGGCTCTCAAGATCCTCTGCGACGTCAAAATCGAGGTGAAAATCGTGTAATGTGAACTAGGCGCTGAAGGACCGTCTCAAGAGCCGCCTTCCTCCAGGGTGAATAGTCAGTTTAACGTCTGCCCAATTAGAACAAGCTAACACAGAGGCGGTGGCTAACATCCAAAACTGAGCTGTTAAATGGTCCCAGCAAACTCACACTGACCTCGAAATGGCTCGACCCTGTCAATAAACCTATTAATAACGGTTAGGTAATGATAGTCATGTGATGCTAACAGTTAGCCCTGTCATTTTGTGAGGCATTTCATGATAAACAGAGTTTGAGAATGAGAACTGGACTTGAGGATAATGTTACAATGGGCTGATACAAGACATCAAGGGTGAATAAAGTAATGGAATTTACCCAATTGATGTAAAAAAAAAAATCCTTGCCTGCAGCTTAAATCAGTAGCCTCTTTTCCTCCCAAATATGATGAGTGATAAAACAGAGAAGGGTGGAACTCTTTCCAATGACAAGGTTAGCTAAAGCTAGCTAGCCATATCCTAAGATTACCTTAGATTATGTTACACAATTCTTGAAACTACCACACAAAATAACCGGTATCTAGTAGCTAATGTTGTAGATAGCACTTTTAATTGAAAATGTCTCTGAGAGAAAAGACGCTGGGACTTGAAGCCTTTCTCCTTGATGGCCATACAAAAGAAGCAACTGTCAAAAAATGTCTGGTCAGGCCAGGATGCCCATGACCTTGACCTTTGACTATAACATTCTTATCAGTCTTCAGTATTCTTTAGTCCAAGTGGACTTTGTGTCAAATTTGAAGAAATTCAAATTTGAAGAAATTCTCTCACAGTGCTCTTGAGATATCATGCTCACACACAAAAAAGAGATGCAAGGTCACAGTGACTTTGACCACTGACCACCAAAGTCTAATCAGTTCATTAGTAAGTCCAAGTGAACTTTTATGCTGAATTTGAAGGGATTCCCTCAAGGCCTTCTTGAGATATCACCTTCATGAGAATGAGACAGACAAGGTCACAGTAATCTTGACCTTTGACCACCAAAAACGAATGAGTTAATAACTGAGTCCAAGTGGACATTTGTGCTAAATTTGAAGAAATTCTTTTGAGGTGTTTTTGATATTCGTGTTCACAAGAATGAGACAGACGGATGGAGGGATGGAGGGATGGAGAGACAGACAGACAGACGGACAAGTTAAAAACATAATGCCTCTGGCCACAGCAATTGCTGGTGTGGAGGCATAAAAAAAACAAAAAATTTGGGGGGGATGGCCATTCCTATAAATGGTTTGTTGTAAATTTAAGGACAGAATTTGTACCTGAGCTGTGAGTATGTATGCACTGGTGCCAATTTTCGACAACATCTACAGTTGAAGTTTAAGGTTCGATAAATTATTCAACTAGGGTAGTAGTTGACGTCGTGTGGGGAAAAGACTTGGGTTTATGGCTAATGCACATATTATTTCCAGTCGCTTCTATGTTGCTTGTTTTTTGATTGTTGTTAAGCTACTTTCAAAAGGTTTGTTTACATGCACAGTTAGGTCAAGCTACGGAAATAGCTTGACTAGGCCATTTAATTGAAACAAACAATCGACAAACATTGCTATGGTTAGCTAGCTGCAAATTGGTAAATGGTGGACAACTTTACAGCTTTGTACATTTTGTCTGTCCACTAATGCACGGCTCTGGATGTAAATTTCGCCACATTGTGACCAGTTTCTTCTTCTGTTCCACATTTAATGCAATTCAACTTTTGGGTCACAGCCCGGGGTGGAAATTGTGGCACATGTGCAGAGCGCCCAGGCCAGTTTGGGTCCGATTGACCGCATACAGTATATGCAGGAGTAATTCGACTCCCTATCACATTATCTGGGTGTGTTATTCCGACATTGAGAAATTCGTTTTAATATGATATCAGTTGCACTAATATGTTTACATGCATTTTAAAAGTCGGATTTTAGTCGGACTTACGCAATAAATTTCTCTAAGGTCATGTAAATATACTGACTGAAACTCAACACTTCCTGAACATGTTTGACATTAAAATCAACAGCTAGGTGAGGTATCATATTCTTGGAGATGCTGTCTGTGCAGGAAGTATCTCAAAACAGAATGTTAAGGTGGCAAAGAAAATATGACTTGTAAGCCATGAATTAGTATTATGGGGGAAGTGTTGAGTTTATGATCGCAGCAAAGAGCATCACCAGAAAAATAAAAGCACTGTAGGGCTGTACCCAAATATTCGGATATTCGAATATTCATTTCTATGGCTAGGTACTCATTATGAAAATTTGGTATTCGATATTTGTTTTTTTATTTACTTTGTTTTTTTTTTACATATTTTTTTGGTGCTAAATGTAGTCTTTTTGTTGTTGGTAAATGTAGGTTATCAATAAAAATCAAAACTTTTAAATTTCATTGTTAAAAATGTGAAAATATAGTATAGCCTACCAACTGAGCTTGTGCGCACGACACGCTTGAGCGCATCCGTCTGAGGCTGTGGATCAATGCCAAGTTTTACTACTTTATCACTATTCCCTCTAACTTGTAGCTGTTTTTTCATTATCTTTTGAATTTAATATGAATTATGGAACCGTTTTTGTCAACGTATGTTTCCCCCGTTTTGTACAATAAATTATTGTTTAAAGTTTACAAGTTTCTTTTGGAGTGCGTGACACAAGTGTGTTTTGAAAACAACCGCGGACTGTCACCTGCTCAACGCATCAGTACCTTCGGATGCCATGACAGTAATAGACTATAGATTAATAATAATGTCAAAATATCATTTACAGACCAATTTAACAGAAGATCACTGCTGCCTGACCCGCAGGTCCATTTGCGGGTCCCGCGGGTTACGGGTCGACCCGCGCATCACTACTCAGTTCAGTCTATAAAGGCTGTACACATAACAGTAAGGCTACAGACATTATATTCTATTCAGGCCGGCAGAACCAGCAGCGCATCGGCTCTACAGTGCACGGCACTGCTGATTAACCATTTTATTGCAGCACAGAGTGTCTGCCAGCAACCAATTACTTGCAGAGGCTTCCTATAACTTGTTTCAGCGGTTCCGATTTAATCAGAAGACAAATTAAACAGGATGACTAGCCAATGTGAAAATCAAAAGAAAGCATAGAATAATGTACTGAAGGAGACTGTTGTGCCATCACACTTTTTTGTGGTTTGAGAGCAAAGATCCTGTTGCCGCAGTGCAAAACTCCGCAATACAATTAGGTCCGAAAAAACCCCGGAGTCAACCCCCCCCCCCGCGCGAAAGAATAATCGAATATTTGTTATAAATTCTGCCAAAGGTCCGAGAGTTAAAAAATGGTATTCGGGACAGCCCTAAAGCACAGCAGTATAAGACAATGGGAGATGTCTTACACATATATGATAAAAACATACTTACAGTAACAAGGCCTTTTTCTAATATACACCTGTTTCAAATAAGGGTGTCCCTCTGCAGTTAGTGAGGTTAATATAAGCTCTGGTCAATATCTGAGAAGTTACAGCATTATGGTAACAGTCCCTCTAAGTATAATCAGAAGAGTGTGCATGGGCATGTGTGCAACTCCACTCACCCTGCTCAGTCCCATGTGGTAGCTGCTCTTCTCCAGCTCCAAGGACTCCAGCAGCTCCTCCACTGCCTGGAAACCAGCAGAACAAACAGTCAGCATACAGATAAACAAAAATAACCCTGCTTTGTTCTGGGCCTTTCCCCGAAGCGATCACATGACCTGTTTGCCCAAAGGATGCTCGTTTGGTGTTATAGCAACAAACAGCATTCCCCGTTGACACCAGCTAACACAAACACACACACACACACACACACACACACACCCCTCCCCCGATCTGCCTCGAGGGATAAAACAAGTCAGACAGAGAAGCTTCTCAGGTCCCTTTTCTGTCAGGTTTCATCTATCGAGTTAACTCAGCCTTTAGAAGACAAACTGCAGACTGTTTGGTTGTTGGGGCCAACTCAGGTTGGTTTTGAAGTCTGATGTTGGGATTAAGGATTAAGAATATCAATATCTGAATAATAGATGTTATAACTGGGCTATAGAGAGGAAAATGACAAATGCTTACTTCCCACAAGGGGCCTGTTGATTATATTCCACAACATGAAAGTGCTAAATTTGGCTATCCTTAGATAGTAAGGCTAAAACTGTAGAGTGTGTCCTGGGGTGGTGCTATGGGAAAGGCCAAGGGATATTTAAATCACAGAATTGTAAAGGTATACTATGCAGGAATTGTTATTGTTATTGTAAGTTATTGTTTGAAAACAGTATTGCCAGTAAAAGTGACAGCCAACCTTGTATTCACGATAGTTTTTTGTTGCTGTGTCCGCAATTTTCATTGCTCCCTCTTGGATGTGAGCGGCTTACTATCTAGCACGTGGTCACTACCTTTTTCACAACCTCACCTACGTGCTGTGCCCAGGAACATCCCGAACACAGCAAAATACAAAGATAATAAGAAAATACAGTTGTGCAGAGTCTCTGCAGGTGAATGCACCACCATAAACTAAGAGTGGATCATACATGATGATTGAGAGGAATTATTTTGGTATAAGTCGATACATCTTTTTTTAAGAAAATCCTGAATAGTATAGCTTCAGGATTTGGTTAGCAACACTTGTGGTTATTAGTGGTAATAGTAACTGTGTGCTACAGCACAACAGAGAAGGGAATGATAACAATAAACATAATTACAAGAGACAACAAAAAGATACCATGTAAATAAATAGCCTGCTTTCTGACTTAAGGTAGAAGCACAAATATCAAGGAAAAATGACCAAATTAATGAAATATCAAAGTCTTCAAATCAGGCAAAAGAAAACCCTCTGCTTCTAAAATGCTCCTAGTGTGATATATATATATATGACTCCAAGCAGAGGATGGAACAAAAATAGAGATGTACCGATACCACGTTTTTCTTTCTTTCTTTCTCGCGATACAGAGTACCGATCTGATACCAGTGTGTAAAATAAAAATTAATGGGATATGAATTGTTGTATGTCTCAACTCCTAAAACTCTATAAAATACTAATAAATAAATACATAATAGTAGAATGAATGCCATAAAACTTTTTTTATTATTATTATTATTCAGTGTTGACACAGATCAAGACACAGGTTAAAGTGCAGTTTGGTATTAAAAAAAAAAAATTCACCAGATGACTTAAAGTAAGAAAATTAAAAAAAATAGTTGCAGGGCTTTACTGACCATAACTACAGATGCTACCAGCTTCACTTGAAACAGACTACATTATAAAAGGGCCGTTATTTATCATTCCCTCTGTATCTTTATATTTTTACCCGCTCCCGTTGCCTTGATAAAGTTAATGCATGGTACCATCATTTCAAACTCAACACTTCCTGAACTTGTTTCAAATTAAATGCCCCTTATAACCTCGGCTGGGAGAATCCCTCTATTTTCTAAATAGGCTTTTATTGTGAAACATTTGTAGGAACTTGTGGAGAAATCAGTGACTTTTATGTTTATGTACGGTACTTCAAATATAGCTTCTGCTGTCTGCTGATGCTTTTTAGGTGACTACAACAACATTTCGGCTGGCACATGAACAGACACAGAGACTGAAATAATAGTAAAAGTAATAAAAATAGGACAAGAATAACCTGATGACATCAACACGTCATGAAAGACGACTGGGGATAATTAGTGTGTATCATCGTATAGTCTGTCATGTCTGTCGGCCATGTCACAGTACGATTTTATGACTCCACAATTGTGTAATGTGACATAGTGACTTTCAGAACAGGCAGAAAAGTCGTGTAGTGTGAACCAGGCATAAATCCTCCTTTACCGTTTCTCCCTCTTCATGTCGCTCATTTTCAGTGTGTGACTGCAGCGTGTGCATGAGAGGGGGAGGGGTTGCTTAGTGCTCAGAGAGGCGAGCGGAGCTTCAGAGCTGCTTTTCTGAAGCAAAACAAAAGTTTACATGTTCTAAAAAAAGAGAAAACATTGCATGTCCTGCTATGGGTCTATCACACATGCGCACATGGCGATGTTCAAACGATAGCGTGCGTATCTGTAATGATGTGAGGCATTACGTGGTATCAGATTGGTTATAGGCTGTATTTGCCGATGCCCAATCCCTTATTTTAGGCAGTATCGGAGACATTTCCGATACTGGTATTGGTATCGGTACAACTCTAAACAAAACCCAGTGATATTGTCCCTCCCAGCTCCCTTACAGTTAAGATAGCAGCAAAGCAACAACAATAGGAGATTTATTCTACTCACATTGTGTATAACTTTCGTGGATTGTAACACATCAGGTATGGAATTAGTCTGCAGATACTCTGCTTTAAAATGAGACAAAACTTTTCTATGGATGTTTATTTTATTTCATTGTTTTATTTGATAGGGACAATGCATCAGTGTGGGAAATACACCTTGTGAAAATGCCAGAATTAACACAATGGCTACTTTTCATCTGTAGTCATGTCAGTTTTACCTAAATTTATTGTAATAGTGTTTTAGTTAACTTTACTGTAATTTAACTTTGACTTTATTGTTACAGAACATTATTTACCTTTATTATACAAGTACTTTATTTAACTTTAATGTTATTGTAACAGTACATCATTTCCTTTTATTATATCAGTACTTTATTTAACTTTAATTTTATTTTAACAGTACTTAATTTAACTTAGTTGTAACAGTACATTACTTACCTTTATTATACTATTACTTTTTTTTTACTCTATCATAACAGTTCTTTTTCAGTGCTTTATTCAACTTTATTATAACACAGAGATTTCAAACACTGACATATATATTCTGTTGGGATATGGCCTTAAAATAATGTGGTAGCAGTTAAAGGCGTTATCTCCCAAATCTAATGACATAATTTCAGGGGGTCTTTAAACTAATTTAATGGCAACCTGTCAATAGAATTTTGAGATCTTATATGCATAAAGTTGATTTGAGTGTTGTGAAGGACAGGACATCTGCGCTCTGAGAACCACATATGAGCAGTGATTTTATTACATTCTGCCCTTCAGACTGTCTGATATTAATGTGTGCAAGAGAAAACATTGTCCTGATAGTGCCACTAAAGAAAGGTCAGAGGGTCACAAACGTCATTAAGAGGGAGGACTCCACTGCTTTGTAATGTCAGAGTCTTTAAACAGAAAGCCTGATATACAAACCAGACAAGTAGAGTCTCACAAGAGACACTAATAAGTTGCATTACCAGAAGTGAAGTGATAGAGCACTTTTGGTTTGACCCATATTATGGGTAAAAGTTAGGATATCTCATCTCACACCTCTAATTTTTTATTTTTCTTATTTTATTGGATGGGGGTTTAGTTTTTTTGTCTTTTCTCTTTCTCGTGTGAGTCCCATGTTGGGATATCTCACTCTGACTCAAGGTTTTGGTCAAACTGGCACAAAGAGACCCTGACATCCTGAGAGGTACAAAGCCAGAGAATACTACTTACTACTACTACTACTACTACTACTTTCTTACAGAGCATATAGACCACTGAAATGCCACTTAAAACCAGGACAATAATTTTAAGACATGATAATAATACATGTGGAACTTTATATGTCAGTTTCCACAGAGGTTTGAGAGAAATGTGGATTTCCTCTCTGCTGTTTGCCTAGCTGGTCTGAAAAGCTCTTGGCAGGACACCATCTGGCTGCTAACATCACTGCTACATCACACTGTATTAAGAAGAACTGACAGAACTGGGCTGACAGCCACAGAAATACAAACAAACACACATATATATATATACATATATATGTATAACAAAGAAGGGCGTATAATTTGAGGAATAATATGAAAGAATTGGTTTTCAGAGAAAGAGAAAGATACATATACATGTGTATATATGTGTGTATATATATATATATATATATATATATATATATATATATATATATATGCATATATATATGCATATATATATATATATATATATATATATATATATATATATATATATATATATATACATATATATATATATATATACATATATATATATCAGGGGTCGCGTTAACCAGATATTCTCGGTCATTGACCGGTTTTTTACAACAATGACCGGAAAATCTGAAGGCCGTCGGTCATTTTGACCGGTTGCAATTACCACCCCTGCCCACTTGGCGGCGGAGTGCACAGTGAGTGGTTTAAGTGGCTGCCGTTTTCACACTGCAGAGAAAAAGTCATTCATCTGCCTCATATAGCGTTGTTGACATAACGCCCTGGAAACACCGGACGCGGAACCGAAGCACGGCACCCAGCAGCGGAGGCAGTTTTCAGTCAGCGCCCATGTTAACCTATCTGACTGTCCACACAGGCCGCTGAGCAGAGCGGAGCGCCCGCGGAGTAGAGGCAGCAGTTCGGCGTCTGGTCTGTTTTTCACGGGAGCCGCGAGCGCTTCTGTCAAGCTGGATCGAACGGATCGTACCAAACAGGAAGTCGGACACAGAAAAGACGAGAGAGTCCGGCCAATTTTCAAAATAAAATAACAACAACACGCACTGAGGAACGTGAGGAGAAAATACTGTTAATAATTTAAAATAACACAACAGTGCATAACCGAACACATTTTTCAATACCCTAATCACTTCATTACAATTTTAATTTTGTGTTACCGAGCCTACAGGCATAACTACATAACGCCCTGGACACACCGGACGCGTTAGTGACGCGTTAGGGCTCATTTATGTTCAACGTTAAATACGTATCCGGATACAGACGGAGCCTTCTGTCCGTGCTCCACGTTCATTTCGTCCGTATTTCTGCACGTTTCCATAAAGCTTACGGATACGGGCCAAACGGAGCAGTACCACTGGGAACCGTGGGGTCAGTGTTGCTGTCACTACCCGATACGTAGCTCTAGTGAGACACGAAGAAGAAATAACAATTCAATTTACTAGAGAAAAGAATTCTCCGTCCTCCAGTCGCGATGTATTTAACGGCCTCACAGACCACCGCCTCCTACAACGCTGCCCCTGTTTTTGTCTTTTAAGCAAGAGGTACATAATCAGTATCTCCTTCACAGTCACCATGTTTGTTTTTGAGTTTGTTGTTGTCATGAACTTTTGATGCTGGGCTGCCTCCTGGTGGATATATTGGTTAACATCCATGCCAACGTAAAGGGCGCATGGAAGTATCTGGGCGGTGACAGTAACATCGTTTGAAGCGGATGTATACATTTTCGTACGTAAAGGGACCACAAATGAGCCCTTAGTGCCGCCTGGTGTGTCCAGGGCGAAGCTTAATGGCACGGGTGTGTGGATGTCTGTTCATCTTTTCGTTCATGTCCTTATTAATGCACACTTTATAACTTGCTTGCTGGATTTATTAAAAATGAAAGAATGAAAACTAAATGTCTTTGAATATTTTTATTATCATTTCAAAACGAAAATTAAAATGACCGGTAAAAAAAGATCATGACCGGATTTTTATGACCCTGTCAGTCAAAATGACCGGCAACGAAATATGTATATATATATATATATATATATATATATATATATATATATATACAGTACAGGCCAAAAGTTTGGACACACCTTCTCATTCAATGCGTTTTCTTTATTTTCATGACTATTTACATTGTAGATTCTCACTGAAGGCATCAAAACTATGAATGAACACATGTGGAGTTATGTACTTAACAAAAAAAGGTGAAATAACTGAAAACATGTTTTATATTCTAGTTTCTTCAAAATAGCCACCCTTTGCTCTGATTACTGCTTTGCACACTCTTGGCATTCTCTCCATGAGCTTCAAGAGGTAGTCACCTGAAATGGTTTTCCAACAGTCTTGAAGGAGTTCCCAGAGGTGTTTAGCACTTGTTGGCCCCTTTGCCTTCACTCTGCGGTCCAGCTCACCCCAAACCATCTCGATTGGGTTCAGGTCCGGTGACTGTGGAGGCCAGGTCATCTGCCGCAGCACTCCATCACTCTCCTTCTTGGTCAAATAGCCCTTACACAGCCTGGAGGTGTGTTTGGGGTCATTGTCCTGTTGAAAAATAAATGATCGTCCAACTAAACGCAAACCGGATGGGATGGCATGTCGCTGCAGGATGCTGTGGTAGCCATGCTGCTTCAGTGTGCCTTCAATTTTGAATAAATCCCCAACAGTGTCACCAGCAAAACACCCCCACACCATCACACCTCCTCCTCCATGCTTCACAGTGGGAACCAGGCATGTGGAATCCATCCGTTCACCTTTTCTGCGTCTCACAAAGACACGGCGGTTGGAACCAAAGATCTCAAATTTGGACTCATCAGACCAAAGCACAGATTTCCACTGGTCTAATGTCCATTCCTTGTGTTTCTTGGCCCAAACAAATCTCTTCTGCTTGTTGCCTCTCCTTAGCAGTGGTTTCCTAGCAGCTATTTGACCATGAAGGCCTGATTGGCGCAGTCTCCTCTTAACAGTTGTTCTAGAGATGGGTCTGCTGCTAGAACTCTGTGTGGCATTCATCTGGTCTCTGATCTGAGCTGCTGTTAACTTGCCATTTCTGAGGCTGGTGACTCGGATGAACTTATCCTCAGAAGCAGAGGTGACTCTTGGTCTTCCTTTCCTGGGTCGGTCCTCATGTGTGCCAGTTTCCTTGTAGCGCTTGATGGTTTTTGCGACTCCACTTGGGGACACATTTAAAGTTTTTGCAATTTTGCGGACTGACTGACCTTCATTTCTTAAAGTAATGATGGCCACTGGTTTTTCTTTAGTTAGCTGATTGGTTCTTGCCATAATATGAATTTTAACAGTTGTCCAATAGGGCTGTCGGCTGTGTATTAACCTGACTTCTGCACAACACAACTGATGGTCCCAACCCCATTGATAAAACAAGAAATTCCACTAATTAACCCTGATAAGGCACACCTGTGAAGTGGAAACCATTTCAGGTGACTACCTCTTGAAGCTCATGGAGAGAATGCCAAGAGTGTGCAAAGCAGTAATCAGAGCAAAGGGTGGCTATTTTGAAGAAACTAGAATATAAAACATGTTTTCAGTTATTTCACCTTTTTTTGTTAAGTACATAACTCCACATGTGTTCATTCATAGTTTTGATGCCTTCAGTGAGAATCTACAATGTAAATAGTCATGAAAATAAAGAAAACGCATTGAATGAGAAGGTGTGTCCAAACTTTTGGCCTGTACTGTATATATATATATATATATATATATATATATATATATATATATATATATATATATATATATATATATATATATATTTCGATATATATATATATACATATATATATATATATATATATATATATATATATAAACATCAGACAGGCTCAGCAAACTCATATTCTCTTTCTGTCGCTTTCTCTTTCTCTGAAAACAAATTATTTCATAGTATTCCTCCAATTATACGCCCTTCTCTGTTTCCGACCGCCTCCTTTCATCCATCTTCCTTGCTTTCTTTCTTCTCCACTGTTCGTTCCCAACTCCCCAGAGAACTGGGTACCATTAGTTCTTTCTGAGTGGGCTATCCTCTCTGAACTCATCTCCAAGGAATCTTGTGAGCCACTTTACTGCCAGTGTGTTGTGGTGTGGTAAAGAGAGGAAAACTTGATTTCACTGATCTGCTTAATTAATCCAGTTAAATCTCCTCTGTTGACAGCAGCTATTCATTTCAATGTTCTTTTCCTATTCCACATTTAACTGACACACCCAAATAGACCAGCATTGAGCCAATTCAATTTTTAGATTCATACATAACTAAAAAACTATTCTTTTCCTTTCAAGACAAGACGTTTTTGCACATCAGGTACAGAAGGCCTTAATGTAGACATGTTTTTCCTCCAGCAGCCCCACCTCCCACTCATAAAGGCTAATCACGCCTTTGTGCAAAGCTGCTATATACTGCCTGAACAGAATGTAGAGAAGACATTAATCATATGCTTGGGGATGTTCCTAAACTGTTCTGCCTCCTATACAAAAGGAATGGAAAGATAATGAGACAAGAAAAAAAAGTGAAAAGAGACAAGGGAATGGGAGGGGAGAGGGAGAGAGGAGGAAAGAAAGAGCTCTTCCCACTGCCGGTAATTAATCAGTACAGTAGCCGTATGCTGCCAGCCTGTGCAATCATAATTAATTACACACAAGAGCGCTCTTGGAACAGGAAGAGGACAGCGGAGAGAGGAGAGCAGGAGGAGAAGAGGAATAAAGGGATTCTGTTCACACCAGGAGATTAGAATGTGGAGGGCAGAGAGAGAAGTACCAAATCTCCAGATTTTCAACATTCTACCCAAATTTTGGGTTAGCAAAACCCCCATGACATTGTCAGGATTATTTTTATTATTGTAGGACAAAGCTCATCTAGCACCACGGAGGACACTGTTTTACAGGCTGAGAAATATTAGTCATGATGAGTAAGCTGACCTTCATGTGTAAAAAAGGAGGAGTACCTCTTAATCTGACAGTTTTAAAGAAAAAATAACTTCCTAATTATTACAAGTGTGCATTGTTGAGAAGGTTTTGTTACCCTCTTGAATATTCTTTGGCACATTCATAATTGACAATTCTCAGAAGAGGCTTCAGCAATCTTCTAAACCTTACAGGATGAAGTGTGTTAATTTTTTCTACATATAATATATATAGGTATATCACTGCAACCCTTGCAAAGACAAGGTGGCCCAGCATAACTTTTCGCTGCAACAGGTTCTGATATGTCATCTCATCCAAAAGTTTTCATGTAATGTACTGTCTGGTAGGGAGTTTGTGAACCAAGACTTTCTAGACCTTTGAATCATGGATCAATACACAAAGTGTCAATGAATACTGATTAACATCTGCAGGTGAAACACATAACGGAGGGCAGTCAGATGAGTCAGACTGGCTGTTATTGGATCTGGATGCTGTAGGATATAACATGCACATACACATTTAGGATATGGTTTAGCAGGCTAAGTGAACCCACTGTACTGTAGTTGGTGTCCCTTTTTGTCTAAACTGAAGAAGCCTCTTGGATGAGAGGAGAAATGTCTTCAAAAAACTCAAGCAAGTCCAGATGCCTACCATATAATATTTAAGATCCCTTTTGTACTATATGTAACTTAATGAGCAAGGGAGAAAAATTGTATATTCTATATTTATCTCTAATATTGCCAAATATATTAATTAATATTTCACTTAGTGTGTTCTGGACAAACCCATGAAAACATCTCTCAGATTCAGTTGGTAAAAAGACTGAATCTGAAAGAAAAGAAGTCAAGCTCTCCTACTGGAAAAATAACACTAACAGAAAACCCAAAGACTAAAAGATGAGGTCATTCCTATACTTCAATGAAGAATTCACGCAAGAACTGCACTAGTTTTAAAATAAAAATAACTAACTTAAGTAATGTACAGACCAGCTGTGCACAATTGGCACTTATATTTCTATTTATTGTGTTTAATTTCTTTATTTGTTTTCCAACAATTTGTTACACTGCTTTTTTCATTTTTAGTGACAATTAATTGGCATATTATTCTGTGTATGTGTCTGCTGTAAACATAAATACAGAATGAACACATTGGATTAAAAAAAAGAAGCAGAACTGGGGTTTTAGTAGGGCTGCACGATTCTGGAAAAAATGAGAATCACGATTTTTTGGCTTATAATTGAGATCACAATTCTCTCACGATTTTTTTCAACATAAAGATTTATTGTGCTTATTTCCTGATACAAAAGGAAAAGTAACAAAAATTATAAATAAATAATAAAAAAAAATATCATTAAATAACAAAACCTATGATTGTACCTGATACAAGAGACACAAGGCACATAAACTCTGGTCAGCAGAGAGGGAACACTCCTGTTTTTAGCTTAAATGCAACAGCTGACAGCCTGACACTGACCGTAAAAACAATAAACTTTAGTCTCTTGTCTTCTCTTACAGCTTTTGAACAATTTTAACAATAATATCAATGTTGAACAACATTTTTTGAGGTAGGTATTCCAGGCCTGGAATTAAGTCATTTAGGGCAAGGCCACTTTGGCCTTTGATTAATAAATTTATTGGGGCACCAAGGCCAAAACCAATGGCGCAATAACAATATGTGCTAATTACATTGAATGAAGACAAAACAATATGTGTTAAAAAACGGTACTGAGTTTATTAAAACTGTAAACTGAACATTTGACTTTTCCACAAAATGCTGTGTGATAAATGTTATTAAAATTGAATTAAAATGTGAACAATTCATAATATTCATTGTTATTGTTATGATAAAATAAAGTCTAAATGGACTAAGGAAGATCAAAATTAAATGTTTCAACACCATGCATTTGACAGGAGTATTCACCTAACATAGCCTATATATCTTTAATTATATAATTATTTATATGTCTCTATGTATATTTTCACATAAATCCCTAATATTTTATTTGCCTTTAAAAAAAATAATCTTCCTTGATTTGACAGTGTTTATTGTATTGTATTATATGTATTAATTCTCTACAGAATCTTATATGTTCTTTGATATGTGTGTTCAATTTATTAAAAGGAAATAAACAAAAAAACATTTTGGTGAACCCTGCAGCAAAGTGAACCCTCTTCCTCAGAGAGGATCTTTGCCTCCCAGTTTGTGCCTGGCTGCAGAGCAGAGTGAACTGTCTTTCTTCTCAGAGGATCTTTGTCCCATGAGAGCAGGCACTGCTGCTCTCCATGTCCGCATTGTAAACAACTTTCGCTGGCGATTTGACAGTCACTAGAAGCACATTATGACCCTTTGTAAAAGTTTCTGTGTGGTACCTGTGTTGTACATGAGCTAACGTTAGCGGCTAAGGACTGAGAGGATGACTTGTAAGGGGTCCTCCTCATATTGTCGGCTCTCTCCTGCTCCCGCTGCTTTCCAAACTGCCGGCCGGCTGTCGCTCTGCATCACGTGGTATAACGCTGCGTTGTTGGGAGTGCTTGTTTTCATGCAGATGATGTACCGACTCCCGGCACGGGCGGGACCGGCAGAATCATCCGTCATTAAAAAATTAGATCGCATATGCATATGAATCAAGATCACGATTTTATTACGATTAATCATGCAGCCCTAGGTTTTAGTACTCTAGATTATGAGTAGGTAGAGTAACAAAACATAAACAATTTTAAATAAGCAACCGAACATCCATTTGTCTGTTACTAAAGGTATCCACCTCTGTGGCAGATGCAGGTTTTTCTCTATGCAATAATCTCAGATGGACCAGTTATAAGTGGGTTCTCAGAACCCATCGGCCGTATTCGGCGTCTGACTTCCGGCAGACGGCGATACAGCCTCTGGGGGCAGGCCCCCGATTTTTTGGCATTACGGTTTGATTTGGGCGGAGGAGGCGAATTTCCGTTTCCGGCTTCTGTTTATATATAAGTAAATATGCTGAAACACTGCAATGGATTCAGAGTTTGCAGTGATGCCAATTGTGTTCCGCCTCGTTAGTTCACCGCACGGACCGTTCAACCTGGCAACAACTGCAGCCGGCTCAAACGTGATTGGTCAATATCACATGGACTACAAACAGCCTACAACCGGAAACCAGGGCTCTTCCGCTCTTCTTCCGGAGGCAAGATCTCCGGGGTTTGCCTATAGACTCTACATTCACTGAATGTAGAGTCTGTATATAGAGACTATAAGTGGGTTAATAGGGTCATGTACAGGGTATGGAAGGTCCCCCGTGTACGTATGTCTTCCATGTATGTACATAAGCACATAGGGATAAGATTAGTGTTCTATATTTGTTTAACTCTCAACAAATTTCAAATGCAGATTCAAACCAACAGTGACCGTAGCTATCTAAGTATTCTGTGTATGAAAGCCTGATAAATCTTCTTCCTCTGTGCCATAGAGCTCCATTAATAAAATTATAAAAAACACATCAATGACTCACACTGCATCACTGGGTGATATAGTCCTTTTGCCATGAACACACACACTTTAGTTTATTTTGACTTGAACCCACATACACTGTCCTGCTGCCACAAACACTCACCAGAGCACCAAATGTGGATTTATCTCCTGCCAAATTAGTCCCCAACAAATGCACTACGTTTGTTTGATCAAAACTACAGTGACTAGAAGTTTTAGGAAATTACTCAGTCTTATTAAAAGAAAGTCAAACTCAGCTCACAAATATATTTGTACCAATTTGAACCAATGAGTTGGGGCTTAGAGCCATATACAAGGTTGAGAGACAGATTAGCACATTGTCAGTTCTCTTGGACTGGCTGTCACTGAGAAAAAAAACATAAACAGTGAAAACATGGCTGTTTCACACAGTTTCAAGGTGGACACCCAGATTAGCATTACCAATTCAGTATCTGACCAAATGTCTCCCCTTCTGTTCATGAGTTTTGATGTTGACTAATGGCCAGAAAAGTGTTTTTGTGGAACATTATGATGTCACAGTGAAGCTGACCTTTGACCTTTTGGATACAAAATGTCATCACTTCATCATTGTATCCTATTATTTATGTGACATTTGTGTGAAATCTTGTCATAATTACCGTAAGAATTCCTGAGTTGTGACCAAAAACATGTTTTGTGAGATCACAGTGACCTTGACCTTTGACATACAATTACCAAAATCTAATCCGTTCATTTGTGAATGGATAAGAATTGACAGTGGATGTTTGTGCCAAATTGAGGAAATTTCCTCAAGGCGTTCTTGAGATATCGCATTCACCAAATGAGGCAGATGCAAGGTCACAGTGTCACAGTGGATGTTTGTGCCAAATCTGAAGAAACATCCTCAAGGTCTTCTTGAGATACTGTGTTGAGAATGAGAATGCGACAAACAAGGTCACAGTAACCTTGACCTTTGACCACCAAATTCAAATCAGTTCATCCTGACTCAAAGTGGATGTTTGTGCCAAATTTTAAGAAATTCCCTCAAGTTGCTCTCGAGATATGGCATTCACGAGAATGGACAAGCCAAAAATATAATACTTCCAGCCACAGCTAACGCCAATGCAGAGGCGTAAAAAGCCCTGCCCTTTCAAATCCATGAAAACTTCTACAACAATTGAAATCATACCTGTGTCTAATGCATTTTTAATGCCTTAGTTTCCATCATATCAGCAGACATGATCCAGCAACACAATACAGCTCTCCAAAGTAACAGTCTAACCCTGCCAAGCACTCACCCTCTTCTCATCTGTGACAATGTAGTGGCGGCCATGCTTCTTGGTCAGATGTGGTGCCAGGACATCAAAGCGCCTGCGGAACTCAGAAAACACCATGTGGTCTGGGTATCCTGGAGGCGGGGAGGGAGCAGAACAGAGGGGAGAGCACAAAAACACCAAACACCAAGGTTAGAGGAGCATCTGCAGCAAATGGAGAGCCAACCACAAGACAGCAGTCAACTTTTTTTTTCAGGAGAACTGCAGCCAAAAAAAGAAAACATGGTGAAGGTTTGATAGATGGAAATGTTCGAGGTTACAAGGGTTTCTTGAGCCTTTAGAGAGGCACTAACAGCAAGAGTAGAGACTTTTACATTGGGAAAAGGGGCTACAGGATATAAAAGCACACACTTCTGAATGAAGATGAAATTGGTCCTTTTGATGGGAACAGTAATGGGTCAGGTTATCGGAACCATTTCAGATACTCTGTCTCTGGAGGGTTAATTCATTACTGGGTTCAAATGATTTGGTCAAGAAAAGAAAGAAAGTATTGAGTTTGTATTTTACTGACATTATCACAACGACAGATGAGAGCAGGTTAAGCTTGAGGAATTTTGGGTGGTTAGAAGAGAAAACTATAACATCTGTATCAGACAGTAACGGCCTATTTCCACCAGATGCATGTTGGTTGCGTCTCCACTCTGGCACGGCAGTGGAGCCAATAGGATTCAATTCTAGTCAATGTGTGTGTTTCCACCAGCTGCAGCTGTCCAGTGTTCCAGCTCCGTCTCAGCTCCAGCACTCCAGAGCCCCCCGCAACAGATACGCAGGACTTCTATTTTTGCTGGACGCCGGAGCACAACGCAGCAATTTAGCACAGAGCAGATCGTAAAGGGCAGGAAGTCGTGCACAGAAACAAAATAAAACATCCGGTTAATTTTCAAAATAGAATACACAGTGTTCACGGCGGATCATATTTCCCTGCACTACACCTTGAAAACTACATAATGGGCAGAGGCAGGCCTGAAGTCAACAGGTCAGAGGTTTTCAGACGTCATTTCATCCCGTTGACACCATGGACGAGATGATGTTAATCATGGCAGTACACTGAGATGTCTTCAGGCGGAGCTGCACCGCTCCGCACAGCAAACGCAGCCGGTGGGTATTGACGGACGGCGGAGCATGCAGTGGTATAACCAGCTCTGCCATTCCACAACGGACACGCATCCAGTGGAAATCCGGCGTAAAGCTAAGATCAGAGTTTAATGATATCCTTCAAATTTTAAGACACTAGCTTTTATATCATATCACGAATACAGATGGCTACTACTGTGATTTTGCATTGTATATACATAAAATTTGGGATTCATGGTCAAAATCAAAGTAGCAACAATGCAAATATGCTGACTTTCCTTTTGCATAGTGAGCCAGTAAACTTTTTTTGCATAGCACCTTTTATAACCACAAGAAAATTATTCACAGGATTACACATAATACAGTACACTGAAATATAACAAGAATTTCATATGGAAAGGTCAAACATAAAATAATTCAAACAAAATAAATGAGGACATAAATTGGAGTAATATGTGGGATCTTGGAACAAGATAAGTTGAAAGATCAGAAATACAAGCCAATGTTATCCAGTCAGGACTGGAGATATATGCTGTCAGTGTTTAGTGTTTGTCAGAAGCCTTGCTCCTGCATTCTGCACCAACTGTAGATGGGCAACTGCTGCTTTGAACACTCTGTTCCAGGTAGGATTAAAATCAATTCAAAGCAGTTCCATTTAGGCCACAGTCCAGGTATGGGTCAAGCTAAAAGATTCACCAGATTCTACCTTCCCCATCATGCAACTAACAATATCTTTTCATTATGTCTGACTGCCTGCAAATGTTCGCATCATTCAAACTGTATAGCCTAAGTCTGTAATGCAGGTCCCATCCCAGATAACCATGATGACATCACTATCATATTATTATTTTCTCAGACTAAACAAAGCTGTTCCAGAGTAGTATTCCTCTGTAAACTGATCATTTTAATGTCAAACAGATTATATTATCATTATTATTATTATTATATTATTTAGATTAAAGAGAAAATAAATGCAACATTTCCACAAGTACTTTCTTACCCTGCCTGTAGATGCGCAGTGCATCCAGCAGCTTGGATCCTCGAAGCTGAGCTCTCAGGAGGCCCACGTCCAAAGTCATAAGGCCCGAGTCAGGGCTCTCCCCATGCGTCACACGGGGCTCACCTCCACCACCCACTGCCTCTGCTTTGGGCAGCAGGCAGTGGACGAAGTGAACCCTGGAACGACGCACCATATCAATCAGAGCATCCTAAAAACAGAGAGGAGGTGACTCAGACATAATGCTTTTCAGAGCACCTGAAAAATAGTCCATGCAACATCTTCATGATTCTTCTCATAGATTAATTGAACACTCTCTTTACATTGTGGCTGTCTGTGCAAGACTACAAACCAGCAATTAACAATCTACAGTAGCTAAGTAAACAACTCAAGTTTTTTTCTTGAAGGCTATGCACACCCACACCGCTGTTGTGAATTCCTATAGCTGATCAGACTTCTAGTTAAGTTAAAGCTGGGTGGAACTATGCAGGGAATTATGTGATGTTACCAAGCTCTACATACTAATATAAAGAATGTTCTCTCCTCCACTTACCACTTGGAGTTTGACCTGGATACACAGGCTCTTCTTCTTGACAGCAGCCACACCTGTAGTGAAGGTTTTCCTCATGCTGGTGGCTCGTCGCAGGGCGAGCTGGGAGCTGCCCTCCAGACCAGCGATGGAGCCTGACAGCACTGTGGCCCCACTGGCCCGGCCCATAAACAGCCCACTAATGTTCTTCCTGTGGTGGCAGAAGAATGAATTGCATTTAAATGCATGCACATGACGAACAGGACGTGCTTTCTTCCTCACAACATCAGGCAGTTATTGATACAACAATATACAGGAAGCTAATCTGTTTTAGTGGCATATTGTGCAGTTTGAAAACCCATATGTTGGTGGGACACTCCCTGTATCATTTGGCTCATTCTGTAGCCTGCTGCTCTCAAACTGTGGCTCTCACTTTTTCATTATGGGTACTGAAGATCTGAATTTGATTTGGATTACTTGCTATTGACAAGTATATAATAAAGGTAGATCATGTATTAATTTAGCAAGACATTCATTCTAAATTTATTAAGATATACAGTAGTTTAAGATGAACAACTTAATGAGATTTATTCTGTCTACAATGATCTTTTGATCATTGGGGATGTTATATACAGAAAAGCTGCTACCTCTACATTAAAATCACTGGATGCTGTCTACCGCTCAACTCTGACCTCACATAATCTTGGTACTCGTTCACAGTATAGGTTGTTGCTCGACACTCCCGTAATCAGAACTGAACTAGAAAGATCTTATACATACATGGAATAATCTGCAAGACCTTAAACTTGGACTCCATGCCAGCTTTAATGGCTTATTTCTGATCTTGTTTTAATTGAGTGTAAATGCTTTTAATTATATACCTCACTCTACTTTTAGTAATCATTTATTACTATTGTTGTTTTGTTTTGTATGATTTCATATCTATTTTAATTGACATGCATGATGATGCTTATTGACTGTTTTTAATGTCTTTGTTCGTGTTTGTTTGGCATCATTGAAAATTAGTGTCTCGCTCAATTGATTCTCCGAGTCTTAAATAAAGGTTTGAATGAATGAAAGAATGAATGAATAACTGTACACACAATTTTAAGTGATAACCTATGTAATACACACACTGCAGTTAGCATTATTGAACAGAACAGTGACCACGAGAAAACCATTTGCATGGATAGATACCACAGGAGCTGAGTGAAAGAATATTTTTTGTTTTTGTAAATTTGGTGAACTGCTCCTTTAATGATTTATTGTTTAACTTCTTCATTTAAAAAGTATATATACACCGCTCAAAAAAAATTAAGGGAACACTTAATGGTCACAGTATAACTAAGTCAGTTAAACCTCAGTTATATCAATCTGACCATTTAGGAAGTACAAGTGATTGTGAATCAGTTTAACCTGCTTTGGTGCAAATGAAAGTGACAACAGGTGCAATGGAGAGGCAAAACAAGACAATTCCCAAAAAGGGAATGTTTTACATGTGGTGGCCACAGACAGTTGCTCTCTCCTTATCCTTCCTGACTGATTCTTCACTAGTTTTGTGTCCTGCTAGTGTCCTTGTCACTACTGGTAGCATGAGACAGTACCTGCAGCCCAATCAGGTTACACAGGTAGTCCAACTCCTCCAGGATGGCACATCCATACTACAAACGCAAGAATGTTTGCTGTGTCCCTTATTCAAACAACGTCCTCTAGTTGGACCTGTGCTCACATCCCAGCAACATGCAGCTCGATTGGCATTCACTAGAGAACACCAGAACTGGCAGGTTCTCCATTGGCACCCTGTTCTCTTTACAGATGAAAACAGGTTCACACTGAGCACATGTGACAGGCATGAAAGAGTCTGGAGATGCCATGGTGAAAGTTATACTGCCTGTAACATCATTCAGCATGACCAGTTTGGCGGTGGGTCAGTGATGGTCTGAGGAGGCTTATCCTTGGATGGTCGCACAGACATAGCCAACAGTACCCTGACTGCTGTTAAGTACCAGGATGAAATCCTCAGAGCGACTGTCCGACCTTACGCCGCTGCCCTGGGTTCCTCCTGGTGCAGGAAAATGCCCAACCTCATGTGGCCAGAGTATGTAGGCAGTTCCTGGATGACAAAGACGTTAATGCCCTTCTTGTTCTCTTGTCCTAAAACCAATTGATCACCGATGGGACATTATGCATTGGTGCATCCAATGCAGCCAAGTACCACCACAGACTGTCCAGGAGCTCACTGATGCCCTGATCCAGGTCTGGAGGAGATCCCCCAGGACACCATCCGCTGACTCATCAGGAGCATGCCCAGAAGTTCATACAGGCACATGGGGGCCAAACACACCTGAGTCACATTATGAGCTGCCGTGATAAAATTCAGGCAAGTTGGATCAGCCTGTGATTTTAATTTTTTACTTTGATTTTAAGTGTGATTTTGAATCCAGTCCTCAGTGGGGTGATGATTTTGGTTTCCACTGAAGATTGTTACATCATTTTTTTCTCATCAAATTATACAATGTACATCAGTTAAGATTTTCAACTTGAATGATGCCACTACTCATATTTTGCTCTTTGCATTAAAAAAAATGGTATTATAGACAAGACAGCATACTTTTAGAAACACTGTTTGACACATGGATGTGCAGCATATAAACACCAGAGCACTGATAACTGGTTGTCACAGAATCAGCTAAAATAAACTGGGTGCTGCATGTGTGTTATTGCTGTGAGTGGTCATACTTCTGGGAGTCCTGCAGCAGTGTGGCAGCATTCTGGGCGGCAGGGTTGTGCTTGGCATGGCTCAGCCAGCCCTGAGCATTGTATTCCACCCAGTCTGTCCCATGGCTGTGGCCCAACAGGAAGAGATGGGGCCTCTCTCCTCGTAGCAGCAAACTGGCTCCTGCAACACATAGGAAATATTCCCATTATACCCCACGATGTCAGGAGTATGATCAGTGCTGTCTGTGGTTCCTGCAAACTCTAGAAACCTACAGTTGATTGCTTTAGCAGGCAGTGACAGGTTGAGTACTCACCTTTGTTTTCTCCCTGCACAGAGCCATAGTAGCTGAAGAGTCTTTCAAGCATGGTTTCCTCTGAACCTCCAGGTTGAACGGCCTCCTCCTCCATCAGCCACAGGAGACCTCGAGCCTCATCCGTCCTGGTCAGAGTGCGCACCTGTGATGGATACCAACACACCAAATGTCCCCTATGTTTTCTTTCACAATTACTTCACTTTGACCGAGATGGTAAAAATCTTAAGGTCAAGACTAGATGTGTATAGAAATCCTTATTCCTCACTTGAAATCACAAGACAATGTGCAGGTAAAAAGTATATATAAGTAAGTATATATAGTGTCATACATTTAAAAACCAGATATGCCCAATGGAGATTTACTCAAAAAAAAGGACAAAAGCAAACACTACAAGTCAACATTATATTACACTGTTCATTCTATTTTGGCCTTTTGGATGGTCATTTTAGGCCCTGATCGATCATAGCTTGCAATCTTTCACAACTTATATGACATACAGAGATGACAGGTAAGGTGTCAAGGACTGACTTCACTGTTTTACCTGACAGCACCAACAACATCACTCCTTTTGTCATATTACACGCTGTAGGAGTTGTCAAACTAGATGACAGACATGCTCGTCTTTTTGTGCTGATACTGCACCGGGCATCTTCCACTCTGACACATTAGGCAAACCAGCCACTGGCGAATCCCACACTCATTTCTGTTGCCTGGTGCTTCAGAGCTGTCAGGTCCATTATCAGGCTGATATTATGTGGTCTGATCACAACATGATAAACATGAGGTCTTCTGCATAGAGATTCCAACCTAGAGACAAATCTTTAGCATTCCATTATACAAATAGGGCAAAGTTTCCTGGAAATGAGCACATGGTGAGTTGTCTACTGGAGGCACCTATTGTTGTAGTTGCTGTTGTGATGGAAGAAAGCAGTCAAAGCTGCAGCAAGAACACTTCATCACACACTAAACAAATGCTGTGTCAAAATCAGGTTTTTACAAAGTGTCATGAACAAAACTTTTAAGGGCGGTGTTTGGATGTTGGTTAGCAATCTGCTCCTGAGTCCTGTATTGGGTCAGTTTCGTGAGGGTAAAGGCAAAAAGCTGTCTGTAAAAAAAAAAAAAAAACAAATAATAAAAAAATAAAAAAATAAATATATATATATATATATATATATATATATATATATACACACCACATACACACACACATACATACATACATACATACATACATATATATATATATATATATACACACACACACACACATACAAGTTAAACCTTTGACCCTGTTGTCACATTTGTCTCCAACATGTAGGATTCTAGCCCTAAAACCTTGCCCGAGGATGAGGTGGCAGCCTCCATCGGGTTCAAGACACCTGAGGAGGATCCTTTTGAGGTTTCTATGGTGGTGAAAGGAGCATGCTAAAATGTTTCCTAACCCGGCAGTGCCTGCGCAAAATGTTTTCACCATCCGGACATCGAGCGCAGCCGGTCAAAGAGATGTTTCTCTCTGTTATATTTGTAATTCAAGAACGGAGAACCCAGCTTAATGTGAGTGACTGTAGCTAAAGTAAGTTCAATCATGAGTGGATTGTCTGGTCATGGGACTTTTACTACTAGGTGTGGGCGGGTGTGTCTTTGACTTAGACATGATGGGTAAGAGGTCGGTTCTGGTACTGGGCTTTACGGGTACGGGCGGGTGCAGGTTTTCAAAAATGAAAAATGGAGCTGTGCAGGACTCTGGGCTACTCCTTAGAAAACTGACATTTTTCCTTAGAAAACTGACATTTTCCTTACTTCTTAATGTGCCCCTGACCTTGTTTTCTAACACAGTTGTTCATTGTTTGGGCTTTGACTGATGGCATTTTTCCTTATCCACTGTGAGGGTCATAAGGACAGAGAGATGTCGTATGCTGTAAAGCCTTGTGAGGCAAATTGTGATTTGTGATATTGGGCTTTACAAATAAAATTGATTGATTGAATTGATTGATGACTCAACCAGGAGAGCTCTAATGTTCACCTAAGCCTTGAAAATGCGTCATCTGTCAGTTACTTAAAGATATAAATTTAACAAGCAATTCGTTACACACCAGAATAGTTATTTTTGCTTTTCTATTGTCAAAAGTTGTGGATGGTACCAAAAGAATAGTTCCATTCTGTCCTGTTTTTTCATCACCCCTCTGTTTGGGTACCTGGCGCACTGATCCAATATTAAAAGGGGAAGCGAGAAACACTGCAGTCTGTTTAATGTTCAAGAAAGAATCATCAGTCTTGTTCTCCATGGATTCAATGCACAAACCCACTTTTTTTCAATATTCAATTGCAACAGAGACTCTAAACACTCCAGCCTGTTCTGTCCTGTTCTGAGGACGTGGATGCACAACCCAGTTCCATGGACGACTGGCGGTGTGAAGATGTTCCTCCTTATCACAGATAAAGAGGAAATACTGCGAGAGCTGGATGGGGCAGAGATGTGGCTATTACTATCTACTAACAACCCTGCCTTCATTCAAGAGTATTGTCTGTGGTGGAAATGCTAAACAGATGTAAGGCTTAGGTACATGCCTGTACAGGATATATACAGGTTTGAAGGAGACTGCACCTAAGGTGTTTAGTGGAAATGTGGTTTAAAAGGAAACTAAGATTTTTACTGTCTTTGAAACTTAAGTCAACATAGGACAAGCAGTTTGAATATTTTTCTGTAATAAGGCCGCTTGTTCTTTGTTTAGGTGGAACACATTCTGGATTGGGTTGAATTATCTTCAGGTAAATTTTAGACTGGGTCTGACTGTCTTTGGGTCTCTTCATTTTGGAAATTCAATTTGCACCCTGGGTATGGGTAGGGTTTTCATGTGTCTCTTTAGAAACGGGTGCAAATTCTTGAACCACGAAGATAATTAATGAGTCGATTATCAGCCAACGCATTTGTTCTTAAGGGCTACATTTAGGTCTGTGAGTATTTGGTAGCATTAGAATGTGTTTTAGCTGTCCGTAATCCTTGAGTTCATTTAAGTGTAGAATTCTAACAAGGCATTAATATGTGGTATACATGTCAACTAATCTCTTAATTATCCAGGTATTACAGTCTCATTTAATAGAGGAGATTTATGGATGTAGTGAAAAGGACATGAAGTCAATTGGTGCGAAAGAAGAGGATGCAGAAGATAGGGTTAGATGGAGGCAGATGATTCGCTGTGGTGACCCCTAAAGGGAACAGCCGAAAGAAGAAGAAGAAGAAGAAGAAGAAGTCTCATTTAACAGGATTTTTTTTTTTTTTTTAATTCAAAAAGCAACAGCCATCTTAAACTGCTGGTTCATTTATTCATCATTCCATGGCTTCATTCTGCTGTCTAAAGCAGAATATGTGTTCCATCAGGTGTGTCCTACTTTGTCTTTTTTTGTAGATAACAATACTTGAGTACAGACGGATTCAATTTTAAATAAACATGAAAAAAAGACTCAATATATAAATCATATGAAGTATTTTTAATTGTATCAAAGTTCGGGATTTTGGTAAAATCTTGTGGAACTGGCAACTGGATTAAGCATTGCTTGAAAGATGATAACACCTCATGTATTGTTAATATGTAATTTGAAAAATGTGGAAGTCTTAACATTAATAAGAAATGCAATGAGCTCTCTACTGTTATTAGTCTGTTCGTAGACTGACTGGCGCCATTCTGCTGATGGGATTCTTACATTTCTGTGCTTGGCAGATATCAACCTCTCTAAATAAGGAGGAACTTCTGCAAAGAGGCACCCTTGGATGAAAACAGAATGACTCTCAAGGCATTTCAAAATCAAAGAAAAGATACTGTATTGTGCTGCTGAAACCTAATTAGCAGTGATGTGCAGTCTGGATCCTTTACAGAGATAAATACACTTGCTGTCAGTTTACCAGAAATCACAAGCTGCAGATTTGTCTTCGTGGCCTGTGTCGTTTATAATAAAGTGAGTTATACAACCTCTTCTTGTTGCCCTCTTTGTGTCACAACATTTTTTGTGAATCCTTTTCCAACAAGTTTTCCAAACTAAAACAAAATACACTGTGTCTTGTTGCCTTTAAAATTTTCTCTGATGTGTCTATCTCTATCAGCGGGACTGCATCACTGTCAATGCTTTCCCAACACTTCAAAAAATGATCCACATCGGTTTAATCACAACCACTTTGTTGAGTGTTGAAAAAACCTAATTAGTACTACCCAAAAGGTACAGCTGAGACTGATAGGATTGCCACTGCTCTTACAGGTATATAGTCATAAACAAGTTTTGCGTGATCTATTGAAGTCACTAAATTAAATTAAGAAAACAGCAAATTTCTAACAATTCATCCTAAGGGGCCTGACACACCAAGCTGACGATCTGCTGTCGACCAATGTTGGGCCATCAGTGAGCATCTTGTCACCCTAATTTTTGCAATGTGTCCCACACCATTCGCACTAGTCTGCCCCCACGAGAGGAGAAATCTAAGTAAGGAAAGTGAAAAAACAGCTCAAGTGAAGAGGAAGTGACATTCAAACAAACTTGTTATATTAGGTAAAATTTTGTTTTAACCACTGAGCTCTTTAGCAAAAACAGTTTGCAACTGTTGGTGTTACTCTTCTCGAGCGCATGGTTAATGTCGAGTGTGTTGTCAATGTGCTAACCGGCTAACTAGTGTCTTGATTCCCACCGGTCTGTCCTCCGGTTTGCCTTTTTGAATGACGAATACAGACTACTGCCGCCTGCTGCTGTGGAGAGTAATTTCCTCTCACATAGGTGCAGAACATACGTACTTGCTAGTTGGCCACTGGTGGCAATTTTTTGGCCAAGAAAATAGACAACATGAGGCAAAGCAACAGTCAGCCTTCATCACCACTAATTTTGTGATGTTGGTTTGGTGTGTCTCTGCCCTCAGCCCCATGAATGTCATGAGGCATGACACGAATGCCTAAATAAAATTTCCCAGCAATCCATCTAATTGTTGCCGAGACATTTCATTTAGAATGACAAATGTGTTGGGGACAAACACTATTTGTTAGGCAAAGACTAGTAGACGAGAGCAGGCGGCCGCAGCGGGGGGCGGTGACCAAAAGCTGCAGTAAAGTCGGACCGTTTCCCGACAGTTTCCAGCAGCATTCAGTCCGTACAGGAAGTCACAGAAACACTCACATCCTGTCCAATATGATGTTGATTTATTAAAAATACTGTCAGACTATGTATCAGTTTGTTTTCAGTCTCCAGTTGTTTTAATTATGATATATTAATTTATTAAAATGCTTTACAGGCAATCTATAATTCATGTTCATGTTTCAACCTCCATTTGACATGAATTCTCCTGTAAATCAGCATCATATCAGTTTGCTGCTGCAGAGCAGCTGAGCAGACCTGTCCCCTCAACTACACTGGCTAAATAAACTGTGTCTGACTATAAGGTTAATGTTTTCAGAGGAAAAAAAATACAAGACAACAGCTTTCATTAAAGATCAGTCAGATATAGTCAGGGCTTCACATCTGTACAGATGTTATTCTAAGAATCCTCACATCTCACCACAAGTCTCTGTGATGTTAAATACTTCAATAATTAAAACAATCCCCCCAGAGTATGCTTGCTGGGCCTGAAGTTGGATATAATAATGTTGGAGTAACTGTTGAGTGCCTATGGACACTGGCTTGCCTATCCACTAAGAGACTGATAATTCTAAACTGGAAGGAGTGTAAAGCACCCTGCTTCTCAAGGGACTCTTGGCTGAAGGAACACTTGGACCTACTAAACATGGAACAGGCAGCCTGCCTGTTAAAAGACTTTGATAAGGGGCTGGAGGATGACTGGGACTCTGTCCTTGCACGTTTGAAACAGTAGCCCCCACCCATAATGGATGTATCAGATCTATTTTATGTAACATATCTAACATGAATGTCACCCTTGCATCACCCCCCACCCCCACCCCTTTTTTCTTAATTCTTAATTCTTTCTCTGATTGTTTTCTTTGTCTTGTTGTGTTTTGTTTTGTCTTGTTTATTTCCCATCCCTGTGTTTTTTTTTATCTGATTTTCCTTTGTTAATTATGTGTTAAATATAAAAGAAAGAAATAAAAAAGTTTATGATGAATGTATTTAGTTTTAACAACTAAACTTCACCATCAGTCACACAACATGTTTTCTGTTCACAGAATAAACCTTCAAATCAGACAAATAACATTTAAATCTTTGAAATTCAACAAAAATTAAGAGTTTATCTAAAACGTCATATTGTTGAGTCGACATCTAAACCAATTAGCTAGTGTATGAGGTCAGGTGAGAGCCAGGCGTTTTCCGTCATGCCCTGGGTTTTGCAGTCGGTGGAGAGCAACTGCAGCGCATGGCTCCAAAAACTGCAGCTGCCTCGCTACCACAAGATTATCGCTGTCCACTTTTGTAATAAGTGCGGTGATCGCCGGGGATCAAATGTGTGCAGGTCTGGATCATCTCGAACGAGACAACTTAGTCAAGGTTAGGGAATTACAATCAACTTCAACACAAATCAATTCACAGGCATTTTGAAACAATTGTTAATGCCACTAGCTTGGGCCTCTACACACCAATGCTCCACATTTTCTACCAAGGCCAGGAGCCACACTTACTTGTACCCCTAATAACTGAATGGGCTTTGCAATAAGAGGCCAACTGATGAGCAGAGGGAGAGGGACCCTTCCAAGTCAACAAGAGGGAAACAAATCACAAACTTGATTCCAATTAATATTGCTGATGTAGAAAGAATTCCAAAAGGAAAAGGAGCAAATTAGAAAGAAATGAGCTACAAACACAGAGAGCCAAACTAATTGGATGGCAGCAGGCCTGGTACAACATATAAAATGTCTGCTTTTGTCACTATTAAAGGATAAAGAATCAATTTGACAAAAAAGCACCAAACACCTGGCAGACAAATAGATAAATACATTTTTTTGTGAGGCTAATGACCTTTTCTGATAAGAGGTTTCAGGCAGGACAGAATACAATGACATCACATGCACAGAGATGCCTGAAACAGACATACAGTAGTATCGTGATGTTTCTTGTGCTTACCAGAGCTTGGGTTGAGGCTTGGTCAATAGCTGCTACAGACAGTGAGGTACTGGACTCTATGTCATCTAAAGCAAGCTCTATGTTTTCCTAGATGCAGGAGGGGATAAAGATTCAGGTTAGTAAGCTACAGGAGATATACCAGCAGAAGATGAGATCATAAATTAATCACAACTGTAGCTATTCAGGTTGATTATAAAATTAGCCAATAGTAGACTGTAGATTGGGTTGTGTGAGTGTACATCTCTTTGTTGTTAGCACAATGCTTGTGACACGTTTCTTATTTGATTTTGCAGAGCACTATAATTAAGTTAATTTGACTTTGGATGTATCTTTCTCAGTTGCCTCTAGTGGTATGTTTCCATACAGGTAGTTCTGCTTTTAATCGTCCAACTTGTTGAGATTACTGTCTCTGAGATTTAAGCTTGCAACCAAAACAGTAGAGCTGAAGGGAACCAAGGACAATAATTTGATGTGAAAAGTTTTCATGGGACCTACTTCCAGCAGTAATAATAGCTTGTTTGCAGTCATGTGACTATTATGATGCGCAAAATTCAGATGGAGGGCAGGAAGTGATAAATCCATACACTGTGTGAACTGGATACAGAGGAAAAGTGACTGCAAAAAAGGGCTGGATGAACCTGCAGGCAACAGCTATCGTCAGAAAATTGAAACTCATGTTGGATGTGATCCATACAAAACGAAGAAAATTGATTTTCCCTACAACTTGACCAATTTGCCCGGTGTGGACACTATCGTTGGTACAAATGGCCTTGTCCTCCAGGCCTCAGTGTTACTGACGTTACACATTGAGCTGATGAAAGTGCACAAGAGTGCAGTCCTGTTTTTGGCCTGGTGAGTAAATGTGCTTGTGTATAATTATCTTCATATTTCAACTCTGTACATGGCTGGACTGCTGTCAGGCTACCAGCTAATGTTAGGTAACTTGAGTTACTGTTTTCTACTTACTAGAACAACTGTTTCAGATCTGAGTCATGGCTAAAAACATGGGGAACATGTCACAGCTCATTGCAACCGTATCCAACTCCAGGCATGTTTAACACAACGCTTTAACTTTACACTTTATTTGACTCCACCCCTAAGATGAAAGTTGTTGATCCACATCTGCCACTGTTTCTAAGGCCTTGTTCAGATTACCACTCCAAATCGTATTTTTAGCATTTCCAGATTATATCTAGCTTGATTTTCCGACAGTCTGGACAGCGAAAAAACACATGAGATCCGATTTTTCCAAATCTGATTCAAACCACATACGGAGATGGTTTAAATGGGATTCTGATTTTTTTTTTTTCAGATCTGTTTCAATCTGAGCGTCTCGGTCGCTCAAATAGGATTTACAAGTGTCTTCTGAGTCACTCGCAGCACAACACGAACAACAACAACAACGACGCTCCTTGCCTAGCGAAGCCTGTGGAGTTACAGGTGGAAGAAATAGTCAAGCCACGGGTTAAAGGCATGGAGGAAAACAACAAACCATGGACGGACAAGGAGATAAAGTGCCTGATAGCTATCTGGGGGGGGGGATTTGTCAGTTCAGAAAAAATTAGAAGGTACATACAGAAAAAGCCATATATCAGGACATGAGTATCTCGATGAAATTCTTCGTGACAAGCCCAGTGTGGATCCTAAATTTGTTCTGGACAGTGCAGCAGAGGAAGACCGCAACATTCAGGAAAGCAACAGTCAGGAAGATGAGGAAGAAAGGCTGGATACACCTGGGAATGGTAAGTTCATAATGCTAACATCACTTTTCTTAACGGATTTAAAAAAAACAACAACAAAAAAACACTTGTGATGTTGAGTAGTAAAAGTAAAAACCCAACATAATTTCTATCATAATGTAGGCCTATAATGCCATGATGGAAAAAAGAGAACTGGACAGGAGTTTTGATTTCACTCATTACTAATCGCTCCACTACCATTCCAGCAGTGATGGCAGCACGAAAGGCGGCACAACTTAGCAGTCTCCTCCGTTTCTGTTGCTTCCTTGCAATTAGGAGAAAGTTTGCACCGCGGGTCCACATAACCATTTGGGACAAAAACACACACAGTTTGCTGTTGCCATTGTTTGTTTTTCCTGGGCGTAGCCTGTTACCATGGAAATCAATGTGGATAAGACTACGTCAATATGGACATAGATCGGATCTGATCACTTGCAATATGTAATGCGAACGGTCAGTCAGTAAGATCGGATTCTGTTCAGATTTGCAAAAAAAAAGGATTTGGGCTGCTGTCTGAACAAGGCTTAAGTGACTTTTTTTTAAATTTTACTTCTCACCTTTAAGTCCCATTATTTTTGGCGGCCCTTGTTTTTGTTTGTTCCCAATGTGATTGACTAGAACAGCTGTAAACAGTGCAAACCATAGGCGTATATGCAGTGTTGGTAATCTTTGCCTCCAGTTGCCTGCCTTCCATCTGGAGAGCGCACCAATCTATGACGTCATATGCAAAGAAGCTACAGTCCCTAAGAATACTGTTGAAGATGGTGTGCTCTGTGAAATGTTTCTAAATGTCATTTTTTCAATGCCATGGACACCAATACATTCCATTGGCTTCCACTGTTAAAGAAAATTACAATATCTGCATAGTTAGACGCCACTAGAGACAATATATCATTTTGTTGTTATTTGAAAAAATCAACCATTTCGGTCAATATTTTTAACTTTATGTAACTGAGAATATTTTAACCACACAGAATCCTAGAATAGAAAAAAGCTGATGCGCTAATATGATTATGCTCTTTCTAAGTCAATATCTAGAGTTGTGTTCTGTCAGCCCAGCAGCACCTCCTTGTATCTCTCCAGCTCCTGGACAAAGGTGCGTTCATGAAACAGGGTCTGCAGCCTCTCCTGGGTGTAGTTGTGGCAGAGCTCCTCAAATGTGGCTCCCCGCTGCTGCTGAGCTAGCCGTGGGTTCTGAAAACCTGGTGTGTCCACGATCAGCAGGGAACACAGAGAGTGCTGACTGGACTTCAGAGCCCTGAAGGACACAAAGATATCATGAGGCTTTAGTGCTATAGATTTGATGCACATAGTTTGTTTTGTACGTCCAAAATCCAAAGACATTCCTTTAACAATGCATTACAACAGAGAAGAGCAGTTTCACCTTTAGCATATGTACGTTCTGAGTACACAACGGGTTGACAGAATAAAAGAAAAACCTTAAAATAGAGTTTTATACAAGGTACCAACTTAAAATTGAACTGAAGTCTTATAAAGGACTATCTTTTAATTTCCTCACCAAATTAATAGTTCAATTTATGTAACAAGCAAAACACAGACTTAGATTTCTTCTGAAAAACACAATCAGTATATGTCCACAGCACCTCATTTAGGGCCTTGGGTACCGTTTAAAAAGTTAAAATACCAGCACCAATACCAGTACCCTTTAAGTGATACTGATACCAATAGATTACTTCATTCAATACCCATAATATGAATGGAATGGATGAATGAACAGACGGACAACTTGAAAACATAAAGCCTCTGGCCACAGCTATTGGTGGCATGGAGGCATAAAAGTAACCAGGAGAGAGTAAGGTGAGAGAGAAAGAATGGAAGGTTGAAGTTAAAGCCAAAAAGCAATGGTAGAAGAATGAAGGATAAGGGGAAAAAAGGAACATAGAAGGAAAGTAGGTATGAATCTGCATCCCATGTTAATACTACCAAAGAAACTTTGAGTAAGAAGCTGCTCTTAATCAACAGATATATGTGGGTACTACATCATGAATGCTTTCGAAAAAGAACTCCAAACAAGACCAAAATAAGGAAGTGACATGCTTCGGGCTAAATATTCAAAGGTCTGACCTGTTAATAAGGGAGATGACAAGAGTAAAGAGCTCTGAGTAGAGTCCTGATGCCATGGCTTCCAAACATTCCAGAGCTGTGACCTTGGAGCCTGAGAAACGGGGGGGGGGGGGGGGGGGGCAACAAGAACAAGATGAAGAACGTCAATTCTAATCAACCTCCAGTCTACAGCAGATATCTACTGCTCACAGCCAGTGCAGGTGTTTTAGGGTTTTACTTCTACGGAGCAAAAAGTGAGCATAGTGTTTTCTGCAAGGACTTAAATTTTTGTCAGTTGGGGGCCAGCAGGGGGAACTACTATGCAGAGAGTACATAACTCCTTGAGATCAGGTGGAGAGATCCACTTCCTCTCAGGAGGAAATCCATGAAGAGGAAGGTTATTTAAGTGTGGGAGTGGCCCATTTGAATCCCTTTTGTTTGAAACCATGCTGCAAGGTGAGTGTGTTTGCTGATCCTTTAAGTTTATTTATCTCCTTTAACTTTAGCCTATATTGTAGTTATGCTATGTAGCGTGTGAGACAGAGTGTGGTGAATGTGCTAGGAAAGGTAGTATCAGCACTGTTTCTACCTGGAGCTCGCATGTACGGAGCCTGGGTTTGGTTGAAGGTGGCAGTGCTGTTTGGGCTGAGAAAGCCATGCGTAAGTAAGGTAAGTAAGGGTTAATGCCCGACGAGGTGTGCATTATCAGGAATTAATGAATGACGCGGAGGCGTGAACCGTCCGACGCGAAGCGGAGCTTCCGCAAAGTCCATTAATTCCTGATAACGGACACCTCGAAGGGCATTAACCCGCTTATACCATGGTCACTTACCAAAGAAATGAATATTATTAAATCAATTATTTATGCTTTAATGTGTTTTACAGTTAAAATCAAGAGTTTTTCACAAGCCACAGCTGAGCGGACTATTTAATCTCTGTAGTTGATAGGCGTTGCCATGGAAACCCGCTGTGGCCGCAGTGTAGAGAGCATAGCGACTCTGATCAGTGAAGGGAAGTGAGATGATGGCTAAATGTTACACCTCCCTCCCTCTCTCTCCCCCTCTCTCTCTCTCTCTCTCTGTGTCTCTCTCTCTCTCTCTCTCTCTCCCTCTCGTCCTATTACTGCATCTTGCTAACCATTCTGGATGCATTCTGGATGTCACTAACTCGGCTTCTTCTCCGGAGCCTTTGTGCTCCACTGTCTCTCAGGTTAACTCGTATCGCAGCTGTGCCTGGACAGTGTGACGTGTGTGGTTGTGCTGCTGCCGTGGTCCTGCCAGATGCCTCCTGCTGCTGCTGTTATCATTAGTCATTAGTCATACTTCTACTGTTATTATACACATATGATTATTGTCACACATGTATACTATCAGATATTAATATATTATTATTAATTATAATATTATTACTTTCATTAATGTTGTTGTAAGCTACCGTCATTACCGTCTGTCCTGCATCTGTCTCTGTCTCTGTCTCTCTCTCTCTGTCTCATTGTGTCATACGGATTACTGTTAATTTATTATGTTGATCTGTTCTGTACGACATCTATTGCACATCTGTCCATCCTGGAAGAGGGATCCCTCCTCAGTTGCTCTTCCTGAGGTTTCTACCGTTTTTTTTTCCCCCCGTTAAAGGGTTTTTTTGGGGAGTTTTTCCTTATCCGCTGTGAGGGTCATAAGGACAGAGGGATGTCGTATGCTGTAAAGCCCTGTGAGGCAAATTGTGATGAAGATGATTATTTCAGAAAGCCAGTGCACTTCTTACCTCGGGTGTGTTACAGACTCTGGTGGTCAGAGGATGACATGCAAAAAAAAAACTTGAGATATTACTTTCATGTTTCATTGCCGTTCATTTATAAGCCCAAGAAAATTTGTTTCAAATAATCAACATCCAAATAGTAGGCTAGTCAAAATCATTTTTAATTGCAACAAATAATTCATAAGCATATAGTAGTCGAGATTAAATCATATAAACACATTAACAAATTAACGATTGTTTCCTATTTAAAATTAAATGCTACATTACCATTAATAGTGAAATCTGAAAGTGATATGGGTATGTCCATCATAGTGGCATTTGAAGGTCGGAGATTGACAGATTGAGCACTGCTTGTTTGGACATTTGGAGACGACAAGATGTTGCTTCAGTCTCGTCTCTCCTGCGCTGACGGAGCCCAATAAGCCTGCAGGTTGCCTGTTGTAATCCGTTGCCTTTGCTCTGAGTCTCCATTGCTATGGTTACAAACTAGCAGCTGAGCCAGCGCAATAATTTAGAATCTGTCATCAGGCAATTTGACCGGAACGTCTTTTTAGCTGTCCTATAACACCTTTTAACGGACACCCTGCAGCCAGTCAAAATTGAGTATTCACCCAGACCATGGTATAAAGGAGGTTATTGGGTTGGTGGGGGGAGCAGTGAGACTTGGCATTAGGGGAGTGTCTCTGGGATGCCAGAGATCACTGTCTAGCCTCCTGGAGGTGTCGAGGGACCAACTAGACGAAATCCCACCCAGTGACCCCAAAGACATGTTAGTTATCACTGCTCACTGGTCTGTATAGTTAAGCCATGCCATATTAGCTTATCATAGGGGTTAGGAGGTTATTCACTGAGTGCTGATCCTTTCTTTAGAGCACAAACTTCTTGTTTTTATTTGAATTTAAGACATGCCTGGGAAACTGCACCTCTCTAAACTGTTCATCATATCAGGGGTAAGGCAACCACAAATGACTACATCAGATATCAAGTGAAAAGTGAACATGTCAGTGTGTAAATCCTCTTACAAAGAAGATCCAAGGACTCAGTTTGGATTTTTACCTGAGCTGTCCCCTTGGCCAGCGTCATCCGGTCCTCCTCTGAACGAGGTGGAGTGCTGCAGTCCTTTGGCCTGGTGCTTAAAGATAGAAGAGGACAGCTCCTCCAAGGTACAGCCCAGCAGGTAGGCCGCCTTCTGGGCCCATTCATGGCGAGCAAACTGCCTACGTCCCGCTGAAAACAAAGTAAGTTTTGTTTAAAAGACATTATATGCAAAAAGGACCTTATGAAGAAAGATAATGAAGAGAACAGGTACAGAAAGATGAAGAGGGTGGAGGATGAGTAGGGTAGAAAGGACACTTTAATTGAGATACATAAGAAAACCTATGTGTAGTTTCATAGTGCTTTTTTTCTTCCTGAGCTATAGCTAACATGAACTGAAAACATGATGTAAAAGTACAAATTAGCATTAACCACAGTATTTAACCCAGATAAGCTGGGAAGACCCAGCAAGTGTGTATATCCAAAACAGATATTTTGTCTCTGTTGTTGACGGGAGTGGAAGGTATTTTGAATACGAGAACACGACTGTGGGAGTTGTGTGAAAACTGACAATTAAGGTGTTAAGACTCTTACTTGAGGATGAGTCTTTCCATCAATAGAACATCTAGTTCCTAACTGTTCAAACAACCGATCTGATTTCCTGTGTCCATGCTGTACACCATGATGCCATCAGGTAGCATCCATGTAAAGATTAATCCGTGGAAGTACCGGAAGTAAACAAGGCCCCATTACTGCAGTGGCATCTCCCAACATGTGCATGCTTGAATGCAAGCTCTCCTTAGAAGTGTACAGTTTTCTCCTTTCACCTCTACTTTCTATTTAAAGTTATTTTTGACAACATTGGAGGGAACCTGTGCAATTCTCAGCTGCTCCAACTAAATGGGCAAACTTCAACTTTGGAAAAAAACAGATTGCGAAACAATTAACATCAGCAAAGTTAACACTGCTTAGCTAACGCAGCTTACATTTGTCAGCTAACTTTACACTGTCTAGGGGCTGTGGTGGTCCCACAGAATGAATGAACTAAACCAACTAACTGTGGCATTACTGTGAACATAACAAGCTGCATAAACTCAGGCAATGACCACATGCAGGCAGCAGCAGACCCTTTGACTTGCCCTGCAGTAACGGCAGCACTGCAAGATGGTGGAACATACAAAGCGGCTGCTGGATTCGTCTCGAAAGGAGTGAACTACAAATGACTGGCTGACAGGAAATGAGCATTAAATTTGATGCTCACACAGGTGTGGGATATGACACCCATATTGCGATTCTAACTGTGTCATTTGAGAAGAGAAGCATATTAGTCTATGATAACACCTGACATCTTTTCAAATGTGTCTGTGCCTGTTTTCTTTTAACAACAGCCCATTTCACCATACTGCACATTTATGTAGATACAGCCATTGGAAGTGGCAGAAAATTGGGAGCAAATTTAAACACCACCACTGAATATCTTGCCTGGCCCTTATTCATCTCTTTCCCATCCCAGTTTGTGACTTTTTACAACTGAAGGTGTGGATTTGGAAAGAGGTGAGGGTGGGTTAACCAGACAGAGAAAGTCTAACGAAAAATGCTATTAAGTAGGGATGGGAATCGAGAACCAGTTCCTGTTAAAAACCGGTTCCAACTGGTTCAATTCATCGACAACATTAGCCTTTATGCTTAACGATTCCCTTATTGATTCTTTTCATTACGCCGAATCTATGCTCGTCAGTCAGCAGCACGTTCAACAACAAAGAAGACGTAATGGCGGAGAGACAGAAGCGGTCAAAGCCGTGGCTTCACTTCATGCTGTTAATAGCCTCCCTGGAGCTGCTAGCCCACTGTGGAGCCTCGCGCATCCCCGCTCCAGGGACACGGCGGCAGGACGCTGTTGTTGTTAGCCTCACTGGAGCTGCTAGCCCGCTGTGGAACTTTGGCAGATCCCCGCTCCAGGTAGCCGGCGGCAGGACGCTGTTGTTGTTAGCCTCCCTGGAGCTGCTAGCCCGCTGTGGAGCCTCGAGCATCCCCGCTCCGGGTACACGTCGGCAGGACGCTGTTGTTGTTAGCCTCACTGGAGCTGCTAGCCCGCTGTGGAGCCTCGGCGCGTCCCCGCTCCTGTTGTCGGATTTCATGGGAACACCAAGGATGGTAAGATGAGGGCAGTTGAGTTGATTTGCACGCCATTTGTTCTTATAATATGCTGGGCTAGCTGCGTTAGCTGCCTCACCTGAGTTAGCTGCACTAGCTGCGTGGTGTTGACACACTCAGGCTGTGGACCGGGATTTATCTCTAGATCACCAGCTAGGAGTAACATTAATGACAACTCATTGTGGCTATTGTTGTGACATAGATAACTGTATGCCAATGCTGGCTTATGACTGTGAAAGCTGCCGTTAGTTTTTGGTGTGGTTAGACGACGTTGAAACATTTCTACGCGGGAGGAGGTGTGTCGTTAGGAGGCTCCGAGGGGAGAGGGACACGAGCTCAGAGGGGAGGGGATGTGGTGCTTTTTTTCAAATCTTTCTCATCGTCTTTCTAAACTAGACCATGGCTTTAAGGTTCATAATAAAACGTTATGAAAGCAGATGTCTTGGGTTACAAACAACAGGAGGTGATATCATTAATTCACAGGAGGAATCAATAAGGGAATCGATAAAGAATCGGATCGATAAGCAGAATCGATAATGGCACTGATATCAATAAAATCCTATCAATTCCCATCCCTACTATTAAGTGACATTATGGGCTTTGCTGTGCATTTAAAGGGCCACTCCACTCATGTAACATGTCAAAGTCAATTTGAGTCAATTCTAGTCATGAGGACTGCTATTCAGCCTGTGAAAACAGACGTATCGTAGACGTGTGTGGCTACAATGGAGTTTTGTTAAGTCAGAATAAGATTAGTTAAAAGGATACTTTGCCACTTTTCAACCAACTTTATACCATAATAATGTGGGTAGTATGTTTAAATGAACTGTATTAATCTTCCCTCCATCTTCCCAATGCTCAGATCTCCATGCTCATATCCCACTTTAAATTTTCACCGGGTCTAGGGCTGTTCCTCGAACTACAAATTGTATTTTGTACACCTGCCACCATGAACACTGAGTAAAGAAGTGGATCGAGACAGAGAGCGGCCCCCTCTCTCTCAAACTCAGGCCAAACTCAGATCCAACTGAGATTAAAAAGTAACTGACTTTATATGCTTGCCATACTGACTGTTTGTCTGCTTTTTACAATGCTGTCTTTTGTGTTTGGTGAGCCGAAGAAAACTTCCACCCGTGGTGGAAATTCTATTCTATTCTAAAACTAGGTAGTGCTAATCAAATATGAGCCAAGACTCTGTGACTGCGTTGCCTATTTCTCGCCTCAAATGTCTGCAGAATTATATTTTAGCTTACTGTCTAACTAATGTGAGATCACATATTACCTCCAGGCTGCCATATTGCTTTCTGTGTCAAAACAGACAAGCTCACATTACATCACCCATCAGCAGGAGCGTTTACTGGTCCGGTGAGGTGCAGTGCATTCTGGTAGTTGTAGGTTTTCTACCTCTTGAGCAAAAGTGAATACCAAAGGCCTTTTTCTCTGTTTTCTGTGGTCAGGTAGCACCATTTCAAAAGTATTTTCATCTTTGTACTGCATAGACAGCCCGATTTTATGAAAAGAACATTTTGTCAGCTGTTCAGAAATTCTTCTTTAACATCAGTTGAATATCTGGGCTTGGACACTTCTTGCGTTGCAGACTGGGGGTTTAAGGTTTGAAAGACGTGAGCAATTACAAAACAGTTCAAACAAAATATGTGATGTATGATGAGAAGTGCAGCATCCAATTTTTAAAGATGAACCCATACTAGGTATATGGGCCTGTGCCATTTTTTTTGACCATCATTTTTAAAATCTTGCAATTGCTCTGACAAAGGGAAGTGAAACACTAAATCCCAAAAGAAAAAACAGCTCCCTTAAAATGATGGCAGCCATTAAAGCCATCACGTGTCAACATGTGTTTGTGACTGTAGGAACTGGAGCAAATACAGTAAAAGCTTAAAAAGTTAAAATTGGTGTTTTCTGAGATTTGAAGTGGAAACAAATCTAACAGCTCAGATTCAGATTTTTGCTAATCACTGTTGATCATGCCCTGCCCTGACTATCAGTCTGTACGAGGAGTGTGTCTCCATTTGGTCTGGAGGTGATTCAAAGCCCATGTGTTAAAAGGAACTAAGGCAACACGACAGCCTGCAAAACCAGCCAATCAAAGAGCTTACACACAAAGCCAGAGAATCAACAGGCGCCCCTGCCAAGCAGAAACTTCATGGGGATACATAGGGTAAGCTGGGAAATACAAGTTCTGTGGTAGAAAGTCAAAGCACTAACTAAAGAAGCGAAAATGAACAAGCTTTACTTTGCTTTTGAGAATGTGTTGTAGTGTGACGACGGCTTGGGAGCTGAATGTGGGCGACATGGGAAGGCATCAGAGAGAGGAGTTTAAAGGGATGGCAAAGTTCTGATCCTCGTGATTTTCATCTCACGCAAGAGAAAAGGGTGAGACACAGAGCGGGGAGAGGCATCATGAGGCAAACACGAAAACACAAGAGAGGAGCAGATGAAGAGAGTCGGGGGAGGAGGAACAGAAACAATAAAAATGCTAATGTCTTAAGGCCTGGAAGGAATGATAAAGGCATTAAGACATAAAATACAAACAAGAGAGCCTCTGAAATAAAGTTTTTAAGTGAAAAACAGTCAACTTGTGTGTTGTTTTTTCTATTACCTTCATCTCCGTCTGCGTTTGATAGGGCACAGCATGCAAACATGCAAGCAAAGAGAGGGGGTTAGAGATAACACAGTTCACAGATTCATCAATTCATAGTCACAAGAAAACAGCATTCAACAGCACTAACACCCACCATCATGCTTTGAAAGAGCAAGTTGAGAAAGACATGTCACTGTAAGATCCACAGGCCCCTGGTTTAGATCAGTGGAGGGTAAATGACACTCTGTGGACTGCCACGAGTCCATGAGGGGGCTTCCCCCAAAAAGACAATGGACTCAACTAAAAGAATGTCCTCTACTTTCAGTAAAGTAACAGTCAGTGCAGACTGAGGACTTTCAAAATCACACAATCGTTACTAACTACAAGATATTTCTTGTCCCAAGACGAGGTGTGCTGATTATTCCAGTTGTAGAGATACAAAACCAGAGCAAATATTTTCAACAAAACCATTTAAAACTTTATTGTGTGCATATTTGTCCAATACTTTCCTCCTTCTTTGCACTCAGCTCCATGTCTCAGGATTTCCTGCAGTGATTTATGGCAGAGGTTGGACACCTCCACTTAACAGTGTAAAAAAAAAAAAGGCCAGTCTGCTTGCTCCAGGGTTCCTACATATTTTCCACTTTAAAATTCATTTTTTTCCAGATTCAAATATCCAGACTTTGTCTGTAATTTTTTTCAAACCATCTTTGACATGTCCAGACAAGCTTGATATTTGATTATCCGTGATGCTATGTACTCTATATGCAATTTACAGATACTGTTGCATTTATTTTCAAACTCATTTGGTCGTGGATGTCTGGATTTGGTTCAATGTTTGCAGGATTTGACATACAGGCGCTCTGCACTATTTTTTGCCTTAATTTCAACAACCTCAAGCTCGTTCTGGCCCGCACTCTCTCACACAATGGTAAAAACTTTGGCTGTGTTGGCTGCCTTTTCCAAACGCTGGGATAAAAACACTCCTTTTGTATGACCAATTTATTTTTAGAAATTTTGAATTGTATATTTTAGAAAACAGAATAAGGGCTACAGTCTGGAAAGACAATATTCTGTTGTTTCCCATACTTATCCAGACCTGGAAATGACTACAATCAAATTCCATACTTCCTACACTGCTTCCTACGCAGTATAATGTGTAGGAACCCTTTTATAAGATTTTTCTGGAATGTTTGAGCATTTGACTTTTTTCAGTGGTAGAGTAAATGGACCTTGAGTTGAAATTTTCAATGGAAAGTGATTAAACCTATTATTCTGATTAGGACTCTGAATAAAAGCTCCAGAATTAGCATCTGAAGGGACCTTCAGTTGACACCGATTTGTCAACTGCTGTTTCCAGTGTCAAGAAAAAACTTTGAAGCTCCATTATCAAACATGTCCCAAAACCACTGAAGAGGCTCATGACAGCTCGGACAGTTACAACAAGGTCAAACATCTTGGAGTTGCTTGAACTAGAGGACTAATTGTCATTCTGTAGTGTTTTAAAAGTTTTTTTGTGTCCAATCTCACAAATTTGTCTGATACAGGCATATTCGACAAAAGTCATGTAAACTATGCTGCACTTAACACAGAATGCTCATACAGGTCTGTAAATGTATGTGCTTCTTGACTAAAAGGACGTTACTGACTACATTTATCTGCTCCCTGCAATTCAGTGTTACCATGTTTTCAAAAAGAATCCTTAAGTTCTGGAATCTGGTTCACCCAAATTACAAATAAACGTTTTCTCATTACATCTAGTGGAACTTAGCAATGCAGATACACTATACTCCTAGAAGTGTAAAGACAACCCTGTCTGCATACTTTTATGTACTTTTGGTTTGGGTATGTTTTTTCTTGGTTTGGTCTTGGCCCATCCATCATACATACATACATTTTACACAAAAATGTGATCCAACTTTTGGTGAGAAGACTTCTCGGAAATCTCAGACAACCCAAACTATCTGCATCATTATACACCACTAGAGTAAGAAAATGCTATTTTGTTTTTTTTGTGATTTGGGTGACCAAAAAACAGTTGATTTCCATGCTACAAACTGAAAAATCAGTATGAAGTCCAGCATCTAATGGAAAAATCTTGTATTCCTAGTTATTGTTGCTGTAAGCATGCTGCCTACTGAGTGTGTGTGCATTCACATGTAAAGCCTGACACCCAGTGGCAGTTGGTAAAAAGTCATCTCCAGTCTGTTTTTTGCTACTATCAACAATTTGATTTCATTTGGAGCAGTTTCTGGTAATTTAAGCAGGACCATGATGTCATTAATGTTGAGTAATGAGGTGAAGGAAATGAATACATGGTTGGCAGGACAAAGAAACAATTTGCTGGGTAAAATGAATAAATCGAGTGTTCAGAGACAGAGATATGAGAATAAGAACACTCCTCCTGTTTCAAATAGATTTTACAATGCCATGTAGGTAAAAAATTATTTGCTGTTGTCATGCTGTCAGAACCATGTTTCTTCACATCTCTGTCTCTACTGATGACATGCTGATAACACAAACCCTTTGTTATTTTGACCTCTCGGTGGACAAAACTTTAAAACAGCCTTTCTGTCAGTCTCAACAAAAATGCAATATTATAGTCTTCACAAAAGTAGTGCGTATTGTAGGGATGCACCGAATATTCGGTAACCGAATATATTCGGCCGAATATTGCAAAAAAACACACATTCGGTATTCGGTGGAATAAGTGAAAAGCAAGGCCGAATAATAGCGGCGTGTTTTGATAACGCAATGAAACAGCGTGCGGTGACGGGCGGAGTAAAATATCGTCAGTGTGGCGATATTTTACTCCGTCCGTCACCGCACTCGCATTTGCGACTAAAAATAGTTTTGTGCGGGCAAAATAAATCATTCAGCACGCTGTGTGAGTACAGATTTCAACCAGCAGCAGAAACAAAACGGCAAATCCCATCGGTTGTGGGTTGAACGGGGGTCACAGACACAGACAGGAATACGTAGGCTATTCCTGTCAAATACGGCGGCGTATGATAACGGCTTACTGGCGGCGGGCTCCAGGTGAATAACTTGTTGTCATGACTGCCCAAAAGCAGGCTACCTGAACAGCCGAGCCATGGCGGCACACAGTATGTGGCGTATCAGAGGAAAAACAAGCAGTTCACATTTCTCTCTGTGTCAGGTAACGGCCCACAAACCTCACCGCACTTTAGGGACTGTTCTTTACTTATGAAGGGACTTGTCAGGGGAGGAGGGTGGCTGGTTGATTTTTATTTCATTTATTTATCTTATTTCAATCCCCGCTATGTTAATCACTTATTGATGCTGTTTTTGAAGTAAGAATAAGTCAATAAGTAATTTATTCCATTGAAATATCATTGATGTATTATAGAAAAGTGATTTATCTTTTTATAAATGACAAAAGGCACATCTGCCTCATTTTTGCTGTGGTATCGTGATACTACTCAGAACCATGATACTTTCACTGGTATCACACCGTGGGTCCCAATTTTGGTACCTTGACAACACTAATCTGGAGGGGGTTCATCTGCAAAAACTAATGAAAACTAATAAAAAAACGGCATTCGATATTCGGCCAACCATTTAATATTATTTGGCTTTGGCCACAAATTTTCATTTCGGTGCATCCCTAGCATATTGTATTGCTATTAAGCTGGCTGACATCCTATGTTTCGCAGGTGTTCACAATACTCTTTATCCCCTGCATATACTGTTCTCTGAACTGGCCAGTTCTGACCCTGAAGTAGAGCACTGAGCTGAAAGGTCATTATTGCACTCACCTGTCTGTGACTACAGTGTTTGCTTATCTGTCTTCATCTGTCTGTCATACACTGAACACCCAGCCTTTCCCAAATCAGACTTTGAGGCCGAAATTTTTCCTGACACTAATCAAAAGCCTTGCAGCAACAGAAAGAATTGATTTCAAAGTGCTTTTGGTCTTTCCCTTCCATTTCAATTCCATGGGAAAAACACTGAGGCATTGTAATGAAAGAGGATGTGACACAGTGAGTGACATCAGTCCTCCAGTTATACTGAGCATGGGCCAAGAGAGGAGATTAAAACAAGAGGTGCTTCTAGGATGTATTTTAGAGAAAGGCAAAGGAGAGGACATGCATGTACTGTTGCATGTTGTTTTAAAGACGTGCATCTCCTTAGTCTATTATAGAAACGGGTGTCACATACACACTCAACTGACAAACCAAGATTAGTCTTTGTTATCAGTTTTGTTAAAGGAATGAACAAAGTGTTTTGGAGGTTGGGTCACTGGTCTTATTCAGCATTACAAGATAAGAACAAATATTTTTTTCTCATTTATGAAGGAGGAGCCAGTCCAGCCTGGCCTGTAGCTCCTCTGAAGGATTGACCTTACTCAATAAGGCTGCATCCACACTAATACGTTCTCATTATGAAACGCAGAACTGTTGCTACATTTTTGCAGTGTCCACACTACTGTGGCGTATTGGAACCCCTAAAATGGAGAGCTTTGAAAACCCTGCTGACCATGTCTTAGTTTGAAAACTCTGGGGTTGTGGAAATGGAGACTTTTGAAAACAATGACACAGACACCCACGTTTGCTTCCTGGCTGGATCTCATCAGTCATGTGTCAAGCCAAAACATTGTAGCCCGGTCTACATACATTTTGTCATTTCATCCTTCTTGTGTGGGTACTTCTTTCCTATCACCAAGGCTTCCCCCAGCGTCGAATAATGCTTAAGGTTCCACTCTAACATGCCATTGTATTTGGTTTGCAGCGACTCCCAGTCTATTTCTGCCATCTCTTAAGTTCCCCCTTGTTGTTGGTCCAAGCAAAGAAATCTCGTCTTACTTTTCACCATCTCTGTAGGTTTTTTTTGTAACCAAGCAGCCAACCACGGAGTAGACTGTCAGCTTCCTGTTTGCACTGACACTTGCACACCTAGTGTGCCTCAATGGTCATGTGATATGCGTTTTCAAACATGTTAGTAGAGACAGAGGTTAATTCTGAAACTGTGCTAAGATGCTTGTGTGTACAGAGATCATTTTCATTTAAAAATGCTGCTTTAAAAAAAACGAATTAGTGTGGATGTGGTCTTAATATTTTTGCATATGATTTGCTGTTTTCCTTTCAATGTTTGCTTCTCAATGTCCCATTTTTATGATTTGACCTCTCACCCTTTAAAATATCTCGGCAAGATAATAAATGCCACAGTGCTGCTGTAGAGCACTAAAAGCACAGAGTCAGGGACACATGCAAGATTTTGATGTCTATCTTCTCATCATGCAACGATCAGTATAAGCAATGAACAGTCTTGCAGAAATGCGATGTACTCCAGATTTGATGTATTTGAAGTCAGTCAGTTGGGAGTCCCTACCTTTAGTTGCCCCTGCAGCCCCCAAGTGGTACACAGCCCCCAGGATGAGCCAGAGGGCCTTCTGCTCTTCAGCAGAGATCCCCAGCACCTTCATGGCTGCCTGCAGCTTGGTGAACTGCTGCGAGGCTCGCTGCTTGTCCTCAGGCTGGAGACAAAATGATCACATCAAACAGCTACTTAAATACATTTATTTCATCATTAAACACCCCACAGGTTAGAGTCTGACTGAAAAATATTAGCTTACAGCAGATACATCAGGATCTGCTTATAGGTTAGCTGATAAATGACATGAAACTTAAGTACAAAAATGTTGAAGATATGTTAGAAACACTGTTGCCAAAGTTTATTTGTCACCTGTAAAATGTCCTGCCCAGTACATTTCTTAGTCCCAACTGCTGAAAAAGGAACCATCTCAATAACATTTTTCATGTTATGGGCTGTGTAAAGAAAATTAGTTGGGATGCACAGATTCATTAGCATCAGTATTGGCTGATATTAGCCAAGCTGACTGCCAACGGCCTATCTGCAAATAAGATGACATTCATTGATGGCAGTGTCTGATGTTTTTCTGACCTTTTTTTTTCATTTTTTGGGGGGGTTTTGCCTTCAATTACAGTTATGATTTGAAACATGAAAGGGGGAGAGAGGGGGGGCGGGGGACATCATGCAGCAAAGTGCCTTGGACTGAAATTGAATCCGCGGCTGCTGCAGCAAAGACACTGCCTTTGTACATGAGACGCCCACCGTACCTACTGAGCTACTGTGCACCCCATGGCCAATGTTTTTCTGTTGCTTCACATTATTAGGTTATAAAGCAAGACTCCAGACTTGCAGCATCCTGTCGTCCCATTGTCCAGGGGTAAACACTGGTATCAGCTATCTGCCAATTTGTCATTTTTAACATAAATATTAGCCCAGAATTTCACAATCCTAGCATCCCTAAAACTAATTTATGTATATGTTAATATGATTTTTTTCTTACTTTCAAATATTAATATGGGGCTATAACATGAGGCATATATGATATAAAGCATAAAGAAACTAGGAAATGAAAGCCTAAAAACAGACACATTTCAGCTGGACCACCCAGTGTGATTACCTTAGTCTGTGGTAGGATCCCAAAAGCACTGTTCTCAGCCAGGTGGTTGAAGTGCAGCTCCGTTCTGGAGGAGAGGAGGAAAGACAGAGGGTACTGAGATCAGCTAGTGAAATGCTCACACCTCTGGATGTTGTTGTGTGTGGTTTTAAAGTCTCATGAATTTCAACAACAGTCTTTTGACTTAGTTTATCCCACAGTACCAAACATTTGTGATGCAAAATGATAAAGATTCAAAAGCCGGCATCTCATTTCACTGCTCTATAAGTAAACCACTAGTGTTATTTATATAGAGAAGAGGGAGTAGGTGAACAAGGAAGTGATTTCAGACACAGTTGCATTGAGTAAAAAATCCTCCAAATCCTGCGACAACCTAAAATCTTGAGTGGTACTGTACCAAAAAAGAAAAGGACATCCAAAAAAAACAAAAAAAAAACGGTTTGCCCTGATAATTCACGCATACATTTTCATGATAGAGAAAAAAACCCTTGAAAACCTTTAAATTTGGAGGAAAAACTGACTCAGGAGACACTGGAAACATGGAAGGTAAACTGTGCAGAGAGAGCTGTAAAAGAATGAACTTCACCAGAGTGAGGTTTAGCTGTAGCCTGGCATTGCCAGACCCAATTTGCAAAACGCGAGGGCTGCGTAGGCCGCATCCTTTTAAGGATGCAGACCCTGAATTGGGACACAGCTGGAGTGTACATTTCCTCTGTTCCCGAGGGGTGGTATCAACGGCTGTCGCCCCTTCACGCAATTGGAAAGACGGAAAACCAATCAGACTCAACGAAACGTGTGATGTAGGCTAGCACAATGCCACTGTAAACAGACCAGCAAGCTACAGCGGAGATGAGCTGTGATAGTAGGCCCGTTCGAGATGAACTGCGCCTCGCCTGGAAAGTAGACGAGAGCAGGCGGCCGCAGCGGGGGGCGGTGACAAAAAGCTGCGGTGAAGTCGGACAGTTCCCAGCAGCCTTCAGTCCGTACAGGAAGTCACAGACACACTAACATCCTGTCTGGAATGATGTCAATTCATTAAAAAAGTGATCAGACCCATATATCAGTTTGTTCTCAGTCTCCAGTTGTTTTAATTATGATAGATTAATTTATTAAAATGCTTTACAGGTGATCTGTAGTTTATGTTCATGTTTTATCCTCCATTTGACATGAATTCTCCTGTAAATCAGCATCATATCAGTTTGACCTGTCCCCTCAACTACACAGGCTAAATAAACTGTGTTTGACTATAAGGTTCATATTTTCAGAGGAAAAAAAATACTAGATAACAGCTTTCATTAAGGCTCAGTCAGATATAGTCAGGGCTTCACATCTGATGTTATTTTAAGAATCCTCACATCCCACTGACCACAAGTCTCTGTGATGTTAAATACTTCAATAATTAAACTGTCCAATATTAATATAGTACAGTAGACTCTGTATAGTTTATGATGAATGTATTCAGTCTGTGACGACTAAACTTCATCAGTCACACAACATGTTTTCTGTTCACCTCAAATCAGAGAAATTAAACCTTAATCTGTGAAATTCAACAAAAAGGAGTAGTTTATCTAAAACGTCATATTGTTGAGTCAACATCTGAACCAATCAGCTGTTAGATCAGGTGAGAGCCAGGCGGTGCAGTCGGTGGAGAGCAACTACAGCGCAGTCAGACACAAAACTAACTGGCATGGATTGTGCGCCGATCGCTGGTGATCGAATCTGCGCAGGCCTGGCTCATCTCAAACGAGCCTGATGTCTGGGAAAGAGTGTTGCCGTCTTTGCGGATTTTCTCCTCACTGTGGACTCCGAGTTGCATGGCTGTGATTCCCAGTTTGGTCGCTTCCCTGACTTGCTCATCCATGAGAGAGCAACTAGCTTTTCACTGAGTCCCATCTTTTTCCCAATCAACGGACCCAGTTGGTAAATTAAACTTTTACCAAACCCCATAGGAAGGATGGCAAACACATCCTTTTTTTCAATAAAAGCTTTCAGTGCAGCCGTTTGCTCTGCTTTTAAAGAAAATATACATTCCATTTCGTTCAACACATTTACCATAGCAGTTTCAAAATCAGTAGGCATGTTGGTTGTTTATGAAATGCATTCAATCTGTTCCTTGTCCCTCCTATTCTGATGACGTGCCCGCCTCAAAGTAATAAACGGTTGTGATTGGTCCGTTAAGCTTTAACAATGCCAGAATGTGCCTTTATGATTGCATGGTCAGACTGATCTGCGGAGCAAAATAGAATATGAGCTCGCAAGACCAGGATGGTTTCACCAGGCTAGTTTAGCTGTGGCTCTGACTTGAAACTCACTCACAGAACATTGCTTTCTTACCATTTTATATGTTTTTATGTTTACTGGCCAGTGTAGGTATCATTTCTCATGGTAATTATATCAGATTATATCAAACATGTTTCATATCAAAATCAAAAATACATATTTTTTCCTCTTACCTGCAGTACTATTTATCAAACTAGATATTTTTGGTGTGAGTTGCTGAGTGCTAGAGATATTGGCCGTAGAAATGGCTGCCTTTTCTCCAATAAAATAGAACTAGATGGCACTAGTTTGTGGTGTTCAAAGCACCAAAAAAATACATTTGAAAAAACTCATCAGCAATGTCTCTTTACAGAAATCATGACCTGGCTCCTCAAAATAATTTACAGACCTTGTTGTGAGCAGTTTTGCATAGGAACTATTTTTTTTCTACTGAACGACTCCCACCACTGTATTACTGCGCAGAACGAAGCGTGCATCTACTCATTGACAAGAGGCTCATGCTCGTTACAGCATGAGATGTAAACATTAATGGCATCCTCTACAGCTGAGCTGTAATGTTAGCTAGCTCAGGTGCAAGGTTAGCTAGCAGCAGATGCACACTTCCTCCTTCTTTCAAGCTGGCCTGGAACAACCACAACAGACTTGTTCCACCTTGCTCTGATGAGTTGTGATGCCCAAAACAGAATTAAAATGATCTCAACAAATTTCCCTGAAATTGGAGACCAATTTAAAAACCAAACTTGTAATCCCCTTTTGTAATCATTCATTCATTCATTCATCTTCTAACTGCTTCATCCTCTTGAGGGTCGCGGGGGGGCTGGAGCCTATCCCAGCTGACATCGGGCGAGAGGCGGGGTACACCCTGGACAGGTCGCCAGACTATCACAGGGCTGACACATAGAGACAGACAACCATTCACGCTCACATTCACACCTACAGACAATTTAGAGTTATCAATTAACCTAGTCCCCAATCTGCATGTCTTTGGACTGTGGGAGGAAGCCGGAGTGCCCGGAGAGAACCCACGCTGAGAACATGCAAACTCCGCACAGAAGGGCTCCCACGCCCGGGATCGAACCGGCAACCCTCTTGCTGTGAGGCGAGAGTGCTAACCACCACACCACCGTGCCGCCCCCTTTTGTGATCAAATACCACAAAAAATAGTTATAAGGGAAAAAAAGACATATTTGAATACTTCATAGTTATGCTATTCAAATTTAATTAAATTTTTATTTATTTATTTATTTTTTAATTTTATATACTTTATTAATCCCCCTGAGGGGAAATTCACATGCAGGGGCGAGAGTGAGGGGGCTGCCTTGGTCAGGCGTCCCGAGAGGTTGGGGGGGTTCGGTGCCTTGCTCAGGGGCACTTCGGCAGTGCCCAGGAAGTGACCTGGCACCTCTCCAGCCACCAGTCTACACTCCATATTTGGTCCGGATGGGGACTTGAACAGGCCACCCTCCAGTTCCCAACCCAAGTCCCTTTGGACTGAGCTACTGCTGCCCAAATGCTGCTGTTGTGTTGACAAAGAAATGTTTGAGGAGTCACCTCAGGCTGCTGTCGGCTCCGGCCATCATGTAGTAAAAGACGTTGAAGGTCGACTCTGCCTCAGGTCGTCTGCTCACCCTCAGTTTCTCCAGCAGCATGGTCTGAGCAGGAGATAACACGAGTCAGACACTTCTGTTAGGGTAACACTCAGCACAGCACAGACTCTGTTTTGTTCTCCAAACCTTTATCTCTCCAATTGTTTCTTTGGGTTTACCACATTTTAAGTTGAAATTACACCTGTTTACACCTGTTTCCATTGTGAGTATTAAGTGTGTATTACCTGGATGGAGGCGGAGGCCACTTGCCCAGCCTGGTCGAAGTCGAGGGACACTACGTGGGAGAAGCGGCTGGCGTTGGTGTTCATAGAGGTGGAGCTGTTGCCAAAAGCCTCCAGGATGGTGTAGACCGCCTGCCACTTCTCAGCTGTGTCACCAAGAAAATGTAAAAATGTATCTCATCATTTGCTCTAGGGGATCAGTATTAACTTTTGAATGAGAATCCAGAAATGTGTTCTGCATTTTGATGTCTGTGAGTGAATAGAGCGAATCATGTTTGTTTACACTACCTTCCAGGTAGAAAACCTCTTTGTCACATACATACTGTAAAATGTAATATTGCTGAGCAAATAAAATGTAATATTGCTGAGCAAACAGGGGTGAGAACCAGCTGAGATATCAAGAAACAATGACTAAGTCCACTGTGCTTGCCACAGATGAGCACACACAGTCTTTCTGTCAAATGAGGGATTTTAAGTGACATTTTTTGGTATGACAAGTTTCAGTTTTACCTCCTAATAAAGTAAATAAACTGTTGCTTTATTTACTGCAATGGATTTTATTTTTATTTTTTTTTTTTTGAAAGTTAAAGGAACAGTGTGTAAAATATAGGGGGATTTAGTGACATCTACCACTGAGGATTGCTAGATGCAACCAAATGAAACTTCTCCTGAATAGAATTCCTTCAGTGTTCATTGTTCAAGAGGTTTTTACTGGGAGCTGAATTATCCTCAGAGGTCTCTTCCTCTCCAAAACAGACTTATTTGGTTATTTAAACCAGTAAAAACACTGAAAAAACAGGTTCAAGGTAAAAACAAATCAGCATTTCTTTTAATTTTTTCTTTTACGTTCTTGTTGCACAGGTGCTGTTAACTACTGTGGCCACCGGTAAAATGAAAAACACAGATGGCCCTATCTAGAGCTAGTGTTTGGTTTGTCCATTCTGGGACCTGCTCCTTATGTAGATATAAATGGCTTATTCTAAGGTTACAAAAACACAACAATTCTTATTTTCAGGTGATTATACCCTGAAGAATACATACTTATTAAATTGTGATCCATTTCTACCACTATATCTCCTTGAATCCTACACACTGGACCTTTACGTTTAGAAAGTTGGGTCCATAATAAATTCAAGGACAAGACATTCACAGTTCTGATACAACAATGTACAAATTTAAATGAATGTCCTGTGTAACTACATGTCAGAGATCTTGTAAAGCCTACTATTAGGCCACTTATTTATCTATTGTATCTATTCATGAATTTTTGTGATGAATCTGTTGCCCTATCTTCTGTCTGCAGGCTCACCAGAGAAGATTTTGCCTGTGCTGCCAGTGATGGAGACGAGGTACTGGACCAGGTGCTGGCAGTTTATGGTCTTGCCGCTGCCTGACTTGCCCAGCAGCACGATGGACTGATCCTGCCGGGTGGTGAGCAGGTTGCGGTACGCAGTCTGGGCCACAGAGTAGATATGAGGTGCCGTGTCCTCACGCCGACAGCCTTTGAACATGTGCATCACCTTATGGAGGAGGAAGAAGATACACATAGCAAAGGAGAGGGGAGGAGGGCACAAAAGAAGGACAAACACAAATGCAGAGAGGGATTAAAATAAGAGCCACCACCAAAGAGCTGCCACCCTTACATTTCTGCCAGTTATTCAATATTGGTGATAATCATTGTGCTCAACAGAATGTCTGCAAGCTTTATCAACATATGATTAAGACAACTTTTAGGTGTTCAATGCCAGATAGAATTTAAAAACAGTTCTCAAACACCCTAGAAAACCTGGGAATTTAAAATAGTAATACATTTAGGGCTGCCCCTTGAAAGGCAGAGATTTGAATTATCAGTTGGAGATCCCTAAACTGACTGCGTTTCAAGTCAAGCAGTCTTTTTTTTTGGCTAATCAATGTGCTGTGCAGTGTACTTCTGGGCACATTCTGGTCCCCAGATTTTGCTGTGGAGTGAGCGCTTTTGACTTTCACGCTTCTCTTTGGTACAGTCAGCTGTGGACGTGATTCAGCAGCACAGAGGAGGAGAAACTTTCCATCATGTGGCTCCGAGATGACATTATCTTCTCTCTTATGCTTGGAGGTGGTGAATTAACTTCTCACAGATTCTTAATACAACCCAGTCTCTGAATTTTGTTTGATATCTAGGGTCAGCAAAAAATGGTGCACATTTCCAATCCGCCGTCAGCACTGTTAGCTTGTTTACTATATTACAATGCTGCTGTCACACTGAAAGTCCTGCTGAGCCCCAATCAAACTTTTAAACATTACATGAAAAAAAAAAAAAAAGAATCATAAAATATCTGTATTAAACGGCTGAATCTGATTTGACTGACATAAATCTGAATCGGGTACAGCCCTTTTTGAAATGTACCAAAGTAGTAGTCTAGGGCTGTTGCGATGAAGGAATTTCCCCTGCAGTGATTAACAGTGGCTCGACAGAGTGTATTACCACCATTTTTTCGTTGATTTTGCAACTTAGTTCATTCATCCTGACTTTAGTGCTTTATAAATAACCTTTATTGTTAGGCTATCATTAGGTATATTGTTGCTTTTTAAATGACAAAGATGACACAGTTTTAGAGAGGGGCAATATATGATAATTCTGAGTCGGGAAGAGCCCTAATTAAACTGTAAAATTGCCTGAATGATGCTGTGTACTTGATTCCTTACTATTTTCATGTTTTCCATTTGAGCTGTGAGCAACTTTTCTGATGACCCCCAGGAGTTGAACAACAGATCAGCTTTAATGAGGCAAAGTTAAGGTTTCTGGGCTTGAATTTTCATGCTAATATAAATGGACTGCTTGTGTTATTCACACAACATGGACTCATAAACAGGGATGAAGGTACAGTTATAGACAGAGGAAAAATCCTGGTTTCACAATTTTAATGCAATAATTTATTTCACAAAAACATAGATTTATAAAATTACATTAACAATTTTATTTAGAGAGTAAGGGTTAGGGTTATAAGTATTTTTTAATCATTTTTTTAATCAATTTTAAGAATCTATTATAAATAATTAATCTAATTTTACATGTGGTCTGAGAAAATTCTGTCTGTTATTCATTTTTTTTTGTTTGTTTGAAGTTAAAGAAAAATGAAAGACAGAAATCTAGAGCATTTCCTGCCGTTCTGGTGAGCATTTATTTATAAATGGTGCAATGTTCCTTTTTGCCTTTTCTCCTTTTAGCTCCCCTCAAACATGAATGAGGGGAGTTATTCGTGTGACAGCATGTGTTACTTTGCTGCCTGAACTTGTTTCTGCACAGCTTTTTACCTGGTGCACTGTGTTTGTTTTGGCTCTGCCTGCAGTCTGCCAGCAGGTATTTGCTTAATCTTCCTCACTGTACAACCACTGTTTACAGAAAAATAATGCACCATAGAGTGCACTCAACAGTGAAATCCCTTCATCACTGCATCCAAATGTGATTGTTTAACATGTCATTCCAAAACCATGGACATTAAAACAGAATGTTGCTATAACAGCAATATTAACTGACTACCGTCATCAGTCTAAAACTTACCTTCTCAGAGTACATGGAGGGTGTACTAAGGGGGTTGATGACCACCATATTGGGTCCAGCGTAGGTGTGGATGAGGTTGCCTCCAAAGCGCTGCCTCAGGCAGTGCATCACACTGGATTCATTCAGATAGAGCAGTGAAGCCAGGTCCTCTGATCGGTTGTATGATGGAGGATTGGCCTGCACACAGAGAGAGACAGAGTTAACCATGATGGCATTCAAGTAGTGTCACAGACATGGCTAACCACATACAGAATATTTTAACACGCCTGGACTATTGGCTTCATTTCCACCAAGCAGTCAGGTTTGGTTCAGTTATTCCACATTAGAACATTTATTTTTGCGTTTTCATTGTCAAAAGTTGTGGATGGTACCAACAGTACTGTTCCATTCAGCCCATTTTTTTCATCACCCCTCTGTTGAGGTACCTCGCACGCTGATCTGATACTAAAAGGTGGAGCTAGAAACACTGCAGTCCTTTTTTTTGGTCGAGAGACAATCATCACTCTTGCTCTCCAAGGACTCAATACAAAAACCTGATATTTTTGAATATCCCATCAATTGTGACAGAGACTCTAAACACTCAAGTCTTGGATTTCTTGTTCTAAAAATGTTGGCGCGCAACCCAGTCCGTGGACGATCAGTGAGGCACAGACAATCACCTGTATTGTCAGTGAAGAGGAAATACAGTGAGAACCGGATGGAGCAGACATGACTTTTACCATCTGATAAGAACCCTGCCTACATTTAAGAGTACTGTCTGCAATGGAAAAGCTAAACAGATCTTGGGTTTAGGGACATGTCTGTATGGGTTCTAAAAATACTATACAGAAAGTGTTTGGTGAAAACACAGCTTAAAGTCCACTGGCACTGTTAAGCCCAGTTTCCATCGAGCAGTCCAGTACGGTTTAGTTCAGTTCCAATATGCATTTTTTCCGTTTCCACTGTGGAACCTCTCCTTCTGCCTGACCTTCCCTGTGACCAAGGCTATTTTAAAAAGATAGTGCACCCAAAAATGAAAATTCAGCCATTATCTACTCACCCATATGCCGAAGGAGGCTCAGGTGAAGTTTTAGAGTCCTCACAACACTTGCGGAGATCCAAGGGGAGAGGGGGTAGCAACACAATTCCACCTAATGGAGGCTGACGGCGCCCCAGATTCAAACGTCCAAAAACACATAATTGAAACCACAGAATATCTCCATACTGCTCGTCCGTAATGATCCAAGTGTCCTGAAGCCCCGACATAAAAAGTTGTTTGGAAAAACATCATTGAGACTGTGAGACATGGGCACCGCGTTCATGTGTGTTCACGTGCTTTCGCTGGTCTCGCGCGCAAGGGCGCACACGTGATCGCGGTGCACAGAGAGGCAGTTAGAGCTACAGGCTACAGTGAGGCTAAAAACAGAGTTGAAATGACGTTTTTCCAAACAACTTTTTATGTCGGGGCTTCAAGACACTTGGATCACTACGGACGAGCATGTTGGAGATAATTTGTGGTTTCAATTATGTGTTTTTGGACGTTTGAATCTGGGGAGCCTCAATCTGCATATGGGGGAGTAGATAATGGCTGAACTTTCATTTTTGGGTGCACTATCCCTTTAATTGTGCTATATCATCATGCTATTATTAACATAAGCGTGGTAACAATACAAACAATACAAAGTGGTAACCACTGTATGTGAATGCATTAATGGGCACTGGATTTGAAATGAACTGTAAGAAACTGTAGCGTCTGTGCTTTGATTAGCTGCAGTGAAACAATATGACCCTCATCCACATCAGTTCTTCTGAGCTAATTTTGTAAATGTAACACAAAAGTAGTGTAATAAGTAACACGTGTAACTCTGTAACACAATACTCAGAGAGTAATATTGTAAAGTAATGACAAAGGAAGAAGATGTTTCAGGATTTGATACACACATATTAGTAGATGCATTTAATGTTGGTCTGACTCTGTACATGGGATTTGTTAACAGTAGGAAAATTATAGAATATCACCAAACTTATCTGTAAATTTAATAAGACCCGATGGTGCTTATGTCTTCAGGTGTACTGTCCACTGACAAAACCAGTATTCTGCATGCCTATAGCTTTCATCCTACACCTGTAAAGCAGCATTTTCCCTATGTTCTCTCCTCTTTTTTGAAGTACACTTACAGTGATTCTGTAGATTTTTAGATGACCATTAAACTGGGAGGTCAATGACATCATTACATTACAAATTACTTTGTCACTTTTTTTGTCCTCTGGGTACTGATGGTTAGAGCTACACCGTCAAAATCTTTTTTCTTTTTTAAGATTTTTTTTTGGCATTTTTGCCTATAATGGATAGGACAGTGTGGCCTGAAGGGGGGAGAGACAGAGGGGACAGCATGGGGCACATGCTCTATCCACTAAGCCACTGACACCCCACTGTTAAAGTCTTAATGACATGAAAGTAGGACTGTCAAAATGACATGTTCATGTCGATTATTAATCAAAGAAAAAAGAATGCGATAAAACATTAACACTTGATGCCCAATTCCGATTTGTTGCCTATATCCGATTTTTCCTGACTGCTGTTTACATGTTCTATTCAATTTATTTTTCACGGAGACACGGAGGCAAAACAGAACACAGCCAGCTTCCGTTTTTTGTGCGACACTTCCGGTTCAGCACTCTTGACAACTGTGTAAATGTCCCACGGTATTTGCTACAGTGACATTACTGCGCAAATGGAAATGTTTACATTACTGAAAGCAATTTTAAGGACTAACTTTAAATATTTGAAGTTAATCGTTAAAGAATAAATCACCTGGAAAGCTGGCGCTGCTTCACATAATTTAAAAGGTAACTTAGCCTACACAGAGCGGTGGAAATGTCTGTGCAGCTGCAGATGGGTGCGGCCGGATGATTGATAGGTACATGCTGATTCGAGTGCCATCAGAGCCGATCCGCGCATCACTATGGCTTAATAATCAACTCAGTCAATAAAAACAACCCGTCCTGTGTTAGGAGTGTATGTCGCTGACAGAAAGAAAGAAAGAAAGAAAAGCAGCGTACACCTCACAGCCTTGATGAGGCTTTACTTAGAGATCAGTCTTGCTCCTTATTATTATTTTTAGTCTTGTCTGTATCTACTATGTTTAGTTTTTTCACTTTTACGTTGTAAAGACTATTTTTTGTATTCTGTACTCTCATGTTTATGTACCTTGTAATTTTGTAATTGTGTGTGTTATGTATTACATGCACGGCGTCCTTGAAAAAGAGAGCTCACTCTCAGTGGACTTCCCTGTTGAAATAAAGGTTAAATGAAATGAAATGAAAATGAAGGAGGCCTGAATCTGATCTGACAATATCCAATATCATGCGTTTTTTTTCCTGTTTACATGTTCATGTTAGAGATCCGATCTGTGCCGCTTGAGAGGAAAAAATCGGAATTGGGTCACTTGAACCATGTAGTGTAAAGTAGGCCTTTGTCACATGAGGTGGATGAGACGACGCTGCTTGGCCCCGGGAATTTACATTTACGTTTAAGAAATGCCCCGATGGAACTGCTGATAGGAGCACCGTTCTCTGCAATTTCTGCAGTAAGGAATTTTTGTACCATCGGATTATTCAAGACTGAAATATCACCTCAACGCAGAGCATTCAACAGCAAAGCTGGAGGTCTAAGCTAGCACAGCCTCTGATGCTAGCACTAGCAGCCAGCCTCATTAAGCCACACTCGACCAGGTGTTCAGACGCTAACTGAGCAAGTCTTCCTGTGACCGACTAACTAACTCCCCTCCAAAATGGACTGCAACGAACTGCAGACCAGTTTTGATGGTAGAGGCCTAGGGGACAATTATGTCCAAAATCCAGCAGCTTTGCTATGACACATCTACTTTCAATTGAATTGAAATTTACTTTACAGCAAAAATTGATATATGTTATAAATTTAGATTAACTAATCACAGAGCATGTAATTAATTAGATTAAGTTTTTTGAAGTTTTTTTGTTCCAGTAAACTCATCTTTAGAGATTTTAGAAATGTCTGATTGGAAAAGCACCATGGCTGAGTACGCAAATGTCAACAACTGCCAAACTTTTCCAGCTATCGCATCTGACCTTTCTTCCACCTGTCTTATCATTCCTGCTGTCTGTTAGTGTCCTCTGTGGCAGCCTGACTCTCTACAGCTGACTAAGTGACAGGTGGAGGGGACCCAGGCTAGCTCTTCAGCTAACCATTTACCTTTTCTATGTCATCTTCGTCCACCTCCAGTATTGTCCCATCATCCTCCAATTTGATTTTCACCTTGCCCTCTGGCAGGGAGGCAGCCTCTGTCTTCACCACAGTGGCTGGGAAGAGAAAAGGCAGGAAACACAAAGCATGAAATTATATTGGAATGTTTAAGCTGGAAGCTGTTATTATGATCATTATTATTATTATATTTTATATTATTCTTTAATCTCACCCAGGGAGAACCCATTTTTGTGGACAAGCCAGACTTTCTCTGATCCATACCAGGCCTGCTCCGCTGCGATCTGCTCCTCTGTCTTCACCTTGGGGACAGAAAGGACAAAAATTACTAGACAGCAGGGATAGTGAAATTATTGTTATTGTCAAGCCATGTCACTGAATCACTCGCAGTCACACTGGATCTTTCTGAAACCACCAGTGTTTCCAGTCTGATCCCAACACATGCTGAAAGGTTATGAAGGAAAAGCAAGATGATGACCATGCAGTGGGTGACAATGGACACAAAAGTCTCACAGTCGACTAAGCACTGCTGCTTCTTCAGGGTGGTGTGTGAGAACTTCAAAACAGATGGATGTCAATATAACAAGCCTCAGGGGTGTGTGAAGGGGGGTCAGTGTGAATGCTGGTAACAAAAATACCAGGGATTACCTCGGCTAAGTGAACATACATGGGACACAAGTGAAGAGGGACCACCACAACCACAAAACTAAAATGACACAAACACGTCAGAAATCAGCAAATACCGAAAATAGTGCGAAATTTTTGGATGTAAACCCAAAGAACCAATGAAGTCTTTAAAGGTGACTGCTTGATTTCAAATCATTTTAATGGAAAGGTGAACAAGACACACTGCCTGTTGCAAGCAAAGGGAGAGAGCACAACACAGCACAACATTCTACAGTGCAGGGGGACCGTGGGACGAGCTGGTACAGTGCAGGCCACACCTGAGACTGCTGAGCTGCAGCATGAGATGCCTGAAGGAGGGCCAAAGGGTCCTCTTCCACTGATCCCTGGTGATTGGGCCAGCATTAAGAGGTCAAAGGTCACAGTTAGAAATGAGTAGCAAATGTTACACAAATAGATAAGCACGCAGATGAAGGCAAGCACCAGTGCATCTAAACAAAGCGTAGTTGGTTATACTTATTCAGCAGACCTGTGAGAGAAAAATCAAGTTTACAAGCATAATCATCTATAAAAAGAACCTGTTATGAGCCACTCATTGGCTTTATGGCAGATCTGCTTTAATATTAGACTTTTACTGGTGAAACATTTATGGCCCATAGAATAAAACAGTCGGATGACAACAAAAAAGTGTTAAGGTCAAAAACAATGATTCATCATGACACAAAACAGCACCTGGAAGCACCTCAACATAAAAATTAGCCACACAACACTCACGCAAGACTTCTTTAAGAGCAGAAACACCAGACATGCATGCTGATCATCAATATAAAAGATGCAAAGCCCATGCAGGTTGCTTCGATCAGCCTGATGTGTCATAAAGAGAGATAGATCATGCCATTGTGTTACAAACTGCACCTCACGTTGATGACAAAACAAGGAAAGACCTGCCAAAAAGCTTTTGACTGAATAATTCATCTTTATGGTGTTTCTAAAATATCAGGAGACAAAAAAAATCAATGATTGGAAACAGATTTTAGGGTTTGGGGTTTGGGGTTTGCTGTCAAACCCAGAATGAGATGAGTCAGTTTTCTAGTACAAACATACATTTCGGACATGTTTAGCCTAATTTAGCAACTGCTAGTCTTGATCTGCCAAGGTGAAATAATACATTTTCTAACAACTCAAAAGGTACCTTATTTAAAGGGACAGTTCACCCCAAAATCAAAAACACATCTTTTTCCTCTTACCTGCAGTGCTATTTATCAATCTAGATTGTTTTGATGTGAGTTGTCAAGTGTTGGAGATATCGGCCATAGAGTTGTCTGCCTTCTCTCCAATGTAACGGAACTAGATGATTTCTCTGTGGCCTTGTGTATCAGTCAGCTTTTTGTGGGTCCTTGAACACAGTGCAGGCAAAATTCCTCATGAGTGATTTTTTTTTCCTCAGCAGCAGTTTGTGGAGTTTGGGTTGTGGGTGGACAACTGATCAGTCCATCCAATCAGAGCTGAGCAGTGAAAGCAAACTGAAAGCAATGACAGTTAAGTTTGACTTTCACTGCGCCCTGATGTTCTGCTCTCCAGAATATGCTCTGTGCTCAGAAAATGTGACACAGTGGATAACCAAACAGCATGTATATCTACTGCACATCTGTCCATCCTGGAAGTTGCTCTTCCTGAGGTTTGTACCATTTTTTTCTCCGTTAAAGGTTTGTTTGGGGAGTTTTTCCTTACCCACTGTGAGGGTCCAATGGACAGAGGGATGTCAAACGCTGTAAAGCCCTGTGAGGCAAGTTTTTATTTGTGACATTGGGCTTTATAAATACAACATAACTGAACTGAATTTAATGTATATTTCAACAGCACTTCTAATGAATGGTCCAGCCCCAAAAATAGAAAATCAAAACATGGCGGTAGATGTTTTAATTGTGGCAGGCTGCTACAATTAAATGAATGTGTGGGAAACCCTGCCAACATTCACCACCTCACACCAAAACAATCTGGATTGATGAATAGCACAGGTAAGAGGAAAAATATGTAGTTTGGATTCTGGGATAAACTGTCCCTTGAAGCATTGTACCTTGTTAGCTAACAGGCTTATCACCAATACATCCATGACTCAACAAGGAGTTGTTGCATTGTTTTGCAGTCATGCCACCCATCAGGCTTAGCTCCAAGCTAAGCGCTTGCGAACCTACAATGTGTGGAGCTTGCGTTTCTTTTTCTGGCATATCAGGTTACAACATTCAATCAAAGATCTCAGAAGTAACATACTCCTATACTCTTTCAATGTTTAAACTAGGCTAAAACATCCTACATCATTCTCTGTGCTGGAAAAACAGAGATTAAATAAGTAGGATATTAATGTTCCCACACCATAGATAGAGGTTACTTTGAGACCATTTTTTAAAGTTTGGTTAAGTAAAAGTCCATGTTTTCCTTTAATGTCACGCTTTGCAGCTTGATGAAATGTCTCTGAAAGTATTAAGACCATGAGACAAAACTTCCTGCTATGACGACCAGGATTCACAGTAAGGCTTACAATGAGAAAGAATCTGATTTGTCAAATAGCAGTTCTGGATTCAATCCATGTTAACAATGCTAAAACAAAATAAATCCACATATTATCTATTCTATCAGGTGTGGAGGCTGACCAGATTAAATCTTACAGCCATTTAGCTTTTTGTGTTGGTCACAACCTAATACAGATGTTGGAAATACTGCAGACAAGGAAAAGGAGGAAAAGTTAGAAGGATTCCAGGCCTTACACTCCAACAAGTCACTCGAGTACAAACTCCAGCCAGAAGGCCCAGAGGACGGCTGGAGTGCTGTGGTACCTGGAGGGGGCCCTGGGGCTGTGGGGACGCAGGGGTGGGGGCCGAAACACTGACTGTCTGCTCCAGCTTAGCCGCAAAGCAACCACAGCCAGACAACAACAACCAGCAAAAGCAGCATGTATGAGGTATGGAGAGAGAGGAAGAGAATGAAGGGAAGAACAGGAGAAAAAAGAAGACAAGGTTAACATGGAACTTTGGATGAAGATGATGCAATGCATTAAAACAAAGAAGAAAGCGCATGGACAACTGAAAGAGTATTGGACATGTGAAATGTCTTGGCAATGAGTAATCATGGGATGGAAATTATTCCTATACAGTGACAAAGGTCAATGTTTTTTGGAAGTGCAGATCAGTTCAAATGTATAAAGTTACTGTTAGCTGTCCCAGTGACACATTAGCAGCCGGTGCAGACTGTTGCTTTCACCAAACATGGTGTCCGATTCTTTATCGATTCCCTTATTGATTCCTGATCAATTTCCTATGTGGGGAAAAAAGTAGGCAGCTTTTCAACATCAATGAATCTGATTTATTATCTATGAGTCTGAACACGATGCAAAAACTGTTGGATAACTTGGAACAAATTCTCAACTGGATAGTCAAAATTATGCCAAGCCTGCCTGCGTAGCACTAATGTTATCATAAAAGAAAATTTACTCTTGGTAAAGGATGTGCTGCTCAGTTGGGAAGCAGTGTGTAAAGTGTCACACACTGCATTCCTGAAATTTAAGCCCATGTTGCCTAGGAAAAGCATATTACTGTTGTTTCCACCTTTACTTGAAATTATCATTTTACAGACATTTTAGTGGCCATACACATGCAAACTCTTTAAATACCTGGAAAATGCAATGTCTGGCACAGGGTGCTTCTCTTGTGCTTTTTCTGTGCCAGAGTGTGGCAGCAGGTTGTGTCTGAGGTTGCTAAGCAACCTTGACAAGCACCGTATCATAGCCTATTGGACAAATGTAAAGCTCTGGCAGCCCTGCACTAAAAAGATCATAATTTTCTCCATATTTGTCACAGACTGATATTTACGGATGAAGAGAAGATTATCTGCTGGCTGTAATTAGTTGTCCTCGTCACATGACATGCAGTCCGCGCTGCTGTGTTCCAAAAGTTGAACACTGTTTGGGGCAGAACACAAGCTGCATTATTTGCACCCTCAAACAAATTGTTTTCAATGTAGATGCGCAGCAGGCATACTCAAATGCCAGAGCAATGCTGTCGCAGTGCACAAGCGTTCCCAAGTGCCTATTTTTTGGGTGCCATGGCTGCGCCCTGAAATAAACTAAGTTCAACTTTTGAAACAGCAGCGCGCAGTGCATGTCATATTACTAGAAACAACCAATCACTGCCAATTGATATCTTGACCTTCTTCCGTAAATATCAGTCTGTGATAATTATGGAGAAGAAGTTGATCATTTTAGTGCAGGGCTGCCAGAGGTTTACATCTGTCCCATGGACAATATTTTTGGCCTAATACACACTTACAAAACAGCGCCTGGAAGAAGATCAGCTCTGCACTCAGAATTTCTGGTAAGTAGGCTATGATACAGTGCTGGTTATGATCTCTTAGCAATCTCAGATGCAACTTGCCTCTGCGCCCTGGAAAGTTGGTAGAGAATAGGCACAAAAGTAGCGCCCAGCATCCAACCTTGTATTTTCCAGGTGGTTAAAGATGTGGCATGTGTACGCCTCCTTTATTTCAGGGCACACCCATCTTGCCCTGAAAAATAAGTTCTCAGGAACACGTGTACACTGTGATGGGGTCGCTCTGGCATTTGAGCACACCTGCTGTGCATCTACATTAAAAACAATAAATTAATAAATTTGTGTTTTTTGAAAGCTGGCACAGAAAAGGCACAAGAGTAGCACCTAGCACCCAACCTCGCTTTTTCCGGGCAGTTCAAAATTCAGCATATGTATGGCCCTTTAAGCAGTACCGTTGTCTTTTTTTGTTTATTTGGTGAAATGAAATTACACTTGGACCGTTGCCCTCTATGATTCCTTCTTGTTGCAAGTTTCCAGTGTAGATACATAAGTCTGACATCATTATTTTTCAATGCACAACTATCAGAAAAAGATGCCGGCATCGATAAAAAAAACTGCTATGATCTGAGTCCTACAGTTCCAATCAATCAGACTATTTGAAACAAGTTCACAACTGAAAGCGGTTCTTGATTCCCATCCCTACTAACTGATAATAATTCTGTTCGCAACTTGATAACAAACTTGTATGTTGTAAGGTTTGCATGCTCTCTGCAAGCCAATGTCTGTCCTGGGCCAAAGGTCATTTGTGAGGAAAGAATAGTTTTTACTCAGGACCATCAGTATTTTGATCAAGCAGCTCATGAAAACAGGGGCATGTAAGCTTTAAAGGCGCTGTATGTAAGAATGTGGCCAAAACGGTTACTGCACTCAAATTCAAAATACTGCCGCGAGTCGTGTCCGCCCCCCACCCCCCCTACAGATTTGAGGCTGCTGGACAGCGGCACGCTGGAGACTGATTTGTTTGCCCACGGGCGGCTGCCGTGGCAGGGCTGCGTCGCCGCATCCTTGATCTTCGGTTTTCCAGCAGACCATTCGAGCAAGTCCGGCTTCTCTGCTGCTAATGCTGCTGCCGGGATACAGCTGAGGAGGAGCCAGCTGCTAATGCTATGTACTGGGACACTGTTAACGCTGCTGCCGGGATACAGCTGAGGAGCCGGCTGCTAATGCTGTGTACCGGGACACTGCTAATGCTGCTTGCCGTGCTGCTGTAGCTCAGTCGTAACTTTAACTGATGCTGAGACTCTACTGACTGCGTGACTGGTAGACGGCGGTGGGTGGCGCAACAGTCCAAAACACAAATTCAAAACATAAACATGATTTAAAATATTTAAAATATTTTTTTAAATGCGAATATTCTGGCTGTACTATTGTTGTCGGTGAGATCAGTATGTTATATGAACATTATTCCTTAGTCTCTGTGACATATTAGGAGGATTTTATGACTATTTGCTTTAGATTTCTTACATATAGCTCCTTTAATGGGCTACAGCTTGTATACAGTCAAGGTTGGAAATTTACCTTTTTTTTTGTCCACGTGCCACTGTGGCTGGTAGATTCCAAAATCTATCAGCCACTCAATAGATTACCATTGTTTTCTAGCTGGTAAGTGAAGCAAATCTAGCAGTCACATGCATAATTTACGATTTAGCTGGTGCTAATTTCCAACCCTGGATACAGCATATATTTCAACATTTAGATAAATAGATTGGATTGGACTGGACTAGATATCGGTATAATAACCAAATATTACAGCACTTGGATCAGGGCAAAAAGATAGTTAATCAGGACATCCTTACTATGTGAAACTTTCCAGTGAGTCTACAAAAGCAGGCAAAAAAATTCAACTAGAAAAGTGAGATTTGACTTTTGAAAGCTGCCATGGTTGCATGATGACAGCCAGAGAAACAGAGTTACAGAAGGAAGGGCCAGAGTGCTGAAGCCAGGACACCAGCAGAGGGGATAACATTTCACTCCGTCATGAGTCACAAAGGGTAGACCAACTGTTCTGCCCCAGTCAGCGGGGCACCCTTCTAATACTTTCCTCTGTTGTCTCTGTAAATATACACCAATAAACTAAACATTTTAGGCATGGTGACTAATGCTAACAGCTGAGGAAAGCCACCATTGTTTAGGTTAGGGAGGCTGAGGTTCTGCAAGCTAACTCTAAGAGGGAGAAAACAAACAGTACAATACAACAACCCTGTAGCAGAACAAGTTGGGTAAAGCTCATGATGGGGAACATTAGCAGTGTGGATTTGACTCAGTCTGAGGCCATGGTCTGTAGTGCCGTTACACTACATTTTTGTTGAGGGACACAAAACGTATCTGTTAAACAATCTGTGCAAGTTGACATGGACAGACATGCAGACAAGATATCAACAGTAGGGTGATTTACTGGGGCACTGAAGATTCTCATCAGGCGTCTCTGCGCTTCCTCAGTGGGACTGAGCGGCTCCTCCTACAGGTCAAAGCAGCAACATAATGACACTAAGCCCACTGAAAAAGCTGAAGCAAAGCTAATGACTCCACACAAACAGAAAGTTACAAAGTGCATATGTGACGTATTCCTCTTACAAATCAAAGACTGACTTTTCTCATGTTTCCTTTAGCAGACTCTGCACACTCAAACTTCTGTCATCAACATTACATTGCATTTTGGGTTACTGTAGAATCTGATGGTAAAAGACCATGGACCTTTTAACACTGCCTCTTTAAAGGGGGAA